>NW_022196912.1:70557981-70559894 GCF_008632895.1 Mastomys coucha
TTGAAAATTAATATTACCAACATATTCTAATCGATTGAAATCCAATAATATGAGGAACTGGAAATTTGATGATTGTCATCCAATGCTCTCTCTAATTTGGTAATTGGAGAAATTGGTCCAACAATGTACAATCTATACACACTATCAGCTTGTATGTTTGTGATAGTGTCTGGCTGTGTACAACATAAGGGTCTTGAAATCTTGCTTCCCCTTTCTCAGCCTCTCTATTAGTATTGTTTATTTCATGTTTTTACACTATACTATGATTTTCAGAACAGCTTATATATTTCAAAAGTATCTATATACCCAAAAGAAACATAGACAACTAGGGAGGTTGCTTGTAAGAGAACAACAAAGTGAGGCTGAATGCTTTGCTTGACATTTTTAACTCTTGTATCAAGTTTGAAGAAGAGGACTTTATAAGTTACTCTTTCTCTGAGATGAATGCTTTTCCAAATTATCACAGCTAATGACCCAAATTCTTACCCTCACCTAATGTCTTTGCCACCCTCCAAGCAGAACCATTGTTCATTGAAACAGTTGGCGAATGACTTTATGGATAGACCATCTTAATACCCACACCATTTCTTAAATGAATGTAACCTGTTCTCTGTGAGCTGAGAATGAAGTCACTCACTCAAGTCAAATAGCTTTGACCATAGCAGGAAGTCTGTATCCAAAAATAGAGCCTACAATTCACTTCTTGGTGCAGCAGAACTGTCAACTCTCAGCTTAGCTACGATGGAGGTAAAATCCTTTAGTGATGTGAGGGTTACTGAAATACAGCCTTATTACAATGGAACCCAATGTCTAAAAATTGTTCTTATTTTGGGCTTGTACCACAGTAAGAGCCAAGATTTTAAACTCTACTAAATACAAAACAAACAAAAGGCCTTTATATATTCATGTTCATTTAAGAAAATACTAGTAGTGATGTATTATTTTAAAGTATATAATTAATATGTGTGGAGTTATTTAAAATTTATATTGAGAAAAATGTATTTTCACTATTGCTGTAGACGAGCATCTACATAAGACTGTTAAATTGACTGTTGTTTTATATCAAACCACTTTTATAATACTTATTTTTATTGGTATAATATTTTATAAATTTTAAGGAATATGACAAAAAAGATATTGTAGGTATTGAAGGGGCGGGGGTGTCTGGGAGGAGCGGTAGTACAAAAGGGAAGCAAGAATGTGATTCAATAATTACTCAATAGAATTAAATAATTCTATTTAATTAAAATATGTTTTTAAATGTTAAAAAAAAAATGTACTGGTTAAAAAAGTCACTGGTGAGAAAAGCTTACAATGCCCTTATCTATCTATACAACATAACCTCAATATTGTTATTGTTATTTGCTTTTAAATTGTGAAATAAAAATAAAAATAAAATAAAATTGTGGCATCACAGAGCTTTGTAAAATAGTACTGAGGTAAATATTGTGATATAAAATGCAAAACATACTGAAAGGTATCTAACTTTTTAAATGTATCCATATTAATACATTATTATACTTTTGAAAAATGATCTATTGAACTTACATTAGGACATATAGACAATTCCACATGTACATTCTCTCTCTTGCAAATGTGAACTTAGTCTCTTTCTCTCTCTTTCACATACCAAACACCACACACAAACACAAATAAAATAAAATTCTTTAAAGACAGATTAAAAAACAAGAACATATATATCTCATAACTTTACCTCTTCTCTTTTTTCTCCATCCTCTATTGGAATATCATGGTCTGTGACAGTTTCACTACAGGGTATATCTGAAGAAGTTATAACAATTTCTTCAGGCTCTTGCATAAACAAAGGTTTTTCCTCTTGTTGAATCCATTCTTGATACACTTTTACCACTTTTCTCATAGCTGCTGCTTCACAAATTGGTAATAAAAATGCC
>NW_022196912.1:70559904-70561059 GCF_008632895.1 Mastomys coucha
AAAAAATAATACCTTTTCTTTTGCCACAAATATATTAATATATTTTCATTTCACACAATAGGATATAAAAACAATTTTACAAACTTAATCAACTCATTAACTATTCATCAACTCAGAGAAAGCCTTTTATTTCCAAATATTTTATAAATACCTTAAAAGAGAAATATAGTAGATAGGCACTGAAGCAGAAGGAACAAAGATTTGTTTTAATTATATTACTCTGATGGGGATATTCTTTGTTTCATTAAAATCTGCTCTTAGAAAATTCAATATAAATATAACGTCTCATAATAAGCCACATTTATAACTTACATTTTGCTGTTTTCAAAATTGTTGCCATTAAAATACTTCCATTAAAAAAAACTTAACTACAGATGCAGAATAGAGACAGCTAACTAAACAAGAAGGTGATGTGGGGCATGAGAGAAGAATTCAACAAGATAGCACTCAAGAGAAGTCAGTACAAACTCTAGAATGAAAAGCAGTACATCACATTAAAAGTTCTCACCAACAGAATGGATGAAAGACAGAAAAAAATTATCTGATTGAAGACAAAATGTAAGAACTGGAACAACCCAGCAAAGGCACAATTAAGGCAGAAAATTCCAAAATACATGTGACATTAAGAAAAGACCAAGTCTAAAGGTCACAAACATAGGAGGGAAAAAAATTATTTTAAAGACAGAAAACACTTCAAAAGTATTATAAAAGGAAATTTCCTAGAGTTAGGATGCCTATCCATAGAAAGGAGAAATGTTTGGTTCAGAACACCAAAAAATAAGGCAAGAAAGAACATCCCCTTTAATTAAAACACTAAATATACAGAACAAAGAATGCATACTGATAATGGCAGAGAGAAACATCAAGTTACACATAAAAGCAGGCCTATCATAATAAAAGCAGATTTGTCAACTGAAACTTTAAGAAGTAAAAGATCCCATAAAGATATATTTCAAGTTCTAAAAACCAATTGCTAACCCACAAATACAGCCATAGCCAGCTGAGCTGCCCTGTCACAGGAGGAGGAAAAGTAAAAATCCCATGATTAAGACAAGCTCACAGAATTTATAAGCACTAAGCCATATCTTTATAGAAGATACTTTAAAAGACTGTTCGAAACTAAAAAGAAAAAAAAAATCCATCCACAGTCCTCAG
>NW_022196912.1:70561069-70588192 GCF_008632895.1 Mastomys coucha
AAAAAAGCCTACAAGAATCAGAAATCAAAATGGCAGAAACCAGTACATAGCATTCAATAAATGCTCTGAATAGTAATGGATTTAATTTCCCAAACAAAGATATAGATAAGTAGACTGGAACAAAAGTAGGAATCACCTATTTCTTCTAAGGAACATACTTTACCACAAGAAAACAGACACTACCTTAGGATAACAGGAACTGAGGAAACAAACTATCAGGAGACTAGTGTAAATTTTAACATATATACCAAGCACAGGCACACCCATTTCATAAAACAAATACTAAAAAGCCACAAAGTAACCCCGGAACCACAACAATGGGTGACTTCAATACCCTATTCTTACCTACTGACAAATCATCTAGATAAAAACAATCAGAATTAATTATTGAGTTATTAATTTAATCTCCATCAAATAATAACATATATCAAATTAATTTAACAGACAGCTACAGACTTCCCTCCAAACACTGAAAAATATAAATTGTTCTCAGAAGCCCCTGGAATGTTCTAAAGAAGTCATACATCAGCACACAAAGCAAGTTTCAACAAACACAGGAAAACTGGCCTATTTTCTTGGATACTATCTGATCACAATGGAGTAAAACTATAATCAACAATTAAAAACAACCCCAAAACATACACTCATGGAGACTAAACAACACTATGAGATGATGAATGGGACCTTGAAGAAATTAAGAAATTTCCAGAGTTGAATGAAAACAAAAACACATACAGACATATTGAGAAACAATAAAAGCTGTCCTAAAGGAAAGTTTAGAGCTCTAACTTCCTACATTGAAAAATCCGAGAGATCTAAGTAAATAACTTAGGGTTCTGAGTAAGCAATAAGCCAACTCTCAAGCTACAAGAGGATAGAACTCACTAAGGGCACCACAGAAATTAATGCAATGAGAACAGTAATAACAATGAAACAAGGAGTTGTTTCTTTGAAAAGATAAACAAAATTGGCAAAACTTTAGCCACAATTAAAATTTGAGATGAAAAGGGAGTCATAACAACAAGTATCACTGAGATTCAAAAAATAATTTGGTTTTACCTTACAATCATATTCTACTTAGTTGGAAAAGCTAAAAGAAATGGATGAATTTCTAAGTGCTTATAATTTACCAAAATTAAACCATGATGTGATTAAACAATTAAAAGATCTATAAGTTAGATTAAAACTAGAAAGACATAAAAAAATAAAATTACACACTAATCACCCTAATAAATATATATGCAGAAATTCTCAAGAAAATGCTTTAAAAAACAAATTTAAAATCACATCAGAAAGATCATCAGTCATGATCAAGTTGGCTTTATTCTTAGATATGCTATATATCTAAGACAATAAATGCTATAAATTTCAAAAATGGGTAGAAATCACATAATCCTCTTGATAGGTATACTTTTGACAAAATTTAATATCCACTCATGATAAAAGTGCAGAAGAAACTAGGAGTGGAAGGAATATATCTCAACATAATAAAGGCTATATATTACAAACCTATAGTCAACAAAATGCTAAATTGTGGAAAGCTTAGATACATTTCTAAGACAAAAAATAAGAATGTCTGATGCTTTCTAGCTATTCCTATTCAATATAGTATTTGAAGATTAGTTAGATTATTAAGACAAAAGAAAATAAAAGGCACACAAATAGAAAAGGATGAAGTGAAGTCAATGTATCCTTATTTGTATTTGACATGATTCTGTATGTAACAGGGCCCCAGACCTTAGTAGGCCCCTAGACTTTAGCACAACTGACTCCATGATGGAGATATAATTCAGGATATGAAACTCGGCACAGCACTTCCAACCAAAATGAAAACACAGACTGATCCATCAAAATTTATAGTTCTGGGAAAGTCTCTAAATACACTAATCTTACTTTTTGGCTTCTGTGGTTCCTCTTCTGGCTAACTGTTCTTATTAACCGAAGTATGTCAATCCAAAACATGCTTTTTGTGCTGAAAAGCTGACCGTGAGAAAGGCTCAGTGATACACTGGGATCTTGAACACTCAATGTAGTTGCTGACCAGCTAATAAAGACTTTCTATTGACTTAAACCATCTGCAAGCAATCTTCTCTGGTGGACACCTCACTACACATAAGACTTGAAAGACTCCACCATAAAACTCTTAAGAGTTAATGAACATTTTCAATAACATGCAAAGACTCAAACTTAACACACAAAAAAATCAGTAGCTTTCCTATATACCAATGATAAACACACTGATAATGAATCAGAAAAACAACCCCATTCACAATAGCCTCAAAACACAGACAGACACACACATATACACAGACAGGCACACACACAGACAGATACATATTAAGCAAGAAAAGGATAGGTCTTTTATAATTGATTTTTATTACATGTTTAGTATATGTGTACCACGTGTATATGTAAAGTTCAGAAGCTAAATTCTGGGAGTCAGTTCTCTCTTTCTACCATGTGGGATCCCAGGAATCAAACGCAAGTCATTAGGCTTGGTAACAAGAGCCTTCATCCACTGAGCCATCTTGCCAGATGTTGCCAGACCATGGTATCTTTTCAATGAAAATTTAAAATACTGAAGAAGGAATCTGAGGAAGGCATTAAGATGGAAAGACCTTCCATGTTCACAGATTAAAAGAATTAAATTGTGAAAATGATCATCTTACCAAAAGCAATCTATAGATTCATGTATTCCCTATCAAAATTCTATAATCATCCTTTACAGAAATAGAAAACTTTGAAATTCATATAGAAGCACAAAAGAGCCCAGATAGCTAAAGCAATCCTGAGCTAAAGAATAATGCTAAAGGTATCATTATGAGTAATTACTAGCATATACTAAGTCATAAAAACAGCTTGGAACTGGTGGGAAACAAACAAGCAGCTAGAGCGGGAGGAAACAGCGGACTAGGGAATTAGCTCTCACAGCGGCTGCCATGCTGCTTTTGAGGAAGATGTCAAAAACTGACACTGAAGACATCTTCCTTCTACAAGTGGTGTTAGGATGTCCACATCTGAATGAAAGTAAAACATTATATGTCATCCTGCACAAAAATCAACTCCAGGGATCCTCATGAAAGTTAAAAAAAAAAAAAAAAAAAAAAAAAAAAAAAAAAAAAAAAAAAAGCACAACTGTATTGCAAAGGAAATATGAAAATATTGAGTGAAGAGACAGCTTACAGTATGAAAGAAAATTATTAATATCCTAAATATAGAAAGTGCTTTAGTGAACTAAACTAAATGAAAACCTAAACTATAAGGAACAAGCCAACCAAAAATGTCCAATAAATACTTTTAATTGTGCTCAACATCTTGGTCACCAAGGAAACACAAATTAAAAGTACTTTGAGGTTACATCTCATCCCAGTTAGAATGGCTATTGTCAAGAAAACATAAGAGGCGCTAGAGATGGCTCAGCAGTTAAGAACACTTGTTCTTGGGCTCAATTCTCAGTACCCATATGATGGCTCAAACTGTCCATAACTCCAGTTCCAGGGGATCTGACATCCCTCTTCTGACCTCTGTGGACACCTGGCATGCATATGGCACACAGAAATACATGCAAAAAGGTGCCTCATATACATAAAAGAAAATAAATCTTTTTTAAAAAAACAAAGAAAATAACAAAAACAACAGTACTAGTAAGGATGTGAAGGAGAAGGAATGCTTCATTCATTGTAGTGGGCATGTAAACTGGCCAGCTACTATGGAAATCAGTAAAGGTTCTCAAAAATGACACAGCTATACCACATCTAGGCATTTTCCCAGAGAACTCTATATATACAACAGAAACTGCACATCCATGGTCATGGCCGCTCTAATCACAAGAGCAAGGAAGTGAAATCAGCCTACATGTCCATCACATGAAGAAATACAAACGTGGCATATACACAATGGATTTTATTTGGCCATAAAGAAAAACGAAAACTAAGTAGAATAACTCAGGCTAAGGCAAAAAATCTGTGTGTTCTCTCTCACAGTGCTAGCTTGCACTTTCATATGTGGGTGTTTATGTAGGCAAGTGCACGGCCTCAGAAAGTAGAAAGGAGCTCATGAGATGAATAAAAGAATGTTAAAGGGGGTGGTGAGGGGACCTGGGTTAGTAGAACGCTTGTGATGTCAAAATGAATGGAAGAATACTGAGAATTGGGTAAGGAGATGGGGCCAAGAAGGAGGTGTATACTAATAATGTATAGAAAAGACATGAGAAAATCTGATACTTAATAGGCTAACTAAAAGCCAGCCAGGAACAAAAGTGAGAACTTGTCTCAAAAAAACTAAAAGGACAAAACAAAAAAACAAAAAACAAAAACCACCCAGACATGCAAGATAAACCCACTGATGCAGTAGTGGAGTCTGCTGTGGGTAAACACTGCTTTCTAACTGAAGCTGATGGTCGCTCCACAAGAGAAAATTTACACCTGGCATTGTAACCCATTCAAATGCCTAAGTTAGGAAAATCACAGACACCAGTGGGGAAGCTACGGATGTCATTTTGCTAAGGAGGTGTGTCTATCAAACTATCTTTTGTTTCTTCACCCCCCCTGACTCCTGGTTTTAAGACAGGGTCTCACTAGACTAGGCTGGTGTCAAACTCAGAGTGATCTACCTGCTGCTAGGTTTCTAGCCAGTCTCTCACTTTTAAGTTCTGTGATTAAGGCATAAACCACCACACCTGGTCCTCAAATTATTCTTTAAATAAGTATGTTTATACCCATAGATTAATGGTATTGTAAGGGTTAGAAACACTTCTTTGTGCAGAGGTCAGCAATGACAGCAAAGATTCATAACTAATACAGAGAATAAACTGATTGACAGGGTTCAATGGGAATCCATAATACCCCTTCCAAAAACACAGGAAGAGGGCAGAAATGTAAGAGGAGAAGCAGGAGGCAGAGAGCTGTGGAACACTAATTTGCCATGACTATCAGACTCCTGAACTCTCAACAGCTCTGATTACCTGTTCAAGATCAAAACAAGATTGGCCTGATCAAAATCCTGACATGGAACAGGGAAAGGTACATGGGCCCCAACCACACTCTGAAGATTTATGCATACTAAAGGATTAATGGGGGAGGAAGAGACATTTTCCTCAGTGGTCTAGCCACTGGTAAGGTGCCCACACTCCTTTACGCAATAACCCTAATGAAACTCATTCAGACATGGGGAGGAGGAGAGCTAGCTGGGAAACGGGTTAGCAGAAGTGATTATGACTGAAATGTCTATGTACATGTATGAAAATGTCATAGCTTTTATTTTAGCTTACCACTCCAGGTTATAATCCATTATTGTTAAGGAAGTCACAAGAGTAGTTACTCACATCACATCCACAGTCAGGGCAGAGAGAACAGAAAGCATGCACCCTCTAGTACTTAGTTCACTTTCTGCACTCGTATATGGTTCAGTATACCAAGTCCAAAGAATCATGTTGTCACATTGGGCTGGTTGTTCCCATATTATTTAATTATAATCTAAACAATTCCCCATGCCCACAAGCCAGCTTGATCTAGACAGTTTCTCAGATTCTCTTCCAGATAAGTCCAGGTTGTGTCATATTGACACTTAAACTAACTATCACAGTGTGCTGACCAGTTTTGTGCTGACACACACCAAAGTCATTTGGGAAGAAGGAATCTCAATTGAGAAAATATCTGTACAAAACCAGCTTGTAAATAAAGACTGTGATGTGGGAGGGCAGAGCTCAAGTGGGCAGTGCCACCCCTGGGTGCTATAAGCAAGCATGTTAAGCCCAAGCGAGGAGGAGAAAGCCAGTAAGCAGCACCCCTCCAGAGCCTCTGCATTTAGAGTCTTGCTTTGAGCTTCAGCCCTGACTTATCTGGATAATGAGTCCAACAAGCTGTAAACAAACCCTTTCCTTCCCAGGTTAACTTTGGTGTCCCTGTGTTTCATAAAAGCAACAGAAGCCCTAACTAAGAAACACAGTGAACAAGTATAGAGTGTTTTGATAACATAAGGACTATGAAGGGAGGAAAGAGAAAGAGGGTATACGTCTAGTAGAGCATGCATTTGTTTAGCACAAGGCTCTGTGCTTCATTTGGAGAGGAAAACAGCAAACAGGAAACAGGAGGATGCATGGAAAATGTTACAGGTTTTTTATATAAGTTTACAAAACTTAAAATTAACTTTAAAAATCTTCATAAAGAATCTATGTTAAAGCCGGGCGGTGGTGGCGCATGCCTTTAATCCCAGCACTTGGGAGGCAGAGGCAGGTGGATTTCTGAGTTCGAGGCCAGCCTGGTCTACAGAGTGAGTTCCAGGACAGCCAGGGCTACACAGAGAAACCCTGTCTCAAAAAACCAATAAATAAATAAATAAATAAATAAAAAAGGAATATATGTTAAATGGCTAAAAATCAATATATGCAATAATTTCATTACAATCCAAAAATGTTGACAGTATTTTACCTGACGAAATATCTCTGTGACAAAGTTTACATTGCTTCTCTTAGATGAAAACACTCTGCGAACAATTTCAATGTCTGTGAGGTGTTCTTCGTCGATGCTACAGAGGCTGGAAGAGCTGGGCTCCCGCTCTGTGAGAGTGCTTGTGTTGGAATGAGACTGCTCGGGCTCTGCAGCTTTGTCTGCTTTAGCAACAGTGTCATTTTTGCTTTCTTCTCTGGATACCAAACTAGCAGCTGCTCTCTAAAATGAAAACAAAAGTCAAAGAATATAATTTATCACTCAATTTAATGTTTTGGTTTTTGATGAATATTAGCAGACCCCAAGGCCACATCCAACACTGCTTAAAAGCCAGATAACCAATTATATTTAGAAGCCATTCTGAATAATTAAGTAGAATGCAAATAACATCTAAGTGATACAGAAAAACTCAAATGTGTAGTAACAAGCCATCTATTCACCTGTAATTAAACTGACGCAATTCAATAGCTATCTACCAATTAAGCCTATATGAAAAACCTCCAACACATAAGCACAGAGGTAGCTCAGGTCTTCAAGAATGAGTAGTAACACAAGGAAACAGCAGCAGCTATTTACTTCACAATGCTAAAAATTTAAAACTTTCTGAAAAAGAAGCCGAACAAGAGGAACACAGAGAAAGGAGGAGGAGAAGGAAGCAAAATTCAAGACAGCAAACAAAGATAAAACTAAGAGGAAAAATCTTAGGATGTTTTTGAGGAAATGCTATACACTGTAATAACAGAATATTTGTCAAGACTGAAGACCAAGCCTAAATGTGATCAAATTGGCCTCTCCCCAGGGACACAAAAACAGTTCTGTATACGCAAATAAACAAGCATAATTCAATACAAAAATAGACTAAAAAACAAAACCATATGATTGTCCTATCAAAAAAGGCCTGTTACAAAATCCAATGTTACTTCATAATTAAAGTCTTGGAGAGGCTAGGGGATACAAGGGACATACCTCAACATAATAAAGGCAATTCACAGCAAGCTCACAGCTAACATCAGCCTAGGTGAGAGAAACCAAAAGCATTTCCACTAAAATCAGGAACAAGACAAGGATGTTTAACCTCTCCATGCCTATTCAATAGCTAGAACAATTAAACAACTGAAGGAGACCAAGGGAATAATAATAGAAAAGGGAAAAGACCAACTGTCTTTATTTGCAGATGATAGAACTTTTATGCATAAAAGACCCAAAAAACTTCTACAGCTGCTAAACACTTTCAGCAAAGTAGCAGGATACAAAATTAATACACACACACACACAAAATTAGTCTTTCCATACATAAACTGAAATACACTGAACAAGAAATAAGGGAAATAGTATCTTTACAGCAGTCTCAAAAATATACATTGGAATAACTCTAACCAAGCAAGTGAAAGACTTCTATATTAAAACTGTTAAGAGAATGAAGAAACTGAAGATACCAGAATATGGAAAGGTATCCCATGTTCATGGAGCCATGGGATTGATATTGTGAAAATGGCCATCCTACCAAAAGCAATTTATAGATGCAATGGAATCTTCATCAAGATTCAACACATTTCTTCACAGAAATTAAAACTGCACATAGAAATACACATACACACACACACAAATCCAGGATAGCTAAAACAATCATGCAAACAAAAGAACTGGTAGAAGTACCACTACCCCAAATTTCAAGTTGTACTGCAGAGCTATAGTAATAGAATCAGCAAGGTACTGGCATAAAAACATACACATTAATCAATGAAATTGAACTGAAGGCCCAGACAAACCAACACACCTATGAACCAATGATTTTGACAAAGCCAAAAATACACACTGGATGGCTAAATGCCAAACTGAATTCAAATAGATCCCTATTTATCAACCTGCACAAAACTCAACTCCAGATGGATCAAGGATATCAACATAAGACAAGACACCCTGTCCGAATCTGACAGAGACAAAGCTCATTGGCACAAGAAAAGACTTTCTCAACAAGACACTGATAGCATTAAGATCTACAAGTAAACAACAGGACCTCAAGGAAGCTGAAAAACTCATGTATGGCAAAACACACCATCATTTCAGCAAAATGGCAGCCTAGAGAATGGGGAAACATCTGAGGATTAGTATCTAAATATACATAAAGAACTTGAAAAACTAAACATAAAAACAAATAACAATTTAAAATGAGCTATGGAACTGAGGAGAGTTCTTAAAAGATGAAACACAAATGGCTGAGAAACACTTAAAGAAATTATCAATACCCTTAACCATCAGAGAAATGCAAATCAGAACTGCTTTAAGATTTTACCTTACATCAGTAAGAATGGACAGGATAAATAAAACAAATCAAATCACACGCTGGTGCAGATGGGGTTGGGGGGGCACTTATTCATTGTTCCTGGAGTGCAAACTGGTACAGGCACTATTGAAATCAGTGTGGCAGTCTTCAGAAAGCTAGAAATCTATCTATATCAAGATCCAGCTACACCAGTCTTGGGCATAAGTGTTTTGGGTACAAAGGGCTCTATACCCTACTATAGAGATACTTGCTCATCCATGCCTATTGCTGCTTTATGCTAGTAGTCAGAAATTAGAAGCAGCCTAAAGGTACATGAATGAAAAATGAAAACATGGTACATTTTACACAGTGGAATTCAGCTGTTATTAAGAAAGAAAGAAAAAAGAAAGAAAGAAAGAAAGGGAGGAAGGAAGGAAGGGAGGGAGGGAGGAAGGAAGGAAGAAAGGGAGGAAGAGAGAAAGAAAGGAAGGAAGAAAAAAGTAAAGAAAGAAAATAGTCACAGGTGAATTGATCGAAGTAAAAAAAAAAAAAAAAAATCCTGACTGAGGTAACTCAGACCAAAAAAGAAAAATACTGCATGTCTTCTCTTATATGTGGTTGCCAGTTTTCAAACCTTTGACGTCTGTGCTACAATCCCCACAGCGGTTAAGTACTTAATACTGTGGGATAAGATTATGGAGCAATAAGGAAAAACTAGAATAGGAAGATTATATGGGGAGAGGGATAAAAGAGGATAAAGGAGAGGTACAACTAACACTAAAGGCCATTTGAAAAACCATATGGAACTCTACCACTGCAGAAGCTTTCCACAATCTATACATATGTGATGGAATCTGAATGAAGTCACCAAACAATAAGAGACAAAGCCCCAACTAAACATCTTATGCCATTAAGTAAAACCTCCAGTGCCAGAAATGATTGGATCTTGTTTAGTTGTTGGCCAAAGGGACCCAATGGAAATACCCAAACATCACAGACTCCTGGCTAGGCTATAGTCACTCTCCCTCTCCACATGATGATAAGACCCTACTGCTGAAGACACTTATGTCATCAAAGATACATAAGGAAATCAAACTGGTCCCTAATTAGAAGCTTCAACCCTACTATAGTCATCAGAATCACTCAACTACAATTCCTGTTACCTACAACAGCCTGCAAATGTCATGGGAGCAACCATTTTCTGACTGGATTTAAGGCCCATTTCATGAGATGGTACCCAAATCTGGCAATGCTCAAGAACTTGAGACTACAGAGTTCATGCTTCTAGGGGAAAACCTGGTATTATGATTCTGCTAAAGGAGCATAGCAATACGATGGATTCTAATGACAGTGACATATACTCTACCTACATGTCAGTCCCTCACTCAGCCCTCATCAGAGGTACTTCCTCTTTCAGTAGATGGGACCTAACATGACCGACAACTGAACAACGCACAGAGAATGAGAGACTTTGGGAGTACTCCATCTAAATAGGATTTCTTCATAAAAATCTTTCCTCTCAAGGCTCAGGGATCTATCTAGAAGAGGAGGCAGAAAAATTGTAAGAGCCAGAGAGAACAGATGACACCAAAGAAACCATATCTTCAATACATAACAGGTGCACATATGAACTCAGCTACTGTGAAAGCATGCACTATTGATACTTGAGACAGATTCAAGACAGACAGGATCCCAGCACTGCGATGTGGATATGGGATCCCACCTGTAACCAAGATGCTATCAGCAATTGATACCCACTGGCAAAGGGAAAAAAGTCATTTTTCTCTAATGGAACCTCACTGGCTATATTAACCACACCTCGGGGAAGGCTCCACAGCAAGGACTAGACGGCCAATACGAGACCAACTCAATGGAGCTTTTGTAGACTCTTTGTTACATTCTGCTTTGTCTGGACATTTTATTTTTATTATTATTTTTTCCTTACTGGTCTTCTGTATGTTTTTTATTTTCCTTTGTGTAAGTGTGTATGTTTCTTGGATTTGGCTTGTTTTAAAGAGACAGGAAAAGGACATAAAGTTGGATGGGTAGAGAGGTGGGAAGGATCTGGGGGAAAAAATCAAAATATATTATCCTTCAATAAAAAAGTATTTTAAATTCATAGAAAAGAAAGATTTGATATTTTAAGTATGTGTCAACTCAGATAAATGGCATCACTCAGTAAAATATCTACACACACAGACACACACACACACACACACACACACACACACAGGGAAAACACAATATTATGGGAAAAGAGAACTGGAAAAAAAGTATGAAGATAAGATAAACTGTTCAATATAAAACAAACAAATATATAATTGAAAATACTGTTTCTCCACTTTATAGCTATATAACATCCTATTTTATTTTTAGACTCAGTATCTATTGATAATTGGAGGGATTTGGGCCAGACTTCACATTTATATTCTGTGAATGTTTAGGAACTAAAAAGGATGAGGTCAGAGGATAAGGCAGTAGGGAAATGAACTGACTGTCATGCAAGCAGGAGAACCAGAGTTACACTAAAAGTTATCATTCACTAAATAAGGGAAAACACATACAAAGGTGCATACTGTCTGCAGCTTCAGTAATCTCCAATGTATTCTCTGTGAGTAAATGAGACTATTACTCCATTAATACTGAGAAAAACCGGAACCTGAGACTAATATATGGCTGAAATCACCTTCTGCACCTCTCAAGCTTTTTTTTTTTTTAAAAAGTGTTATTATACAGATGTTATTTTCTATTGAGAAAATACATACTACTTCTACCATAACAGTTAAAGTTTGAGTTTTGAGATAGATTCATTCAAATAAACCATCACTAGCATCCATTCTAAATATGCAGTATACCTAAGGCAGATAAACTCAGGAAGCCACTTAACATTGCTTCATTTATACATTACCTGAATATTCTTTGGCAAGACTTCACCTTCCATCCCAGGAATATTAGGTCCTGAATGTGGTTTTGGCTCCAGCCAGAAAGAAACCAGCCATCGAATGACAATAACCCGAGCCTGGATGAAAGGCTCTTTTGTACAATATATTGTTTCATTGGTTTCAGCATCCTTCTTTATCATCACATAATGAGGCTTTGGTCTGATCTGTGGGATATCTATATAAAAATGGAAAACAAGACATAAAATGAGAAACACAATTATTCCTAGCTAAGCCTACATCTTAAAAGTCTTCAGAAGATATTGTGACACCACACTGTTTTCAGAAGTGTTAATAAAAATAAATAAATAATTCTATAATGATAGATGCTACCTAAGAACTTAGAAGAACCATATATTAGGCTAATATAAAACAAAACAAAACAAAACAAAAACAAAACATGTATTTTCCAAAATTCAATCAATCTAGCATTCGGGAGGCAGAGGCAGGAGGATCTCTGAGTTCAAGGCCAGCCTGGTCCACAGAATGAGTTCCAGGACAGCCAGGGCTATTCAGAGAAACCATGTTTTGAAACAAAAGCAAAAACAGAAACAAACAAGCAAACAAAAACATTCAATGAGATGGCCATGATGGCAATACCCAAGCCTGCTAGTTGCCTAAAGATGTTCTATGAGGAACACCTTTCTTCAAAATATAGTTTCTACATATAGACTTATCTCTTTCTTTTGTATAAGACCTAGGTCTGCCTCTAAATCAGATTTGTGCAAAAGGTTCTAATGTTAAGGTCATTTTGAAAAGACACTAAAAATCGGACAAGAAATGACAAAAAGATAAAACAATTTAACTATACAATTTAACAGTTAGCTGAACCCTTGAAAAATCATAGGGGTGAAAACTCGTAATATATAGTTGAAGGTCAGGCATGGTGGTGTATACCTGTAACCCCAGCACTTATGAGGCTGAGACAGAAAAATCACACGTTTGAGACCAGTTGGGCTATGTATCAAGATCCAGGCCAACCTAGATGACTTATCAACTCTCTACCTCAAAATTAAAAAAAAAAAAAATGAACATACACACACTCTAACTATCATACAAACATTCAAGAATGTTTCATAGAATTCAAGGTTAACTACTATTAGCTATTGGATGAGATCCAAAGAACAACTTTTTAGTGAAACCTTTCCATTCTCAGTGAAAATTTATTACTATAAATGCACTTTTGTTATAAATCTGGGTATAGCATCAATACAAATAGTAGATGTGGTTAGTGTTCTGTAAGTAACGAATGCCAGAGACATTTTACTCTTAAGTGTAAATTGTAAATTTCGAAATTATACCTACCAAGTACAGGATGATACAAACTATTCTCCTTGCAGATGTTTGGGAAAATATAAGGCAAGTAAAACTTCTTAAAATGTGAAAACAAAAATGAAAATCCCCTTTCTTGGTTTTCTTTGTTCTTCCATTCTAAACTTTTTACCTAAAAATAAGCAGTATTATTACAATCATCCCAGGAAAACAGAATCTCTTAAATACAGTTTAGCTTCTATAAACAAGTTTATAAAAGTTATAATATACTGAACTTTTAGACTATGAAGAATATGATAAACAGCAAAAGTTCCATTCTTTATTTTTATTAACATATATAACATACAAATAGATTTTACTTCACATTTTTATACATACCCATATAATGTACTTTGATTATATAGTCCATTCTTTAAAATTGATTTAATATACAAACATATTACATATATTTTTTAAAATATTACACTAAATTACAAAATTATGAAAATGATTCATTTGGCTGTATTAATGACAAATATAATAATTTTCTTTCCTAACCCTACTTGAATAATTGTGGTCAAAATCATAGGTCTATGTGGCCAGGAGTGTGTATGTATTCACAGTGGTAAGTAGACAAGTACAGATACTAAAGTCTAAGAACAGGAAGCAGGGTATACGTTAAAGATAGTAGAACAGTACAAACTTTGAGCTTGAGATGTGTACAGAGAATGTTCATGAAGTGTGCAGTAAAGGAACAGGAAGACACAGAATACTACTACGACTCTATTGTGGAATTCCAGCAAAATGAGAACAATGCCTAAGAAAGAGATTTGCAAAGGCCCAAGGTGAGTTATTAGAACCCAGTCAAGGAGAATGTCTACAGAACATGGGGGTGGTGATTTGGGTAAATATGATCACTTTCAAGAAGACTAAATAAATAACAGATTGAGAATGTGAGACAGGTTTGTCACAAAGAAAAGAATGGAGCAAGGGAAACAGATGTGTGTATACATATTTATTCTTCAGTTTTAGTTATTCTGAGGATCCAGGAATAGCAACACTCAGTACTGATAGTAATAAGCATCCCAAGTGCCTAGATATTGGATTCTAAACACAATTCTCCAGAGAGGGTCAAAGAAAGTACAAGATGAAACGGCAACCCTAAGAATTACATTGAAGAAGACTGTAGTGGTGTACACTTTTAATCCCAGCACTCAGGCAAAAGTAGGTGGAACACTGAGAGTTTGAGAACAGCCAGGTCTACATATGAGTTCCAAGAATGCCAGGACTAGATAGAAAGACCCTGACTCAAAACAAACTTTAAAAAAAAAAATCCAACAACAACCAAAGAATAATATTGAGGAACAGCAAGATGGCTCAGTGGGTAAAAGTACTTTCCATCAACCCTGTCAATCCTCCACATGGTGGAAAGAATCAACCACACAGCTGTTCTCTGACTTCCATATTTGTACCAGACATAACTTGCCCCTTCTCCAATTAAATGAAAGAAATGTAATAAATTTTAAAAAGAATTTTATTAGAGACAACTCAAAATGCATATAAATAATCTTGAAGTCACAAGAATCCCACAACCTATGCTGAGATAAGTAAGTATATGAATAAATAAATAGGAAGGGGTGTAAATGTTTGTGGATAATCCCAGGCCTACGTTGCCACAATAGGATTATTTTTTAATGCTAGATAAAAAGAGGAAAAATTCAAATATCCCACTAATAAAGGAATAGACACTTGGCATACAATTAATTTTATTAACTAAGTTGACATAGTTAATAAAAAGAAAGAACTGACTATACAACATGAATACATTTTTAAAACATGTGCTAAGTAAAAGAAGCCAATCAAAAAAGAATACACTGTATAAGTTTATTTTGACTTCGCTAAATGACTTTATTTATTTGAAATGTTCAGTTTAGCATATATAGATTAGTGTTTCCCCAGGGTAGCAGATGGAGTGACTCTGGAGTAAAAAGATTCTTAATGAGACTTAGATTTCCTATGAGGGGAAACTAAACTATTTCAAAAATTATCTGTACCAACAGCAGCACAGTCCTTAAAAACATCTACTAAGCTATATTCTATATGACAGCCAGACTGCATGTACATAACAGCTCAATAAAGCTATCTGTCAACAATTATTGGCTGGCAATATTATAGTAAAAATTCAGAAAGAAATCTTCAAAATACTAAAATATTTGAGTAAAATTTTGAAGAGGAGATTACACAATGCATTTTCCCCAAATATTTATTGATTATAAAAAGAAAAATATTATTGCCACATTGAAAAGGCCTGGCAGACATCACCTTAATCAGAGCATAAAGATAAAAAATTCACTCTCAATCATCATTGGAAAAGCTTTTTCTTGCAGTTAGTCGTGGTTAGTACAGAAACTCGTCAGCACGGTGGTAATAAGTGACTGTGAGTGCTTAGCCAGAGATGGTCAAAGTCTATCCCCATCCAAGGTTTGCAGAGCACCACAGGAGAGGGAATGGAAGGAGTGCAAAAGTCAAGGGATGGGGAAGGAAAGGTGTGAAATGCTGTTTTCAGGACATTACATGGGTTGCTGCACAAATCAACTTACAGTAGCTGTGGCTGCCTACACAAGATCAAGCCAGTCCAAAGTTCAGGATGGATGGGAGACAGGCTATCAAGGACCAGTCCTGGCAAATGAGCTATGTATGGACAGTTGGTAGCTGCTGAGTAAAGTTTAGTCACTTTTCGCTGGGAATGTGGCATCTAGTAAGTTGCCCCAGCAGAGGGCCCCATATGCATGCATGCTTGCTCAACACGTAACTGGATTCAGGGGGATGAGGAGGAGGAAGAAACAGGAGGAGAAGAAAAATCAGAATGGAGACAGAAAGGGTGTTCTGAGGAGAGCTGGAAGGAGGTAGTAATGATAAAAATACAACATATGCATACATGAAAAATTTCAAAGAATACATTTCTAAAAAAATTAAAGCAAACTATTGATCCATACAGGAGTATGGATGATTCCCAAAATAATCATACTAAGAAAGATGCCAGAATAAAAATGAATATATATGACTCAATGTATAAGAAATATGATGAAAACCACATTAATAGTTGCTTGGGAGGGGTTGCAAAGAATGTATTATAAAGAGATCAACAATTAAAAAAATTAAAAGGCTGAATTATGGTGTCACATAACGAGTCAATAAATTGTGACTGGGTACTAAAAGGTGACTAACCTGCAATCTCAGCATTTCAGAGGCAGACTTTGGAGGATTATGATTTGATGCCAGCCCGGGCTGGGCTATAAACATATTTCTAAGCTAGCACAAGGCTACAAAAGGGAGGGAGGGATAGTGAGAAAGAATGGACAAAAAGAAAGACCAGGAAATGATAAAACCTAATGTCAAAATTAATTGTATAAACAATTACACTTCAATTAACCTTTGAGAGTTTTTAAAATGTATATGAAGCATAAATTTTTGAAAAGCAAAATAATGACAGCAGTAACAATGCCCATTACCTAACATTACTGTGTGCTGTGCCTTAGCACTCTTAGCACTTTCCCGTCTTTAAGGTGCAAGTGGAATACACAGTATTTTATAAATGAAGTAAACTAAACGGAGAATGGTTAGATAGTTTGCCAAAGGGTGAACTACTAGTCAAAAGTAGAATCATTATTTTAAATACTGCTAATCTGGCTCAGGATCCACATTAATAGGGTAGTGTTTGTTTCTCAGGTAAAAGAACTTTTTTTTTTTCTTTTTTTGGCTTTTCAAGACAGGGTTTCTCTGTGTAGCCCTGGCTATCCTGGAACTCACTCTGTAGACCAGGCTGGCCTCAAACTCAGAAATTCACCTACCTCTGCCTCCCAAGTGCTGGGATTAAAGGCATGCATCACCACTGCCCAGCATAAAAGAACTTTTATATTTGGAATAACTATAAATAGCACTAAGTATGTAAAAAGGTATTTTCATAAACCAAAGCACCCATATTTCACATCTCGAAATGAACAGCTTACCTTATTATTTAACTGTTTACCTGTAAGTTACTTTTCCTAATTCCTATCCTGTCAGTCACCCTCCTGGTACATCTTGAGAGAATGATCTAAATCAAAGAGCTATTCACATTTCACTAAGTACCAGAGCTGCTGGTTATAATAAAAGGATTAGAAAATAAGTCCAACTGGCTCATATAAGGTTATATATATATCAAGAGTCTACTTCACAACAGGGCGGTGGCACACAATTGTAATCCCAGCACTCAGGAGGCAGAGGCAAGCAGATCTCTATGAGTGCCAGGTCAGCCAGAGCTACAGAGCAAGTTCCAGTTCAGCTCTATGGCAGTTTATGAGAATGACCCCATTAGGCTTATGTACTTGACATGTAGTCCCTACTTGCAGGTGGTGTTTGGGGAGGTTTAGGTGTGGCCTTGTTGGAAGAAGAGTGTCACTGGAGACAGACATTGAGAATCTAAAGACTTATGTCACTTCCCATTCCTTCTCTCTGCTTCATGTTCAAGGTAAATTATGTGAACCCTTGACTTCCTGCTTCCCCACCTCAATAAATTCTTTTTTAAGTTGCCTTGGTCATGATGTTTTATCATAGCAACAGAAAGGTAACAAACACAAGTTCTCTGAGAGCTTCATAATCTTCTAGTGATTTTAACAAAATACTAGTAACATATTTTCAAGAGAAAAATTTGTTGGTCTTCTAGAAAATAAGCAAATATCTACTATAACAAAGTAATGGTAAGAGACAGAAAAATTACCCAAACAGGGTGGCAATGGAAAGTATCTTTTCATAAGAAGAAAAAAGAACAGGCAGCAGAAGGTTCTAGGCACGCACACAATGAGCTTAGAGAAAAAGCCAGGTGTCCATGCAGTGGGAAGATGGTAACATACCTGAATTACTATGTATTTTAAAAGTGCTTCAAGAAAATAGCTTGTGAGGTCTTCTTGTCCTTTATCTCCTGACTGCGGGGGAACAAGAGGGGTGACTTCCTCTATAGTTACTTGAGCTAGCCAAAGACAAGAGAATTGTATAATCAAAAGGCAAATTCTATTATACAAAATATGACTAAATAAAATTTAGCAAAACAGATATGCAGTAAAAACTACTTTTAAATGTTTCTAAAAATTACATGTTAAAATAAATCTGAGATCATCCTGACAGTCCATAATTATCATAAACTTGAAAACTGGCTGTTTTGCGAATCTCTGATTAAGAGGAAATGGAAGAGGCATGAATAGGTATGCAGTAAGTGGCTGAGGGTGCATGGGCCTCACTAGAGTGATTCACATTGAGAGTGCCAAATGACAAGAGGCCGAAATAAGATGAGAAACATTAGTGCATAGTGCAAGGTGCTTATCATCAAATTAGCATTCTGACTGTACCTGAGAAATGTTTTTTACTTTTCAGCTATTAATTCACTGGTTATACTGCTCAAATAAGTAAGCCCATAACAAGGGTATTTTTCAATTCTAAAATAATATTTAGTATGTTATTTCTAACACCCACTTTACAAACTTAGTATACAAAAGCCAACCTTTATCATTTGCATCCCATCCTTACAGAGTAATGCCAGTGCTTTATTTTGCAAAGCTATAAACTCCCATTTAAGACCCAAAGACTTTTTAGTAACTATAGAGTATCATAGATAAGTTTGTATTTTCTATATCCTATAAAGTAAATAGCAAAACTTCTATTCTTGGGGCTGAAGAGAGGGCTAAGCACTTAAGGATGTGTACTGCTCTGGTCTGTCCCAGGTTCAGTTCCCTGTACCCACACCATGTGACTCATAAACTACTGGATACTCCAATTCCAGGAAATCTGAAACCTTTTTCTGGCCTTTGTGAAAATATGCATGCATGTTGTATACAGACAGACAAGTAGGCACACAAATATACACATAAAAATATTTAAAGGAAAGTTTAAATTTTGTTCTCAGAAAGAGAATGCAAGAGTTGGTCAAAAGGCATTTGAAACTAAGCAAAAAAGAAAGCTAATTCTAAAAATGAGACAAAAGGGAACCTACAAAAACAGGGTGTCAGGGATCCAAAAGAAAATGCGTTCATAAAACACTAGTAACTCCTCCAGGTAACATGTAAATAGCAGACATGAGTGCTTAAACTGGCATACTTAAAGATTTTATGAGAGCTTATTTTGTATTTTAATGTTTTATGCTGGAAGTATAGTTTGCTTTGCTACAAAAATCTGTAATTTCTAGAAATATGTATCACAATAAGATGAAACAGCCACTAGAGTACAGGTTATGGACTAAATATGGACTCTTAAAATTCATATGCTGGACCATAAATCCTCAATGCAACTGCATCTAAACAGAGAGCATGTGAGGTTACAATGTTATTAGGGTTCAGCCCTAAGTGTACGGAGCTGTATATAAATAGAGAAGAAACATCAGAAGGCCTGTGTGCACAAGCATACAAGTGTACAAAGGAAAAAAATCATGTGAGCACACAATGAGAAAGTGCTGTCTGCAAGCTGAGAAAAGGCTTCTCAGAAACTGGACCTGACAGCATCTGATTATGCACTCTGAAGTATACACTGTGCACTGTAAGAAATACACTTCTGCCATGGAGCCACTTAAGTCTGTGGTATTTTGTTACAGAAGCCCTAGTCAACTAATACAGCACTATAGATTACAAATGCTTACTAGTAAAAGAAGAATATATTTAACCAAAAGAAAAATCACTTTGTTATTTAAACAGAATAATACAAGGAAAAAATTAAAAAGCAAAGAAAACTAACCTTAGAAAATCTGAGGGCTAAAAAGCACAAAGATTCACTAGTTTAAAAAAAGTTAAATAACATTTCTAAAATTACAAATTAAATTTAAAATGAAAATACAATTTTAGATGTATAAAATTTTATATTCATTTTATATCATTACTTACTGCACAAAGAAAAACATTTCTACTTCTGTGTACATTTAAACTAATTCAAGCATAAAATGAAATAGAAATTAAAGATAAATTAAAACCAGGAGTAGTGTCCAATAACTCCCAGCAAGAGGATCTCGTGTTCAAGGTCATCCTTCACTACACAATAATAAATTTAAGGCCAACCTGAGATATATGAGACACTGTGTCAATAAAACAAAACAAAACAAAACTCACAAAAGTGAAAAAAACAAAACCAAACCTGATGTGAAGTGGTCTATAGCACTCTTAATATGTTTTAGATGCTCTGACATTGGGACTTGGCTAGCCAGAGAATGTCCTTACCAGGGTTGGCCAATTCTTAGAGTAATAGTTGACTAACCTGCTAATAATGATGCTCATACACAAACCACTCCATCTAGAGTCCACCCCCCAGGGAGTCCTTTTACACTCAGATTCAAGGCTCCTATTTTCCTGTCCTGACCACTTCAAGTTCAAAGACTAGACAAGTAGGGATAATCTTTCTGTACCGTTGTCAAATGAATTACACTAGCTGATTTTTACTTGCTCTGAGTTGCCACTTCCTTCCCATGAAACCACAATAAAGGATCCTGCTTACAATATCTCACACACTTCCCTTCCCTCTGTCCTCTGACTAACCCTGATCACTAACACAAGGACAGCGAGACACACACATTGTCTGCATAGGCCTGTAGCATGGGGTATGCTTCCTCTTGGAGTGTAAGTAGCAAAGTGCCATTTCCAACAGTTATCTTAATCTGTTGGCCTCACCAAGCCAAAGTAATACAACCTACCTTTATAAACACTGCCTCAGAATCATGGAATAACTATATAAAGAGCTGACATTAAAAACAAGCAAGCAAACAAACGAAATTCACAGAAGGCTGCAGAGAGTAGGTTAAGTGCCTACTAAACAAATACAAAAACCTGAGACCAATCATCAGCACCCATATAAAAAATATGGGTATGGCCCTGAATGCCTGTAACCCCAGTGCTATGAGGTTACAATAACAAGCAGATTTTGGTGGGGTGGGGGCAGGCATTGCTTGCTATTTAGTGCAGTTAGAACAGTGAACTTAAGAGACTCTACCTCAAAAAATAACAGTAATATGGAAAAACAACCGAGGAAGATACCCTGATATCAATGTCTGGCCTCCATATGGTAAGCGTGGGCAAGCACACCTGGACACACATGCATATACTACAAACATGTTTGTGTATACACAAAGTGTGTGTGTATATATATATATACAAACATATTTTTTAAAAGAAACTATAGAAAACAAACATACTGATACACAACATCTCATCAATCTTACTTTCTTGAAGGTTGAGTGGAGGATTAATAAGATTATCTAAAGTTCGAGGTCCATATTCGGATTGTGGTGCTGAAAATCCAGGAATCAAGCATGAAAACATCCAGAGCTGTTCTTTGCTACAGTTATCCTGAAGAGCTTGCAACCATAACAAGAAGAGACGAACACCTTCCCGTCTGATCTAAAATAAAATAAAATGCAGTATTTCTTCATGGACAGAATGATATTTGTAGAAGAAAAAGAAATACAAGATGGAGAGTGAAGACAGATATACCCAGAGCATCTATACAACTCCCATTATTTTGTTCATAATTTATAAGAATAAACTTATAAGGCTATGGCTCAGTGGCAGCAAATGCAAGGCCTGAGGTTAATCCCCAGCACTGGGGAGTAAACCCAGCCATGCCTAATGAAATCCTAAGAATAAACTACTTCAAATAATAATTTCTATTTGAAAAAACTCAAAAGCAATTTCTTCTCCCTCTGCTTTCCTAGACCCATCCCCACTAATCTAAACCAGAGAGAGAAGTGACAGGACAGTGACAGTTCCTGCCTGAAGTGGGTTTAATAAGCAGGAACATTACAGAGATGCTGCTGAACAACTGCTTGTCTCTTAAAAGTTCTGGAGTTATTCAAATTATAAAAGTGAATTTATTTAAACAACTATTGAAAAAATTACTTAAAAGCTCTCTGAAATTATCTCACTTACTTCATTCTTTGTGTCCTAGCTACAAGTCTGGAAGGAACTCTGGCCCAACTACTGTGTCCAATGACCTAAAACAATCCCCATATAAGAAAAGCAAAAAACACATGAACCAATGAATGAATGCTCTCCCAGAAAGAGAATAGAAAAGAGAAAGTTCACTGACAAGCACTAACTTCTTCTCAGTAACTTTTCTCAAATGAATTGAAGACAATTAATTCAACAAACTTAAGGAAAAAAATCAAGGTGAGAGAAGTGTAAGTGGTAGGTATGTACGCTTTGTTGCTTTTGTTTGTTGATTTGTTTTGAGACAGGGTTTCAGGGATGACTAGGCTGGCTTCAACTATGCAGTTGAAGATGACCTTGAAGATGATCCTCCTGCTTCCATCTCCTCAGTGCTGGGAATCAAATGTGCATCATCACCAACTCATGCAGTCTGGGGGGCTGAATCCACAGCCCTGAACATATTTAGTGAGCATTCTGGACCACCCCACCCCTATACTCAGTTTGCTTTTAAGTCACAGAAAAGAAATATAATTATATACCTTTAAGGAGTTTCCTGTGTGCAGTAGTTTCTTTAAAATCAACCCTGAAAAGACAAACATGATTTTCAATATCCCCATCTTCTTATCTGTGTATAAATGTCAGAGTTCTCGGTCAGACTTGAAAACACTTTTGCACAAGTCCTTGGCAATCTCTAAATTGTTCTTGGTGACCTTGATAACCCTTTGATCAAAACTGAGGTCAGAGGGACATATAAAAAAGTCACCTTTCAACAGTTAGATATTATTAACTTTACTGATAAAACTTGGTCCTAAAATTGTGTTTAATACAACAATCTATTACTTCTGTTATTTACATCGAAAATTAAATAAAATATCTTACCAGAAATACGCAGACTATTGTAAAATATTTGAATCAACCAAAAGAACATTTATTAAGTCCAATATTTCCTAATAATTATTTTCATCACAACATCCAGAGGCGCATCATTCACTGTTGAACACATCTAAACACATTATATTTGCTATGACTTAATCCTATTGTTTTACCATATAATGGCACGTCGAGGCTTAAATAATTTTCTTCCTTTCTTCTCAAGAGGAAAACATTATATATATATTGGAATTATCACTTATAAACCCATTTTCATATTACTGCTTACTTATAAATCCATAAATTATTTAGAATCAATTGCTTAAAACCTTACATAAATGGCATCATTCACAGGAACTCATTTATAAGTTGTAGCTTTTCATATCTAATATTAGCATTTTAAATTTATCTACACTGGTCTAAGTAGCTCTAGATAATTCATTTTTAACTACTTTATGAATATACCTAAATGTACCTTCTTTTGGCTTATTTCCAAATTTCTGTCACCGTCAAGAATAGTATATAAATATTATTATTCATGACTGCCTATTACACATATGACATTTCTTAGGATATATAATTACAATGAAATTACTCACTTTAGCTTTATCAGATATTAATAAAATTTAAAATCATAATAACTAACAATACCAAGCAATGCAACCGTGCTCTGGTATGTGATGCAGCAGGATACAATGACAAACTCTAAAACTTGATAATCTGATTAGTGTTAAGTCTTAATGTTTCCATTTGATGATTTCTAGTGACAATCAATATTTTTTTTGTTTGCCTATTCAAATTTTACTTAACTGCTTTTGTGTTCTTTTATAATTTTCAAGTGGCTAGTCTTTTTAAATTTAGAGATCTGTATTATTTTTATTTGCATGCATGTGTTTGTATGAGGGAAGGCCATGTGTGCAAGTGCTGTTAGCAGTCAGAAGACATCAGATTCCTTAGAGTTGGGGTCTCCAAAAGAACTCTGTGAGCTACTGCCGTGAGCTGTTTATTCTGAGTGCTAGGAATTGAACTCAAGTCTCTACAGAAGCAGCAGATACTCTCAAACCACTAAGCCATCTCTCCAGCACTCAAGTTTTTATTTTGCTTTCAAAATTAAAAGTTCTTTACGAAGGTTTATGCCTAGTCTTGCTATGCTGTATTTGGTTGGCATCACTGAGAGGCCTGCTCTTTTCTGAAGGAAAATGGAGGAGCAGTGGCTCTGGGACAGAAGAGAGGCAGGGCTGGAACAAGGGAAGTGAAGAGAGGCTGTGGTCAGGATGTACTGTATGAGAGAAGAATAAAGAAAAAGAAAAAAAAATCTTTATATATTACCTGCTAATTCTTTGTCAGCTCTTTAAACCACTTGTTATAAACAGATAAGTTATGTTTTTGTTGGGGGAGGAGTATTGTCTCATGAACAACAAATGTCTTAAATTTTAGACCAGGTGTGATAGTTCATGTCTTTAATCCCAACACTGGGTAAGTAGAGATCAGAAAATTAGAAGTTCAAGGCCGGGCTGGAGAAATGACTCAGTGGTTAAGAGCACTGATTGTTCTTCTGAAGGTCCTAAGTTCAAATCCCAGCAACCACATGGTGGCTCACAACCATCCGTAATGAGATCTGGCACCCACTTCTGTAGTGTCTGAAGACAGCTACATATAATAAATAAATAAATAAATAAATAAATAAATAAATAAAAGTTCAAGGCTAGTCTCAGCTATACAGCAGGTAAAACAGCAGGCTACTTTATAAGCCTATCTTAAAACAGCAAAAGCATGCGGTGGCATATGTCTATACATGTGTATTTGTGTGCATGTGTGTATATAAATTTCAATATTTTGAAATTCACAAAGAAATTCTCATAAAACAAATTCATTTAAAATTTATTTTTATGTGTACTTTCTTATATAAATAAATCCTTGACTTTGGTATTATAAACTTAAGCCAAATACTTCTTTCAAGAACTTGTGGTCTGCCTGTCTATCTGTCCTCTCTTTCTTTCTCTCTTCCTTCCTTCCTTTCTCTCTTTCTTTCTTTCTTTCTTCCTTTCTTTCTTTCTTTCCTTCTTTTTTTTTCAATTTTGGATTTTTAGCCAGGCTGGCATGAAATTTACAACAAAGTCAAGGCTGTCATTACAACAACACATGGTTTCACATACTATGTAAGGAGGATAGAAGTATCGTAAAACTGGACTATGAAGACTTTTTCTAAAATACATTGAATTTTACTTCAAAAAATAATTTTATCTATGCAAATTATATCTCAATGAAGTTATTTTTTACATCAACCACAGTGACCTTTTCCTTCATTAACAATTCATAAAAGCCAAGAAGTAGTAGGCATTATCCAACTGACAGAGAAATACCACCATTTATGAATTTTCATATGCTATAAATAATTTGGAAATACTATTAATCATGACAACTAGGTAATATACAGGTCTTCTGGGGATTAAAGGCTATATCCTCAAGAAATATAACATATCTTTTAAGTTCCTATGTCTCAAAAAGTTTTACAAAGACAATCTTCAAGACCATTTTCATGATCACGAAGTTCAAGTAAGAGTTCATAATTCTTTTGAGCACTTTATTATGTGCTCATTAGCAATTAATATCTTCTCTTATGTTATGTTTATTAAAATATTTGGCCACCTTTAAAAGCTTGTCTTTTGAATATAGTATGTTGTTATATGTTATATAAAAATCATTTATACATCCATATATGTGTGAAAAGTGGAAGCCAAAGGTTAATATTGGTGCTTTCCACCTTATTTTTTGAGACAGAGTCTCTTATTGAGCCTGGAATTGTGGGTTTGCTAGACTAATTGGTCAGTAACTCCAGTGTCTGTCTCCAGTGACCCCCACTCCCCCATTGTACTGGGGTTACTGGTCTGAACATGGCCCCTTGACTTGTTCCTGGTGCTAGGGATCAGTACTCAGGATGCTGAGTCAAAGCAAACACTTCACCTACTGAGCCATCTCCCTAGCTTCTTAGAATCTCCATTTTCAGTAAAATAAACTATGAACTCATTAAAAATAACTGCTAAGCCATTGAAAATTTTACTTCAGATGTATAATTAATATATATATATATATATATATATATATATATATATATCACTTACCAATACTATGGAATTGCCATCGCTGATGAATTCTTTCTGGAAGAAGTTGTAAAATTTTCTAAACATCAACATAAACAAAGTAAAGAGTTAAAAAATCAAATAATGACCTAATATATTATGAAATATGAAATTAATTAGAGGGCAAATTAAGAGCCTCTTATGTTAAAGTACATCAAATACAAACTAGTAAAATATTTAAACTTTCCCACTGAAAAAGTAATAACCAATACTAAAGAAATTTTGGAAGAGAAAATTAATGAAATTTATCTTTAATAGTATTATAAAAAGTAAGTCTATTCTCTTTTTGATGGCTAATCTTAGGTTGTCAACTTGACTAGATCTACAACACGAGCATCTGGGCACTCCTGTGAGAGACTGACTTGAAGCTGGAAGGCCTGCCCTAAATGTAAGTGGGACCTTTTGGTGGCAGAACAGACCAAAGTGACATGAGAAGGGAAAGAGGAAAAGAAGAGGAGGAAAAGAAAAGGAAAAAGGAGAGGAGGAAAGAGAAGGGAGAATTAGGAAAGGCTAGGAAGGAGAAAAGGAGAAAGGGGATAAAAAGATAGGGCATGTTGCATTAATTAATCATGTGAGCCCAGAGGTACTTGGATGCCATGTTGGACATAGGTAGCAAAGGAAAAAATAAATAAATTTAGAAGCTTCATAGGTAAGCTAAAACACCTTCTATATATAATACCTCAAATTTTCTTTTTATCCATTTTCTAATGTATTATGTAGATTATTCCAGAATAACTAAACTACTACTAACATATACTCAGTCGTTATCCATTTGCTGAATGACATTGTGTATGTTATTATTGTTGCTATTATAAATATTATTTAGCCACGTCATTAAAGGATGTTCATAAGCTCAAACTAGACAATTTATATAACAGTGTCTCATCATCCTTGCAATCAACCCAAACATCTCTTTTGACCAATAAAGAAATGGGTTGAGTGGTGTGCTTAGGGTAGAAATTTAGCAAGTGGATGAACCAGGACTATAACTTCAATGTGCTATTCCCATGCCTGCACCTTATTCTGACCAGTGGCTAGTAGGCACTTACATTCTTTTCTTAGTCCATTCCATAAAAGAGAATAATAAAGAAAATATAAAGTATAGGGAAAGACAGAAGGTTCATCAAGAAAGACACTGCAAAAACCTGAATTGGATCTCTGAAACCCATGTAAAGGTAGTGAAATGACTGACTCCATAAAGCTGACACAACATTGCCAGGTGGTGGTGGTGCTCGCCTTTAATCCCAGTGCTTGGGAGGCAGAGGCAGGCAGATTTCT
>NW_022196912.1:70588202-70594385 GCF_008632895.1 Mastomys coucha
TACAATGGAGTGCATCCCACACACATGTACACATATACTGAAACATAAAAATTTACCTACATGTCTCCCATAGCTAACTAATAAATACATTTGGTGTTCGAAAAAGATAATTATAGAAAGGTTGAAAAGGTAAGTTTGTGAACTACTCAAAAGCAGTCTTAACTTCTGATCAATTACACTTTAGATTTAACTCTATGTATTTAGAGGCAGGATTTAAACTAGGTTGGTCTTAAAATCACAATCTTCAATGGTTATGGGCACAAAGCCACCATGTCTAGCTTAAGCTTTTAATTTCTAATGTGGATTTAAAAATTACAAGTTTTATGTGCCTTCAATTACAGAAAAAGCAGAATCCAATCTTGTCCCATTATGAACATCATATACAGTTATGATTTTAACCAGAAAGTAGTCACTTTATGATTTATATTTCATCATTAGACACTGTACATATCATCTAATTTTAAGAAGAAAATCAGTACAAAGATTAAATACTTTTTTAAAGACGAAAATCTCAGAGCTGGAGGGTTTCCTTTTTCCTAGTGGTAGAATGTGTACTTAGCATGCGCAAAGCCCTAGATTCAATCTAAAGGAAAAGAAAAGCAACCCACACCAGCCAGTGAGAAAACCAACCACTTTGAGCTCACATCTTTTTTCTAATTAAATTTAATGATCCATAACTCAGATATCCTGTTATACATAAGAAAGTATTATTTTTAATATATTTTCTATAATTTCAATTTACTGAAAAGAAATTCTCTTAATTCATTGGTTGTTTCCTGAATACAGAGCAACCATTATCTTGCATTCTTTAGGGACACTTATTTTCCCCCAAAACATCTGTGTTTACTATTCCACTTAAAAGGTAGTTTCTTTGCCAAATATCCAATCAGGTTTCAAAAGATTCAAGATCAATGAAAATTAAGTTCAGAATAGCAGTTACTGTTGTCTGGCACCTTGTTTGGTTTTTCTTTTTCTTTCTGAGTCAGGTTCTCACCATGTAGCCCAAACTGGCCTAAAATTTGCAACTCTCCTGCTTCAGCCCCTCAAAGGTTTGAACTGTAAGCATGTACCACTCTGTCCAGGTATTTTAATTTTAAAGATAAAGAGTCTTACTCTATTAAGTGGTCAGTATGCTCATGAACTCCCAGGCTCAGGCCAGCCCTCCTCCTCTCTCACTAAATAGTCCTCCTTCTGAGTATCAGGTGCACAACCATCTCAACTATGAGAAACAGGTTTTATGCTCTCTCTTGGTCTCTTAAGTCATCAGCTCTAGTCTTGGATTTCTATCGGTCTCTAAGTTCTCAATAAAGATAAGAATATTCCACTCTTACCCTCTTGGCTCTCTTGCCTCTTGCCCGCTTTGCTCTCTCCTTCTCTTCCCTCTCTCCACGGGGCCATGGCCGACCTCCGTTTCTCTACTCTCTCCTTCTCCCCACCCTTCTCTGCCTCTACTACCCTCTTAATTCCTCTCCCTATGTCCTAAATAAACTCTATTCTATACTAAAAAAGAATATTCCTATGACTATTTCCTCTGTAGTAATTTTAAAACATAGATCAGAGGGGTTTAATTTTTGAATATACTAAAAAAAAAAATTTTTAGCAGAGTTTATCAACCTCTAAACTACACTTTCTGTTTGTTTACAAATATTTGCCCCAGTCTAATTCAAAGCGACATAAAAATAAGAATTTTAAAAACAAGGCTATTTTGTCCAAATTTATAATGAAAAGCCATTGGAGCAGAAATGATGAGCTGTGGTGATATATACCTTTAATTCCAACACTTGGTGCAGGAAGATAAACCAGGAGTTCAAGGCAAGTCTGGACTACAGGTGTTATATAGCAACTTTCTCACAATTCAAAGAGTCCATGCTAGAAGGAAGCTCCTTAAGACTCAGGAAGTAAATAATTCACAAGCCTTAGAAAATCCCTGAAAATACACATTCCCTCCATCACCCTAAGGTTACACAAACAATAAGATTGCTAAGGAGAAATCTCCCACATGTCAAGCTGCTGGCATGCTTTGCACAAAGCCCTAGCGTTCCAACTGTCTGGAGTTATCACTCATGCTGGGGTGTGCTTTCAGTGTTGTAGCTGCCTTTGAGTCACTCATGCTTCTGTAAATAATGCTGCATCCACACTCTTGTAACACCAATAAATTAACCAGTTAACAAAGTTGGGCTTTAGTGTGGTATCAATACTTTGATCTTTCATCAGCTCTCTATCTGGAGTGAGTACATTCTGTTCACATTCTCCACAGGAATAGAATCACACAACACTGTACTGTAAGACCCTGTACCAAAACTAGAGGATAAAGCCTGGCATGGCAGCACACACCTTTAGTCTCAGCACTTGAGATGCAGAGGCAGGAAGATCTGTGCAAGTTCAAGGGCAGCCTGGTCAACATAGCAAATTTCAGACCATCTAGTTACAAATTGAGACCATCTTGAAAAGACCAAAAGCAAAACAAACAAAAAAAAAAGATAAATCCCATAGGCATATATAATAGCCACAGTTTCTAGAGGTTAAAAAAAATTGTGTAAACTACACAAATTAAAAATTTCACTTTACTGCTGGGCAGTGATGGTGTATTTGGGAGGCAGAGGCAAGCATATTTCTGAGTTCAAGGCTAGCCTGATCTACAGAGTGAGTTCCAGGACAGTCAGGGCTACACTGAGAAACCCTGTCTTGAAAAACAAAAAACAAAACAAAACAAAATGCTATCAAATTAATTTTATATTGTCAGATGCATAAACATATGTTGCTAAAAAAATATATACTTCAAAAATACACAAGTTTAGCCAGATAGATTTTTTAAGTTAATTAAATTCTTCAAAAGGCTGGCAGATTAACTATGTTTCACTATATGTCTAGTAATTTTAATATATTTCTTTATATTCCCAGAATTATTTTTTTGAAAAAGTTTAAATGGTATGACTCATAGCACTTACCTCAAAAATAAAAAGTATAGCATCTAATTCCTCTCTTTGAGACTTGTGACCTGAAATATTTTAAACAGAAAAATACTTTAAATATACTCACTATTAACAACTACTTAATGAACTTAAATATTTCCACTGCTGGTTTTCCTTCAGTGATTCTTTAACAGAATGCTAAAGCATGGTCTACTTATTATAGACAATGCTATAATCCCTCTCACTACTCTTTAGCACAATTGGTCTAGATTTAGGTTCTAGGGCTGGGAGTTGGGAGTAGCTTAATGATAAAATCCACACTTAGCACGTACAAGGCCTTGGATTCAATCCCCAGGATAAAAAGAAAAACGTAGCTTATATGTATATCTAATAACAAGTAATCTCCTATTGTGAATTTTGAAAAAGCTTTGATTATGAAAAGCACTATTTCTACTGCTATTCCAACATTCCTAGGGCAGAACAAAGAAGGAGGTCGAGGAAACAAGATCAGGAAAATGAAACTGCTCTAAACCTTCATAAAACAATAGCCATATGAGTCTGTTAGTTTCCTTTCAAATACATCTAAAAGGTATCAAAATAAAACAATACTAAAATTCTAATGCCCGGGTCCTCTTTTTAAGTTAATGCTTATGACTACTAGAAACATAAACATAAGCCAGAATACATGTTAATATCTTACCTTTCTGTTTAAGATTAGCTTCAATAGTCACAAAATTTTCAAAAAACACATAGTATATATGTGAAAAATGTTGGTCAAAAAACTGTTTAAGGTCAATAGATTCTGCATTCTCTGAAAAAACAACAATAAACAATTCTTAGTAACTAGTCTATCAAGGTTAAATCATGATTAGCAAACATTTATAGTGCCAAATTTCCTTCAAAGTCAAATATCTGCACCTGAAATTCTATCATATTCAAATATATAGGACAAATATTTAGATATCTGTTTATTTGTTTTTACAATGTTAACCTTTACATATTTCAGTTTTAGTTTTTAAAAAATTGGTCTAGGTACCATAGTGTGTGTGTGTTTGTTTGTTTGTCCATTTTTTTTTTTTAAAAAACAATCAATGTCAAAACTGGATGCTGTGGTCCACAGCTGTAAACCTAGGTACTCCAAAGGCTGAAACAGAAGGATCAGGAGATCTACCTAAGAAGTAATAGTGAGACCCTGTTGCGTAAGGCAGAGATATAGACAGAGACAGACAGACAGACTCAAAGTATCTCAAAGATCTATTTTTCATGGCTGGAGAAATGGTTCAGCAATTAAGAGCATTAGCTGCTCTTCTAGAGGTCCTGAGTTCAATTCTCAGCATCTACAGGGAAGCTCACAACCATCTGTAATACTTTTCTGCTGTGCAAATATATATGCAAATAAAACATCCAAATAAATAAAATATTTACATAAATAAATCTTTTTTAAAAAGATCTATTTTCAAATTGTGGCTTCAGCTTTTCTAATATCTCAACTAACAGTTTTAAGAACTATTTTTAAGAATAAATCTGGTAATTCCATAAATAGGTAACAATAAGCTTTATAAATGAGCATTTGAGGATTATAAATTCTTGAGACTGCTCTCAAGAATCTCAGTATAGTGTGCAAAAAAAACATACAACTATATGCAGACTAGAAAGTTAGATTATGAAAGTGAAATGAGACGCACCATAGACAGGAATTCAGAATACAGAATTACTTTCAAAGTTTAATGAAAGTTATCTACTGTCCATGTTCAAAATAGCTATACTGTATAGCCTCCATAATAAAAACTACCTATTACCTGAGTGCAAAAGAAGAGTAGTAATCACAAAATAAAAATATGCTTTATGGAATATAAAAATAAAAATTTTAAACTACTGTGATAGATAAAGAAAACATTTTCCTTTTGAATACATTGAGGAACTTGAAAATGAGAAGGAAATAGGTTACAGGTACACAAGTAATATCTCAAGAGAAACAAGAAAATGAGACTAACAAAACAAAACAAAAGCAAACATGACTCAACCCAAGACTTCCCAACATATTAGGAGCCAAGATATTGTCCCTTAGTTTCCTTCCCATATGGCTATTAACAAAGCCGGGAAGCTATATACTTGGCTAATGTTAGTAAACAAGTACTAGAAGCCAGGCACAGTGACATATTCCTGACATTTTGGTGGGAGCTTAAGATGGAAGATTACAAATTCGACCTCTTGGGGCTATACCCCAAGAGCTAGACCTTGACTAAGCAAGGGAGGTTGGCCTATCAAAAGTAAGCTAATTTGTTCTTTAAGATTTATTTGTACCTTAAATAATGTTATGACTGTGTATCTGTGGATATGTGCATCTGAGTGCTGTTGTCTATGGAGTCCAGAAGAGGGCATTGGATTCTTTGGTACTGGAGTGCCAGGTGATTTTGAGTTACCTGATGTAGGTGCTGGGAATTGAATTCTGGTCCTGTGCAAGAGTACTACTTTCTCATAACCAGTGAACTATCTCTCCAGCCCCTCTATATTTTTAAAACACAAAAGCAAACAAAAACTCTGATAAGATGTTCAATAGTAAATTCATGACATGTACACGGCAAAGTAAAAGACAAGGACAAACTAGGTAAAATATAAGGGGCCTTCACTTATTTAGATCCTAAAGACAGTTGAGCATTAAGGGCTCATGGTGCAGCTGAAGAGGACCCAAGTTCCTAGTTCCCACATGATGGCTTACAAACATCTGTAACGCCAGCTCCAGGAGAGCCAATCCTCTCTTCTAGCCTCCACAAGCACTAGACATACTCAGGATATACAGACAGGTGTTCAGACAAATCATCCATACATGTGAAATATATAAATCTAAAAAAAGTTAGTAAGGAACTCTCTTAAATAATTCAAGAGAAAAGAAACAAGGGCGAGTACAGCTATAGAGAGGCTACAGAAACACTCAATCCACTTTGATCCACAGTACCAAATTTCACCCTTTCCAAATGCCCCACTAACTTTCCTGCTCCTGTTTAAAGGCTCACTACTTTAGCACACTGAGTATTAATCATGCCACAGTGGCCAGTGCCTAACTTTCTGCAGCAAACCTTTACCATTTTCATCTAGCAGAAGTGTTTTGCTACCCACACACTAAAAAAATAAATAAAGGTAATTAAAATATTACCTATCTTTACACTTCTGTTTGGAAGTGCTTGTGAGCTAGTATTTTCCTAAAGAAACTAAATACACATTTCACCTGAAATCCAGGTTAAGGTTTCTGAATTTTAAAAATGATTCAGAA
>NW_022196912.1:70594501-70596922 GCF_008632895.1 Mastomys coucha
AAAAAAAAAAAAAAAAAAAGGATTCAGGCTTTGAAACCTTTGGGAAAATTAAAGTAGCAAGATGATTCTAGACTTTAATTTCCATCAGTTAAATTTCTCAGATATTTCTTTGGGCTTTAAGAAAAATGGATACATTTATTCTCATACATTTTTGTAATGTAATTGTAATACATTTATTCTCATACATTTTTGAAATATTTAAATACTATATCATATATGTAAACAAAAAATTTAAAGGTCAAAAGTCAGCTTCTCTTTTAAAGCCCAGATATTAAATGTGTCCCTGAAAGTTTACTAAATTAAACTGGTTGATAAACCAAAAATTCAACAAATTTTGTAATTATTTTTCATCTATTAAGCAATAACTGCTATTTAGAACCATTCCTCAACTAATGGTATAATTTATTAACCTGAAAGGTGTAACATAAAAAATCTGCTTCTAACAGTAAAGTAGTAAACTTTGCAAATCATTTCCTTAAGGCAATCAGCAATAATGAGAATGGGTTATTCACAAACCACTTTCAGAGCAACACTGAGATGCTGGATAAGGGGTTAGAGAGATGGCTCAATGGTTAAGAGCACTTGCTTCTTTTTCAGACCAGAGCTTGGGTCCTGGGATGGCTAATTGTGATTGTTAACTATATCTGGAATCAACTAAACCCCAAGCAGCTGGGCCCATTTATGAGGGATTTTCTTTCTTTCTTTTTTTTTTTCTTTTTTCTTTTAAATTGGATATTTTCTTTATTTACATTTCAAATGTTATCCCCTTTCCTGGTCCCACCCACAACACCTCTACTCTTCCCCCCACCTCCTGTTTCTATGCGGGTGTTCCCCCACCCACCCACTCACCCCCTCCTCCCTGCTCTCAAATTGCCCTACACTAGGGCATGGAACCTTCACAGGACCAAGGGCCTCTCCTCCCACTGATAACCAACAAGGCCACTCTCTGCTACATATGTGGCTGGAGCCATGGGTCCCTCTATGTGTACTCCCTGGTTGTTGGTTTAGTCCCTGGGAGCTCTGGGAGATCTGGTTGGTTGATATTATTGTTCTTCCTATGGGGTTGCAAACCCCTTCAGCTTCTTCAGCCCTTTCTCTAATTCCTCCCTTGGAGACCCCATTTGAGACCTTGTGCTCAGTTCAATGGCTGACTGTGAGCATCCACCTCTGTATTTGTCAGGCTCTGGCAGAACCTCTCAGGAAACAGCTATATTAGGCTCCAGTTAGCATGCACTTCTTGGCATCCACAATAGTGTCTGTCTGTGTTTGGTGACTGCATATGGGATGGATGCTCAGGTGGGGCAGTGTCTGGATGGCCTTTCCTTCATACTCTGCTCCAAACTTAGTCTCCATATTTGCTTCCATGAGTATTTTGTTCCCCTTTCTAAGAAGGACCAAAGCACCCACACTTTGGTCTTCCTTATTCTTGAGTTTCTTGTGGTTTGTAAATTGTGTCTTGGGTATTCTAAGCTTCTGGGCTAATATGCACTTATCAGTGAGTGCATACTATGTGTGTTCTTTTGTGATTGGGTTACCTCACTCAGGATGATATTTCCTAGTTCCATTCATTTGCCTAAGAATTTCATGAATTCATTGTTTTTAATAGCTGAGTAGTACTGTGTAAATGTACCACATTTTCTATATCTATTCTGTTAAAGGACATCTGGGTTCTTTCCAGCTCCTGGCTATTATAAATAAGGCTGCTGTGAACATAGTGGAATATGTGTTCTTATTATATGTTGGAGAATCTTTTAGGTATATGCCCAGAAGTGGTAATAGCTGGGTCCTCAGGTAATACTATGTCCAATTTTCTGAGGAACTGCCAGACTGATTTCCAGAGTGGTTGTACCAGCTTGCAATGCCACCAACAATGGAGGAGTGTTCCTCTTTCTCCACATCCTCCCAAGCATCTGCTGTCACTTGAGTTTTTGATCTTAGCCATTCTGACTGGTGTGAGATGGAATCTATGAGGGATTTTCTTGATTGCATCATTTAGAAAGACTGGCAAATATACAGCAAATTGGGACAACAGAAACAGTCCTTTTACACTTAAACTCCAAATCCAACCATTAGACAATAGTCATGCAAAAGATACTTTAAAAATCTAAGTAAAGATGGAAGATAAAGCTCTCTCCACCAGCCGAGCAAGATGCCCAAAGGAAAGAAGGCGAAGGGGAAGAAGGTGGCCCCGGCCCCCGCTGTCGTCAAGAAACAGGAGGCCAAGAAGGTGGTCAATCCTTTGTTTGAGAAGAGGCCCAAGAACTTCGGCATTGGGCAGGACATCCAGCCCAAAAGAGATCTAACACGCTTCGTCCAATGGCCTCGCTACATCAGGCTGCAGCGGCAAAGAGCAATCCTCTATAAGCGTCTCAAAGTACCTCCTGCCATTAACCAGTTCACCCAGGCCCTGGACAGGCAAAC
>NW_022196912.1:70597535-70620950 GCF_008632895.1 Mastomys coucha
AAAAAAAAAAAAAAAAGATGGGAGATAAAGTACCAAAAAGATAGCACAGACATTAAAGGTACATACTGCTCTTGCAGAGGATCCAGGTTTGATTCCTAGCACCCACATGGCAGCTCACAACCATCTATAACAGTTTCAGGAGATCAAACACCCACTTCTGGCCTCCACAGGTACTAAGCATACATATAGTATACATATATACAGAAAGACAGACACATGCATAAAATAAAAATAAATCTTTAAAACCAATAATGTTGGACTGAAAAATGGCAGACTATACTGAGGGGTGGATGGCCACCATCTCCAGAAAATTATCGCAGCAAAATTAATAAACTGCCATCAGAAAAGCAACAGAAAATATAAACAGCAGGAGGGGAAAGCCATACCTAGAGCAACAATAGCAGGGAAGCTTGGAAAACCCCTTTTCCCCTAGCACAGGATGCTCAGCACTGGCAACCAACAAGGCAGCAGCAAGATGCCATCTCAAAGAATGCTGCTGCTGCTGCTGCTGCTCTTGCTGCTGCTGCTGCTGCTCTTGCTGTTGCTGCAAGTCAGCAGCCAGAACCCTCTTAATTATCCTCTAGAACACTCAGACCAAGTAGTCCTGAACTAACTATATACTGCAACCTGACAAAGAGAATGCTGAGATTGAAGAAAAGAAATCTCAAATCAGATCTGAACAGTATTCAGTGCGCTGAAAACCTGTGGGAACCACAGTTACACTGGAATGTTCACAGAATCCAAGCGGTCAGCAGGACACTGGCAAGAGCAAGCTCTACAGGGCCAGGACAAGCATTCACAACTGGAACCCTGAAGGGACTCAGAGGTATAACCACATCTTTGCATCTACTTATACAGTACTGTCCTTAGCTTCAGACATCCTGTAATCCAAAACCTAAAGTAAGACTCAGCAAGGCGATAGGATGTCCATTACAGAGGCCCTCCCAGCAGCAGAAAAGCATTTCATGAGTCCAGACAAGAGTCAACAATCAGGCCAGTCAGTTTACATATTCTCTGTCTCCGCGCTCTCTTCTTCTAGATTTATCCCCCCTGGGTTTAGTTCTCGTTGATGATGATAATGATTATGGTGGTAAATAAGAAAACTCTAAAACATTATTGAAAAAAAAATGAAGACCAAAACAAACGTTAAGAATTCATATTGTGAAGACAGTAAAAGTCCCCAAATATATCTAGAATCAATACAACCCCTACCCAAATCCATGCTACTCTTTTACCAAAATTAACAAGTTGATTCATAATTTGTAGGAAGTCACAGAGATTCTAGAATACTTACAATAAATCCTAAGAACAAAGCAGAAGAACTAACAGTAATCGAAACTGGTGTGAGTGAAGGCATACAGAGCAATGAACCAGAGACAAACCCTTATACTGGTCAATTACTTTTGACAAGAGTACCAAAATAACTCAACCATTTAAAAATAATGGTGCTCAGGCAACTGGATGTATATGTATAACAAAATCAAGTATGACTCCTACCTCATATCATATAAAAACTTCAAAGAAAACAATCTTGGGCTAGAAATTATTTCTTAGATAAAAAGCACAAGTAATGAAAAAGAAAAAATAGGAGAAAGAAGGTGGCACAGAAGTCCAGCCTTTGCCTTGCATGGCCTGGGTCTGACTGCCAGCATTACAGAAAAAAAGAAAAAGAAAAAGAGAAAGAAAAAGAAACTGACTTGGGTATCTATTTCGGTTTGTTTACTTGCTTCAAAGGACATTGTCAAGAAATGGAGAAGAGTCTTCCTACAGAATGGAAAAAAATCCCACACACTTGTAAACTTTATGTTTAAGAATTCTTAACAATGTTAAAAAAAAACAGATAAAAATGAGTAGGACATCTGAATAAGTTCTTCAAAACATATATAAATAGCCAAAAAAAAAAATTATGAACATGAAAAAAATGCTTGTCATCATTAGCCACCAGGGAAAAACACCAAAACCAAAAGAAAGGGTTGGGAGTATGGCCTCATAGAAGAGCGCTCGTGTAGCATGTGTGAGGTCCTGGTTTCACTCTCCAGCACAAAGAGGAAGAGGTACCACTATGAAGCTACAATCAGACTGGACATGAAACAAAAGTTGGCAAAATGTGAGAAATTTGAATTGTGCATTGATGCTATGACTATAAATGATGTAGCTGTTTTTAAAAATGATTTGGAAACCTTTTTTTTTTTAAATGTTAAGAGAATTACCACATGACCCAAAAAGTTCAAAACTAGGATACAAATATTCATCATCACTCATAATTGCCAAACATGGCAAACAATTTAAATATCCATGAATTGATGAACAGACAGACAAAATGTAGTATATTCATACAACAAGTATCACATTCTCATGAAAAAAAAAAAAATGAAGTCCTGTTCAGAACATTGTGCTAAGGAAAAGAAGTCAGACAGGGGACAATACATGTTCTAATGTTTGTACAGCCCATCCAGAATCACAGAGAAGGAAAGTTATTAGTAGCTGCCAGGAGAACCCAGTATGAGAAGGCCTGCTAATAGGTACATGCTTCTTCTGTTTCTTTCTTCTTTTGGTGGTCTCTTCTAGCTCTAATATTCAATTCCTTAGCATCCCAATCTGTGAACACTGTAACATCCTACCTGGCTAAACTACTAAACTTCGTAACCAATTGAAAACAACTACTATAAAAAGAAAGAAATCTAATGAAGAACTGAAAATGTAAAAATCTCCCTAAAATTAGAAATTTCAAACTATAGTATCACCATATGACTGATGTTTGCTGCACACAAATACATAACTTTCACTTTTTTTTGAAGAGTATCTAACTCAGTATACTATTTTTATATTATAAAATAACGCCATGTTTTCAGAGTAATCAAAATAAAGTAACATTAGTATTTTATAACCAGTTGTACGTATCTACAGTGGCTATCTCAGTTCATAAAATCTTTCCTCTAACAATGAAAGTATTCTTTTGGATACTGAAGAGATGAGGTATATGCCTTTTAGGAGTTTTAAAGTCCAAGACAGGCAACAATACATACCCAACATATTTAATAAACGCTAAGTTTTCACAATGCAAATACTTTAAATCAAAGTGTTTGTATATGTGAAATTTCGTATATATGTTTTATATTTGAGGATAAATAAGACTTACATAAAGTGAAAGCACATGGACTGTTCTATGCTCTATATCCTAGCTGATGAATCAAGTCCAGTAACTACACATGTGGATGCTATGGCATTGTCAAAGTGAGATGAACCTCTCAACATATTCAAGTTGTCTATTTGCCTTGCTGCAGATCTACAATAAGCCATGAGTACATGTGCACCAGTTTACAGACTATATTTAGAGTTTCAACAGCATTCACTACAGAAGGAATGGTACAGTTTCAGTGTGTAGGCTGAGCAGAGAATTTCTGATATAAGTTCACCGATAACAATGGCACCAAAGAAATAGCATCACTTCCACTTAAATCTTCATGAAATCCTTCTATCAATTTTCCACAAAGTATCACCACACGTTATCACCCACTACACCAATTCTTCTATTCATTTTGTGATTACATTGAATATCTGAACCTGAAGTCTGATGTTTTGTTTTAAAATCTTCAGGGAGTACTGGCCAGCTACTTTGCTGCATTCATGTCTGTGTTCTGCTACCCAAACTGCTGTCTTACAAACTGAATTCTACTTACCTTTCAAGGCTTAGCTCAAATGCCCTTGTCCCTATGAAGGTAGTATTTTAGATAATCCTTCTTCTCTTTCATGTGCATAGAATGTTTCACATCTGGCATATGACTCTATATTACCATGCCACCACTACTTCTAGAGCCTAGAACATGAATGCTTAGATCCATTGTTTTTAAATTTTCAAAGAAATAGGTATAAACATAGATGGCTATGTTTCTTAAAATATGTTTGATGAGAAACTGCACATGTATTATTTTTTTAAAAGCTTAACAGTAGCAACCTAGCTGCTTCTAGAAAGCCCTAAGAATGCTTGATAGAAAGATGAACAGGAACCCTGAGCCTGTTACTTTAAAAGAATTCAGACAAAACCAACAAATTCCAATCTAACAAACACACCATGTTAGCCTGGCTATTCTACTTTAGGTTTGGGTGGGGGGAAGATAACAGGTGTATATTTCCCTTACTTTATCTGAAATGAAACACCAACAGTCCACTTTATGTCCTTTGTTTTCTAGCAGAAACTCATCATTTCCTAAGTTACTATTTTTTTACCAGACATGTAGAGCTCATTTAATTTTTAAAACAAATTCTATTACTAGACTGAGTAAGATATAGCATCTAGTCTTATGTTTGGCTGGCCAGAACCCAGGTCTTGAAAGTGACAGGTAAGTTTTCTACCTTGAGGTACAAGTGATTTAATTTTATCATATTTAAGTCTCCAGGTAAACTCTGAAAAATCCTTCAACCTCCACCCACTATAAGCTTTGTGGTTCAAGTATATTTTTTTGTGCAGTCTCTAACTGTGTTTGAGGTATTGTTATAATAATTCCACGGACTGATAAACTAAAGCTTGAAAGTATTAGGTGATAAACAACAGAAATCAGAATCCAGTCTTGAGTTTCTCTGTCTATTTAGTCTTCATGTCTCCTCAGCAGTTAACTACTATCTACCACATGAAGCTATTGCAGGGATTAAGTAATACATGTAAAATGCATGATCTAGAGCCCGTCAGATACTAAGTAATCAAAAATACAATTATTACCAGTATATGACAGCTGCCTATAAAAATATTCAGTCTAAAAATTTACCAAGAATATAGATAAAATTACCAGACAAATTCTTTACATGAAAAACTTACTGCTTACTTTTGTTTTTGTTTTTGTTTTTTCGAGACAGGGTTTCTCTGTATAGTCCTGGCTGTCCTGGAACTCACTCTAAAGATCAGGCTGGCCTCGAACTCAGAAGTCCGCCTGCCTCTGCCTCCCAAGTGCTGGGATTAAAGGAGGCGTGCGCCACCACCGCCCTGCAGCTTACTTATTTAGTAATTATTAATGATTGGACATGTAATTCAGGGATATAACATGTATTAACATGCATGAAGTCTCAGCATGCTTCTCATCAAAAAATATCAACAAATCTTTAGATTCATAATATTCCAATGTAGGAACAAAGCTAAATTCTAAAATCAATCTGCAAATTATTGCTATCTGCTGAACTTGCTCAAACATTTCAGGGTGTTTTGTTTGTTTCTGTGGCACTGAGCTCTGAACCCAAGGCTTGGTACACTGAGTCAGGCTGTAATATACTGGTCCTCTACATCCCAAACCCAAATTTTCAGAAATACTTTCTTCTTACTTCATCTAAACACTCGTTTTATCTACAAGCAGCTTCCGTAGGAAATGGACAGTCACCCCTCTGAGGTAGAATCTGATATTGTAGGGCAAGTGTGGCTTTCTACTATAGGAGTAATCCTACCTCTACCTCCCAAATGTCCTTTTAAATAATAATATTTTTATGAACTGTAACTGTTTCCAGCTATGTTTTTAAAAGGTGTGCAAAAATCTCTCCTGGAAAAAAAATAAGATACCTTTAAGTCTCAAAGTTAAAAAACAAACAAACAAACAAACAAAAAAACCTCAAGTAAATGGAAAACTTCTTAGAACAAAGAGGACATACTACTAATGTATTTCCTCTAAATTAAGTCTGTATATTCAATGTAATTAAAACAAACAAAGAAACAAACAAACAAAGTTGAGTAACATCAAGCATAGTGGCACAAACTTGTAAGGCTAGCAGGTGAAGCAAGAGGATTTCCTGTTCAAAATCAGCCAGAGCTATATAGTAAGGTATATTGTTTCAAAAAGCAAAACAACCAATCAAGCTTTTCATGGAAGTTAGCCAGTCGATTCTCAAAATACATACAGTAGAGAGGGAAAGGCCAAAACTGCCAAGAAACTTCTCCTAGCTTTTTGTGACTGTCTTCAAGAAATTACAGCCCAAAACATCAAAGGTTATTCTCTCAAACACTGAATGCCCAGAGTCTGAAATCAATGGGCTAAAATCAAGGCACTAGCAGTACCACTGTCCTACAGAAGCTGCAGAAAAGAATCTATCCTGTCTCTTCCATCTTCTAAAGCATTTAGCATATCCATCAGCCACAGAGCTCCAATCTTCAAGATCACTACTCTGAAATTCCATTTGCTCTGTCTTTGTATCAAGTCTTCTCTCCCGGTCTGTTAACTTTATTACACGTGGGGGTAAAAGTAAGGGACTGATGTACTTTAAGGCTAACATTTCTTTAGGCTCCTAATATGAGTTTTATAAAGGCTGAGTGCTATAAACAAGAAAATAAAAATGTCTTTAAACAGCAGAAATTATCTGTTACCCACACCATAATGCCATAGACATTTTTCAGTTAGTGTCCTGGGTCTGTGTGTGTGTGTGTGTGTGTGTGTGTGTGTGTGTATGCGTGTGTGTGTGTGTGTGTGTGTGTGTGTTTGCCTGCTCATTTTTCAGTTAATGTCCTGGGTGTGTGTGCCCATGTTTGCCTGTTCTTCTATGTTATACAGCACAGGTTTTAGATTCTGAATCAAAATCTTTTATGAGGGTATTTAAAACAACTCAACTTTCTTTCTGATCAGAATATTGACCTCCATGATTTTCTACCACTGCCAACTGAATATTCACTCAACAGTTTTGCTCTCCTCATCCTTAATGTATCCACTCAAGAACTGAACAGTATTTACTGAGCACCTATTATAGTGCAGGCCACCACACTGAATTAAGGGATATAAAAAGATATTTCTGTGCTCAGGAAAAACTTGAGGCATTCCTTAGGCATGCAAATAATATTGGCACCAAAGAATCAAATGACTAGATGTGAATAAGCACAGGACATGTCAGCTCCGAGACTGACTGACCCAGAAAGGCATGACACAAACTGTGTGTACATTTCCCGTGAAAGCTGCAAAAGTTAAAGCTTTCAGGTAGTAGGAGTGATAGGAAGTCAGACTGGTACAGCATGTATTAGCAAGGGACAGCACAGTGATTCTGGCTGGATACTACAGTGTGACATGCCACAGAATTTTAACTGGGGATAAAATAGGAAGACAATGTGGTTAAAAAAAAAAAAAATCTTACTTAGGACACTTGAAGGAGTTTAAGGTATAGTGATAAGTCTTTTAAGTGCAGATACTGCTTTTGAGATTCGGAAAAGGGTCAGAGTTAAAACTTGGAATTTGAATGGGATCATTGACAGTAAATATATTGGCATTTAAAGCCAAGGACAATTTATTCAAGGATTATATATAGGTAGAAGAAAAGAGACCTGCAAACAGAACACTGAAAAACACAATATTGAGGGGAGGATTTGGCTACAGAAGCAAAGTCTGGAAAAGTATCATCAATGAAATGGAATGGACTGGTCCTGGTTGTGTCTCCCTAGTATGCAGGAGACAGGGGCAAGGGGATCCAGTGAGTTTGAGGCATGGTAGAACATTCTTTTAATCTCAGAAGCAGAAGCCAGCCGGGCGGTGGTGGCGCACGCCTTTAATCCCAGCACTTGGGAGGCAGAGGTAGGCGGATTTCTGAGTTCGAGGCCAGCCTGGTCTCCAGAGTGAGTTCCAGGACAGCCAGGGCTATACAGAGAAACCCTGTCTCGAAAAAAAACCAAAAAAAAAAAAAAAAAAAAAAAAGAAGCAGAAGCCAAAGGATCTCTGTGAGTTTAAGATCACCATGGTCTACACAGGGGGTTCCAAGACAGCCAGGACTACATAGAGACCTTGTTTAGGGGGTGGGGGAAGAAGTCCCATACATTTCAAACTCCAAGGTCTCAATATAAGTTTATCTTTTTCTACTTATCATTAAAGATAAGATTCATGCCAGTAGGAAAAAGGTAGTATCACTCACAAAAAAAAAAAAACAAAACAAAAAAAAAAAAACTACTATTTAGAATTTTCTCCAAGATCTACTTCTATAGTATGAATACTTCAACAAAAGGTACTATATAACAAATATATGAGTGCATCCACATGACATACATAATTTTCAAATTAAATAAGAAAAAAGTTTCAAAGCCAGGCATGCTGCAATGCTAGTGCCTGGGAGGACAAGGCAGGAGCAGGAACATTTAAATTTAAGTGAGTGCAAGAGACAGAGACAGAGAAATGGAAAAAGAATTCTTTTAACCAAAAACAAAGAATTCTTTCTATTCTAAAGACATCAAAAACCTGTAACATGACCTTTCTCTGTTTACCAGAGCTACCAGGAAATTTAAGAACCAAATTCAGTGACTTACAGCTGTAATCAGCTCATCTCTAACCTGGTAATGTTTCCTTTCTTTATAGGTGAAGTTCTTTCTCTAATTATTCACTCTACATTTACTCATTGCTTACTTGGCTACAATACAATCCTCAATAAATGACATACTAGTGCAAAGATGGTTTTCTGTATTTAAAACAGCTTGCTTTATTAAGTACATTAATCAGAGTTATGGTTTGAATCTTTTATGTTTCAAAAGCTTTGCACTCAGGTAATGATGCTATTTGCAGGCAGTTCTTGAAACTTAGGAGGGCAGAGCTAAAGAAAGTAAGTCACTGCTGACAGATACAAGTACCCCACAAGTATATTATCCCCAAGCTGCTTCCTGTCCGTGGTGTTGTAAACAGCTACTCTTGGCCACAGGCTGCCACTTCCATCTAAGATGCTCAATGAACATCGAGAAATACAAAGATAATCTAATGGCTACAACTACTGATGAAGAGAGGGGAAAATCTTAAAAGCAGCCACAGGAAAAGAAATGGCATACTGTACACGGAAGAGGATTAAGATGAAAAAAGACTTACCGCAAACTTGCAATCAAGGAGATAGTGAAATAAAATATTTAAAGAATAAAGGCGCCGGGCGGTGGTGGCATGCGCCTTTAATCCCAGCACTTGGTAGGCAGAGGCAGGTGGATTTCTGAGTTCCAGGCCAGCCTGGTCTACAGAGTGAGTTCCAAGACTGCCAGGGCTATACAGAGAAGCCCTTCCTCAAAATAATAATAATAATAATAATAATAATGATAATAATAATAATAAATAAATAAATAAATAAATCTTTTTTAAAAAAAGAATAAAGGTGGGGGATGGAGAAAAGCCCATAGACCTAGAATTCTAAACACAGAAAAACTGTCTTCTAAAAAGTATTAAAAATAGAATATGTTTTCACTAGCAGACAATTGCCATAGAGGAAATCTTAGTTTTTTTAAAAAATTATTTATTTATGCATATGAGTACACTGTAGTTGTCTTCAGACACACCATAAGAGGGTGTCAGGTCACACTGCAGATGGTTGTGAGCCACCATGTGGTTGCTGGGAATTGGACTCAGGACCTTTGGAAGAGCAGTCAGTGCTCTTAACCACTAAGCCATCTCTCCAGCCTGAAATGTTAGTTTTTTAAGCACAAATAAAATTAGACAGAATAGACACAGTTTCTATGTAAAGGAATTAATAGTACTAAAAATGGTACTAAATGGAGAAATGTATAAGACCTTTTTGTCACTTACAAATGTTAAAAAGGCTAGGGTATAGCTCAGTGGCAGAACATATGCCAAACATTTGTGAACCTTGGATTCTATACTCAGCTCTGAAAAACTTTAAAAATCCTACAAAGATAACTATTTGCTTAGATAAAATAATATAGTGTTGTATTTATAGCATACAGGTAAAAGATGGTAATAAAAGCATAAATGCTCAAAGTGAATATAGTCTTGCAAGGGTATTAAATGCAAACTGGTATAACATCACTTAGAGGTACAGACCCTGACAGGGTTACAGATAGGAACTAATCAAAAGGGGGAAAAGGGAAAGAGGAAGATGGAACTAAACAGGTCAAAAAGAAAACAAAATGCAAGATGGTCAACTCAAACTTAATCACATTAAATGCAAAAATCCCAAACATCTCCATTAAACGGCAGATTAATAGGATCATGTTTTTAAAAGACTTCTCTCTAGGTATGATGATGTACTCTTTTGTCATCTTAGCATTCTGAAGGCTGAGGCAGGAGGAGTATTTCAAGTTTAAGGCTAACACACAGTGAATGCCTGGTCAGCCAGGGTTACATAACAACACCCTGTCTCTAAAGCAAGCAAGCAAGCAAGCAAGCAAGCAACCAACCAACCAACCAACCAACCAACCAACCAACCAGTAAAACTGGGGCTGGTGCATGTAGCTCAGTAGAGTGCTTGCCTACCTAGAATGCATAGAGCTTTGGTTTGATCCCCAGCACCACATAAACCAGACATGGAATCACATGCCTATAATCTCAGAAGCCAGCAGGTGAAAGCAAGAAGATCTGAAACTCAAGATTATTCTCAACTACACAGTAAGTTTGAGGCCAGGATTCATGAAACTGTATCCTGCCATGTCTTTGCACAGCATAGGTGCTGAAACTGACGAGGGGTAACAAGTGAATAAAGAAATGACAGATACACAAATAGAGAAAAGCTGGGAAATTGGTGGTCTGGGCTCCCTGAAGAAGCATGAGCATCCGGAAAGCTCAGTATGTTTACTGTATCCAGCTGAACAGGAAGCCTTTTACTGCATACAGCTGAACAAAGAAGCTGGGTTTATAATGTACAGCTAACAAGGAGACAGGCTTATTAGCTAGTCTCACTAGAACAGCCTCTGTAGGGGAACAGTAATCAAGCCATAAAAACCCAGGAGAGAAAGCTATGATGAAGATTTTTTGCACACACTATCAATATCCACACATGGACCACAAAATGGCTTTGCCATCCCTTTAAGTGTCACCCAAGGAAGAGTTTGCCACCCCTATGGATTTGAGGCATCAGGGTCCTTGACAGGGCTATGCCTATGTCAACAGCACACATTCACTCAGAACCTCACTTGGTCCTATACTGGCTCAAAATAAATAAATGAAGGGGATGGGATGAACCAAGTAATAGCAAGCCCATTTTATAAAGATATAGTAGATTAAAAAGGTGAGAAAATGTTTACCATGCAACACTAATCAGATGAAAGCAAAAGAGACTATACTATGGCACAGTAGGAGCCAGGACATGGTACAGAGGTAAAAGTGCTTGTTACCCTCACCTGATAACCAGAGTTCCATCTTCAGAGCCCATGTAAAGGTGGAAGGAGAGAACTAACTCCACAAACAAACCTCCATACAAGCACTGTAAACGCCCACCCACCCCCACACACATACCCATATATGAATATACTATGTATATATACAATTTTTTCAAAGATTTATTTATTTAATATACTTATGAATATACTATTGCTTTCTTCAGACACACCAGAAGAGGGCATCTGATCCCATTAAAGATGGTTGTGAGCCACCATGTGGTTGCTGGGAATTGAACTCAGGACCGCTGGAAGAGCAGTCAGTGCTCTTAACTGCTGAGCCATCTCTCCAGTCCTATACAAACTTTTTTAAAGTGATGCTTAATATCAAAGTGAAAACCAATCCTATAATTAGGATCATACTACATGGTGAAAAATCAATTGCTTTTCTCCTAAAATTGAGAACAAGGATGTATATTCATCACTTTTCTCTCTTCTTTCTTGTTAAAAAAAAAAAGTCTATCAACAAGATATCCACTTCATAGTTCAAGAAGGCAAGAAAAAGAAAAAGAGAAAGAGAAAGAAATAAAGCACCCACATTGGAAATTGTGGGAAAAAAAAGAAAACTAATGGAATTCACCCAAGGGGCAAGAGGGGTGTGAGATGCTCAGTGAATAAAAATACTGGTTGTTTTTCCAGAGGACCGGAGTTTGATTCCCAGCCCCCATACGGTGGCTTACACCATCTGTAAATTTAGTTCTAGGGGCTCCAAAGACCTTTTCTGACCTCTCAGGCACCAGGAACACAAGTGGTACATAAACACACATGCAGGCAAAAATTCATATACATAAAATAAAAATATTTTTAAAGTTATTATTTTTCTAAACTAACTACAACCATAAATAAATACCAAAACACATTTGGGAGAGTATGCATGGGGGGGGCAGGGTTCTGTTTGTTTGTGGTAGGATTGTTTGTTTATTTGTTTGTTGAGATAGAGTCTTATTATCTAGCCCTGTCTCGCTTGGAATCAGAAATCTGCCTGCCTCTGTTTCCTGAGTGCTAAGATCAAAGTGTGAGCTACCATGCTTGCCTAAGATATCATTTTAAAGAGCTGCAAAAGTAGAAAATATTTAGGGGTTAACTCTGATCAAAGTTTCACAGCACAACATTGCTGAGAAACATAAAGAAGTCCTATGTAAGTAAGCAGAGACATCCTGGCTCCTGATGCAAAGTATCAAATGTCTTCAGACTTCCCCGACTACTGTCCAGACTCAAAACAGTTCCAGTCAAAATCCCAACGGGTTGCTGTTTTGTTTAGAAATTGAGAAACTAAGTTTTCATTCTTTTAAATATTATTTTATGTATACAGATGTTTTGCCTGCATAATTCTGTGTACTATTTGTATGCCTGATACCTTCAGAGGCCATAAAAGCAAATTAGATTCCTGGAAGCAGATTTACAGATGGTTGTCAGCAGTCACCATGTGTGGACTGGGAACTGAATCTAGGTTCTCTGGAAGAACAGTCAGTGATCTTAACCACTGAGCCATCTCTCCAGCACCTTTTGCTTTTTAGAGTGTCTCAACACTACGTTGCCCAGGGAAGACTTGAAGTAGTTATCTCAAATGATCCTTTGGCTTCAGCCTCCTAAACTGCTCAACAATGAGATGGGACAACAGGCATGTGCCACAACAATGCACTTGGTTAGCTTAACAAGTTAATCTTAAACTCACGTGGAAACAGAAAGGATCTGGAACTTCAAAAGCAAAAGCAACAACAAAGAACACCTCTGAAAATGAGAAAATTGGAAGAAACACTAATTAAGTTTCAGGATTTATTTAAGTTACTATTATCAAAACATTGTGGTATTGGCACCAGCACAGATAAAACAGATCACTGAAACAAAACAGAGTCTAGAAATAGGCCCACATATATTTAGACAGCCAGGTTTTAACAAAAGCACAAGGGCAGGGGATGAAGGGTTGGCTCTGCGGTAAGAGTACTGGCTATTGACCTGACACCTTCTCCTGGCCTGTGTGGGCACTGCATGCACATGGTACACCACAAACACACACGCAGACAAAACACCCATAAACATTAAATAAAAATAAATGTTTAAAGAGAATGGAAAGATGACCCACAATTGGCCAGAACTGAGGATTAGAGTTCTCAGACAGTCATTTATTTGGCAAGCATATTTGTCTTAAGTGGCTAGGGTGCCGCTGCAAGTAAAGCACCTGACTAAGCTTAAGGTCCTGGTTTTCATCCTGAGCACTGAGAAAACAAGACAAGAACAACAAACAAACCCTCAAAAAATGTGTATTCGGAATATATAAAGAACTTTCAAAACTAAGGTCGAAAACAAAACAATTTACAAATTCTGATAATGGCTGCGGAGATGGCCAGGCAGACAAAGCACTTGCCATATAAACCTGAGGACCAGCATTCACATCCCAAGCCCAGAGCTTGGAAGGCAGGAACAGGTGATTCCTGGAGCAAGCTGGCTTGCTCGTATCAAGAAAGGTCTGAATTCAATTTAGAGAACCTGCCCCAACAAATAAGATGAGAATAATCCAGATATACTCATAACCTCAACATTCCACCCTCCACATGCTCAAGTACACACACACACACACACACACGCACACACACACACACACACACACACACACACACATGAGCATACTAAAAAAGTGATGAGATTTAAAGAGAAAGTTTACCAAAAAAGTTACACAATGGAAATTAGCACAGACTATCAGACATGACCAGCACAGCACACACACTACAGAGGCTGAAACAGAGGTCTGCTCACACAGAGCACTGTCAATGCATAGATGAAGAAACTAGCACTCTCATGCTACTATCGAACTGTTAAACCATAAAAGAGATTGGCAGTTTCTTGTGTTGTTTTGTTATTGAGACAAAGTCTCTCTCATTCTATAGCCCAGGCTAGACTAACTCATTTATGTAGATTCAAATTTGAGGCAATCCTCCTGACTCAGCCTCCCAAGTGCTGAGATTATAGGCATCAGCTACTGCACCTGGCCTGGCAGTTTCTCAAATGTTAAATATACTACTACAACATGATCTAGGCATTCCATTTCTAGGTATCTAACCACTCAAAATAAAATGTATTCAAGCACACTTGCAGCAACTTCACTTGTAACAGTCCCAAACAACCCAAGTGTTAATCAACACACAAGTGGAAAAATTGTGGTCCAGCAGACTACTAGTTAGGAATAAAAACACGAACCACTGATACCAGAGGACAATACACATGGGTTTCAAAATAATAAGGCTGAGTAAAAGAAAATGAAAAACACTATAAAGTTTCAGTTATGTGTTACATAATCCCATTGAAATAAAACTCTACAACATACAAATTTAAAGAGCAGATTGGAATTTGTGCAGGGCTGGACAGGAAGGCACAATCTGAGGAGAAAGGAAAGGAGAAAGGGGAGCATGAAGAAACTTTGGGAGGTTAAGGCATAGCATTCATTATCTTATGTATCTGGCTATAGGTTTTTGTTGCTTAGTTGTGCTGGCAGTATTAGGAATTGAACCTAAAACCCTCAAGCATGCTAGGCAAGCACTCTACCACTAAGCTACAACCCCAGCTTTTCTTTCCCTGTTACTCATGTTGTGGAAAAGACTGCTCTTGGGCCTTGTACAAACAGTGCATACTTTTATTACTGAGCTTCATGCCCAAGCCCTAGCTATATTTATCTTGTTTGGGTAAGTCTAATATTGATTTCATGAGGAACTCCTTTGTTAAAATGACTGTAAAAACTTTAAATGTATGCAATTTTATTGGATGACAACTATATATTAATAAAGCTGTTAGAATGATCTAGCAGTAACTCATTCTTAGCTAAATAAGCCCTTGTGTTTTTAAATCCAGATGACTAAACTTTCAACTTGCCACTTTAAGTAGAAGCAAACTAACATTTCTAGAACATGCATAATATGTCCAGAGCTATTTTAGTCACTTTACATGTGCTAACCTTACTACCATTATCATTATTATATCTTAAAGCTACTAGTTATAAAACAGAAGTGGGAAGTAAAAAAGATACCATAAAACTCTACAAACCAGACAAGTCCTTTTTGTTTATCTTAACTTTTAGTTCCTACAAACCAAATACATGATATGATGATCAATAAGCAGCCAGCAAATTTGAAATTTAAATCTATCAGAGGAGAGTTTAATATTTTTGAGACAGAGTCTCACTATGTAGCCCTGGTTGACGTGGTACTCCCTATGTAGCTGCAGCCCACAGTGTCTTAACTTGTAATTCTCCCACCTTGGCATTGACATGCGTCATTACAACTGGCTAAATTCTATAAATTTAACTGGAATTTTCACTGTAGTGGAAACACACAAGCCAAAAAAGGTTACTACTGGATAGTTAAGTTTTAATGTAATAATTTTTAAGCAAAAGAAGGTACACACCCTATTTTTGCTTTTTTAATAATGTAAGGACTTAAGACAGACAGGATGGAAGGCAGGCAGGCAGGCAGGCAGGCAGGCTGGCTAGAGAGGTAGCTCAATGGTTAAGACACTGGCTGCTTTCCAGAGAACCTAGAGATTTAAGTCCCAGCATCCATATGGTAGTTTACAACTATCTGCATTTACAGTTCTAGAGGACCAAACTCTCTCTTCTGGCTTCCATAGGTACCAAAGCACATATGTAAGGCATAGAAATACACAAAAACATGAAAAATAAAATATATATATTTCTTTAAATGAAAAGCATTAAAAATAAAATATATATATTTTATTTTTAAAAAAATAAAATATATATATTTATTTAAAAAAATATATATTTATTTAAAAATATATATATTTATTTAAAAAAATAAAATATATATATTTCTTTAAATGAAAAGACATCTTTAAAGACTTTCAAATGTTGGATATTCCTACAGACCTCTGCCCAATGAGTAAGGACCTATACAAAAGACCACACTAAAGCAGTTGTAGATCAGTGATGCCAGCAGAAGACAGATCATGTCTGGACATATTTTTTCTAAGGGAGTTGATATTTTATTATCTGCATGTCCTGACTTTCCTATAAATACACCTAGTCAGTACCACTTTTGTTTGGTCCAATATGATTCTGTGTTATTAGCAGAATAAGTAGTTTCTTCATTGTATTTCCTTAAAAGCGTATTTATTTCCAAAAGGGATTTAAAATGGCTCTTCCAACTACAAAAATAGGATACCAGCCGGCAAGCCTCTAAGGGATCAACTTTGCCTTTCTATTTCTCCCACTCATTTTCTTAGAGACCATACTAATCTTATTTTAAATGAAATAACTGTAATCATTAAATATTGAAGCTGAAATGTTGCTCAGCGGCAAAGTGCATGCTAGCACACTTGAGGGAAAGAACTTAAAACCAACCCTAACATTTGGGGATTCATCTTTTAGTATGCACTATGACAAGGTGTCAGGATCTGATAGTCTGACACTTTAGGGAGTGAATATTGTTGTGAGGGATTTTTCTGTTTAGCAGCATTTAGCATACTATATGTAGTAGCAACTCTCCATAGAAAAAGGTTTTCCAGACATGATCAACTGCTTTTGGCACAATATGCTTGGTTAAGCATTGTGGTTCTACAAGTACTTTAGCATGGGCTTCTCACAGGGCACAGGTATGTAAGAAAGTTCAACATTTGAAAGTTGTGAAAGATAAGACATCCTTGGTGATTCCATTTTTTAAAAAGACTCCTTAAATTAAGTATTCCATTTTCAAACTGAGGAATCCAGGTCCTACAAAATATCTAACAAATGTGTTAGTAATATATCTCGTTTCCCAAGCTAGGAAACACACCACACACACACAACCATAAAAGCCTCTGCCAAAGAAATATAAAGAAACCAATTCTTAATCAACTATGGCAGTTAATTTAGGAAATCTCAATATCCTGCTGTAACTCAGCTTTATAGTTCTGCATTTATGCAGTCCTCAGCTTGTCTCAAGTGACAGTGAGATTGCACCAAGTGTCCAGTTTCAAACTGCCACTGTTTTGTAATACATGTACATGCCCGATGACTTTGTATCTTTCCACATATCTTTCCACACAAATCTTCAGTGAGTTAACTCCAAAATGAAAATGTTAAAAACCTCTACCATATTTAAATGGCTTACATAAGATGGATCTAATTGTTTTCTCATTATACCATAGGAATAAGTACTTGTGACAAAGATTAGCTGTCAGATGTGTAGGAAGGCTAAAAAACAAATTAGAGACAGAAAATCTAGGCTTCCTTTGTGACTTAGTCTCCACCAGCTCCAGCCATGGCTTACCTTCAACTATCTTGTTTATATTTTAAAATGGCAAATAATATCTCTATTTCTAGATAGACTGTCAAGCTGGATTATACTAATTCATGCAAAACCCTTTGTAGACAGCAAAACACCGCATAAATGGTGGGTATTATTAGTGGTATTAGTCACAACACAGTAGAGAAATCCATCCATGAAACAGAGGACACACCACTAAACATATAAGCCATTTTCCAAAAAGGGCAGAAATTAGGAGAACAGCTTGAGATGATAAAACTTTGGATTAGAATCCAGGTATCTGGGCTCTAACCTCAGTTATCCTATTATTCTATACATAAAGCCCTGGCCAACTTTCCTTTTTACCTCAAATTTCTTCATCAAAAAAAACAAAAAAAAAAAAAAAAAAAAAAAAAAAAAAAAAGACGGACAGTGGTGGCGCACTCCTTTAATCCCAGCACTTGGGAGGCAGAGGCAGATGGATTTCTGAGTTCGAGGCCAGCCTGGTCTACAGAGTGAGTTCCAGGACAGCCCGAGAAACCCTGTCTCCAAAAAACAAAAAACAAACAAAATTCCAAGTTGTCTATGACCAAGTATCCAAAAACACTTTATCCCAAATTTAGCTTGCTTCTGTCTTCAGAGACACGGAAGTTGAAGACGACAGAGAGTAAGAAATTTTTAATGAAAACTTAATTCTGTATTAAGGGTCTTGAGAATCTTGTTCTCTATAATTAGTTTTCTTTCTAAAGGGACAGCAAATGAAGATCAGGGTGTAGGGCGGGGTTCTTTCCACAAGCTTCGGGAGCCACCCACTTCCCAAAGAGGTGTAACTGCTTCCTCAGGCCCTCACCTGCCAAAAAAAAAACAAAAAACTTGAAAGACTACGGGTTACACTGGCCGAGCCAGCACTTTGCTGTTCTTTCCACTCGGGTGGGGTGGCAGCAATCAGTCCTACGGCAAACACACACCCTCTAAACACCATTACCCACAACACCAAGTGTCCCTGAAGTCTCATCAAGGACTTAAGTTTCTGGCCTGACTGTCATTTTTTTTTTTAAAGAATCAGACCACGAACTCAAACGTGGGTCTCTCCGTGCTGGTACCGACTGGTGTGCACCAACTGCCAAGCTGCCTGCCCCGCTTCCCTTGCCGTCTGCCCTCCCGCGTGGGGGCAGAGGCGCCGCTGGCCCTCCCTCCCTCCCGACCGCGCCAGGTCGCGAGGGCGAACCCCGGAGCTCGCGGGGTGACAGGCCGGAGCAGCAAGGCCGCGGCGCGGCGGCGCCCCGAGTCGGGGTCGCCGCTCTCCTCACCGATGACGATGCGCAGGTGCTTGAGGCGGGTCAGCGCGTCCTTCTTGGTGTCCAGCACCTTCTGGGTGGACTTCTTCACGTCCCCGTGCGGCTTCTTAGAGAACATCGTGCGGCCGCCGCGGCCCCTCCCGGCCGGGTCCCCACGACCCAGCGCAGGCGGTGGGCGGGGAAGAGGCTAGCCGCGGCGGCTCATGAGTCCCCCCCGCCCCCGCCGCGCCGGCCCAGCGGCCAGGCCCGCCTCGCGCCGCCGCTGCACGGAACCTGCAGCCCGGGCTCCAATATGGCGGATCCGCCCGGCGCTCTGCAGCGACTAGGAGACGCGGAGCGGCGCCGCCAGCCAGGCCGCGCCGAGGACCCCCACAGCCGCGGAAAGGGAGCGCTCCGCTGCGGCGCCACTCCTCTCTCCCTGAGGCCCCCTTAAGGTTGAAGCTTCTCTAGCAGCTTCAACCCCGCGGAGGCCAAAACCGAGTCGTGTGGTGATGGAGTTTCACGACTCTGCCGTCGGTGGCGAACGGTCCCCGTGGCAACCGCCTTCTGACGTCAAGTGCTCGTGACGTCATGTTAGCGTGAGCTCATTCCTGCCTCTATAACCTCTTGGTTTCCCGTGTATGTAGTGATGAAGAAGGGCAAGAAAGTTAAGGAGGGTGTTGTCTAATGTGTGCTCCTTGTAAACAGCAGTTCCTAGAGTTTTTGTTGAAAAGGTCTTTCATTTCCGCTCTTTAAGTCACTCCTAGCAACTTAAACAACGGAACAGATGTGCAAAGCCAGCTTGATACCAGCTCTGAAGCCTTGGCTGTGAGATCATTTCACTTTCTAATTTGAATTTTTTCCTGTGTTTTGCAAACACATTCACTTTCTAATTTTGGATTCTTCCTGTGTCTTGCAAAAATAATGACTAAAAATGTACTGTACTTTTAGACATGCGTAGGAGCGTTACATTCTTTTCCTTTAAATTAACATGCACATGGCTAGAGCTGCAGTTTGCTGGTGATCCAGCACCAAAAATAAAACAGACATAAATAAAGAAAATATCTTGTTCAAGTAAATGCGTCCTTCCATGTATCAGAGAGAAAAATTAAGAAATCTGGATGATTGTAAAGGAAGGCTGTCTTCAGATGTGAAGAACTCACATAAATCCAAAAGAAAATGTGTAAGGTCCAAGTAAAACAATTAAGTGTGGTAGTGCTCTACTGTCATACCAGGATTTGCAACGACATAATTCAAGGTCAAGGTCAGTTACTTTAGACCGTGTCTCAAACACAAGACAAAACAAAACATGATAGACACAAGTAATAATCACAGATGCTGTGACTTTTGTCATTGCCTATCCCTAGTGCCCAGTCCCCTGCTGATCTGCCTTCTGTCACTCTAGATTAATATTTGTTAGACAGTTTTGTTTATATTTTTCTTTAGAGTCTTTAAATGGTTTATTTATTTGTTTGTTTGTTTGTTTAGTTTTGGTTTTCCAAGACAGGGTTTCTCTGTAGCCCTGGCTGTGAAGTCACTCTGTAGACCACGCTGATCTAGAACTCACAGAGATCCACCTGCTTCTGCCTCCAGAGTGCTGAGATTAAAGCATGTACCACCACTGTCCAGCATGTTTGTTTGTTTGTTTTGGTGTTTTGCCTACAAGTATGTCTGTGAGATGGTATCAGATCCCCTAGAACTAGGGTTATAGACAGCTGTGAGTTGCCATGTGGGTGCTGCGAATTGAACCTGGGTCCTCTTAACCACTGAATTGATTTTTTTTTTATTTTGAATTTGTGTGTGTGTGTGTGTGCATCTACACAGACATTAGTGTAGGTACCCTTTAAGGCTATACTTACAGGCAGTTGTGAGACACCCAGTCTTAGTACTGCAAGTCAAACTTGGGCCTTCTGCAAGAGCATATGCTCCCCTAAGCACTGAGCCATCTCTCCAGCTCCCTTCTTTTAGAGTTTTACATAAAATCTACAGAATACATAGAATGTACATATAAACAGTGATGTGTTGTTTTATCAGTAGCATTTGTCTTCAAATAGTAATTCACCAGCGAGTATAACAGTAGGAACTCCCACAGCCTAATAAGAATGGCAGTAATTCGTAGGAGGCTTCTGAAAAAAATAACAAGAGACTTTAAAATGTTTAGGTCACCTTGTGGAGGTTTGAATAGGTATGGTCCCCATAAATTCATGTGTTTGAATGCTTGGCCCATAGGGAGTAGCTCTGTTAGGAAATGTGGCCTAGCTAGAGGACTTGTGCTGCTGTGAAGGTAGACCTTGAGGTCTCTTGTGCTCAAGCTCTGCCCAGTGTGGAATCCAGTCTCCTGGCTGCCTTTGGATCAAGATGTAGAACTCTCAGCTCCTTCAGCACCATGTATTCTTCCATGCTGCCACACTTCCCACCATGATGATAATGGACTAAACCTCTGAAACTGTAAGCCTGCCCCAATCAAATGTTTGAAGAGTTGCCTTGGTCACGGTGTCTCTTCACAGCAATGAAACCCTAAGACAAATCTGATTCAAAAGTCCCACTTTTAGAACTCTTTTAAAAAGAAGTGTCAGAAAAAAAGGTTTTGTGAAGTATTGTTATTGTTTATAACTGTATAAACTGATGATATGACCACTCCATGGTATGATTTTATTGTAGATATGAGAGCACAGCCAGAGGCATCTGGCATTGTGCAGAGCAGAGAGAGAAAGTAATAGACTACACATGGATGGCAGACTGGACCTGGCTAGGAGCAAAGCAGGATCAGAGCAGAGATGGGAAGGAGCATAGAGAAAGAGAAAAGGGAAAGTGCTGAAGACCAGAGAGTGATCTGGAGAAACAGCAGGGTTATGAGGAGAAGGAGTAGCTGGGGACAGAAGCCTGTGAGCTGGAGGCAGTTTAGGGAAGGGGAGGAGGTGGACTTGGAGATGTGTCCTGTAATGTGTACTTGTGATTCTGAAGGACCCTAGAGGCCCACATAGGCTTTGGTGTGCTAACAGGCACCACAGTCAGCCATTTGTTCTTTCTGCCTTTTGGAATATGAGAGAAATGGAGTAACATCACATACCTGACAATAACATCAAAAACTTCTACCATGGCCAGGCTGTGATGGCACAGGCCTTTAATCCCAGCAGCACTCAGGAGGCAGAGGTAGACATCTTCCAAGTTCAAGGCCAGCCTGGTCTACAGAGTGAGTTCCAGGATGGCCTGGGCTATACTGAGAATCTTTGTCTTGAGAAACCAAAGTAAATATATAAATATATATATATATATATATATATATATATATATATATATATATATAAAGGAATAAATAAATAAGAAAGAATGGCCAGTGTGTTAAATGCCATATGTGCTGGTGTCAACTTGACATCATCTAGGAGGAGAGATCTTCAACTGAGGAAATGCCTCTCTCTGTCTCAGGGTTTGGGATGATGAAACACCTTGACCAAAAGCAACTTGGAGAAGTAAGGGTTTATTTTGCTTTCACTTCCACATCTCTGTTCATAAAAAGAATTCAGGGAAGGAACCTGACAGCAGGACCTGATGCAGAATTTATGATGGAGTGCTGCTTATTTTTGCTCAGCCTGCTTTGATACAGCTCCCAGGAATGTCACCACGCACAGTTCAGGAGGCTACTACACCAAGCAGTAATTAGAAAATGCCATGCAAGCTTCCCTTCAGCCTGATAGTAGCAGTTCTCAACCTGTGGGTCCAGACCCCTTTTGGGGGGTTTGAATGACCCTCTCATAGGGGTCTCCATTGGAGAACAGACATTTACATTATGACTCATAACAGTAGAAAAATTACAGTTATGAAGTAACAACAAAAATAATTTTATAGTTGGGGGATCACCAAAACATGAGGAATTGTATTCAAGGGTGACAGCATTAGGGTTGAGAACCGCTGCTCCAGAGGCATTCTTTCAGTTGAGGTTCCCTCCTCTCAGATGGTTCTAGTTTGTGTCAAGACATGAACAGTACCCAGCACAGCATCCATCAGATTGGCCTGTGGGCAAATCTTTGGGGCACTTTTTTTTTTTTTGATTAATGTTTGATGAGAGAGGGCCTAGCCCTCATGGGTGGTACCACTCTTGGGTAGGTGAGCCTGAATTGTTTTTAAAAGGCAAGCTGACCAAATCATGAGGAACAAGTAAGAAAGTAGCATTCTGTCATGGTCCCTGCTTCAGTCCCTGCCTTCAGGTTCCTGCCTTAAATTCCCTGTATTACAAGCTGAAATAAGCCTTTTTCTCTGCAAGTTGCTTTTGGTCATGGTGCTTATCACTAGAAACTTAACTAGGACAGCCATACAACTATGAAAATTGGTCACTGTGAACACTTTCTAGAATGTTTTTATTAATATATATTCATTACATATACACATATATAACAGCATTACATCATGACGTTCCAGATATACACCTCATGTATTTCCATCAAGTTCACCTTCCATTCCTTCCTGCCTCCCATTCCTCCCTTTCCTCTCACCAACTAGTCCCACTTTGACTCTCATGTCTTTTTAATATGTGTGATTGTGATTGCAAGAAAGGCCCTCACTCTGTAAAAAAATAAATCTTTTTGCCTAGAGACTATCGAAAGCAAATCCATTTAATATTATTTATTCATACATTAATGTTTCATTATGAACATGAGCATTTTTCCAGGATGTATCTAAGTACACCTTGTACATGCAGTACTCTTAAAGGCCAGAAGAGGACATCAGGTCCTTGGAACTGGAATTGCAAGCAATTGTGAGCCACCACGTGGGTGCTGGGAACTAAACCTATAAGTTTTTTGTTTGTTTTTTTTTTTTTGGTTTT
>NW_022196912.1:70621693-70624342 GCF_008632895.1 Mastomys coucha
CTGGATTGGTTCCCCGGCAAACCCTCATTAGCATACACCTGCTCGGGAGAGGCGCATGCACAGTGGAACAGTCTGTTGCTACAGTGTATCAGGAACCTGCGCCATCTTGGATTTTATCATCCAAGCGGCTGCCTACAACTTTGCACATCTTAGAGCTCCCCAAGGTAGTAGGTGCCAGCCTCCAGCTAGCAGGGGGTGGGGATGGGGGAAGGCATAGCCCCAACTGCTTACTTGTGAGGCTGATGACCTTCAGGAGCACCACGAGCTGAAGATGGACCACACCATTTATTTTGCACATGATCCAGTCATTGGGTTCCCCTAGGGCTATCTACAGGAATGTGGGTAAGAGTTTGCTTAAAGGAGCATGGAGCAGCTTACAAGTGAGTAGACCACTGAAGAAAATGTCTCTCTATCCCTTCTCAGGAAGGGTTAGGGCCCCACAAGTTACTTCCCCCACTGTGGCTGCTGTGTGTGTTGATGGGCCCAATCTTGTTCAGATTTTAAGCAGGTAACCATGGGTGCTGTGGGTTCAAGAATGTAACACCGCTGGGCAGTGGTGACGCGTGCCTTTAATCCCAGCACTTGAGAGGCAAAGGCAGGCGGATTTCTGAGTTCGAGGCCAGCCTGGTCTGCAGAGTGAGTACCAGGACACCCAGGGCTACACAGAGAAACCCTGTCTTGAAAAAACAAACAAAAACAAAAAACAAAAAAAGAGAATGTAACACCATGTCATATCCCGGTCAGCAGTCTACACCTTTCTCACCTTGCCAGGCTCTTACAGTCATTCCATCCCTTCTTCAGCAGTGTTCTTTGTCTCTCTTTAGGGAGCAATATAGGTGTCCCATAGCAGCTGGGTATCCCAACAGTCACTTTATAGTCTCAGTAATTTGATAAATCATGAATCTCTGCAAGAATTGCTGGCCACTGCAAAAGAAGCTTCTCTGACTAAAGTTGACAGCAGCATGATCAGTGTGCACAGATGTAGTTATTAAGAAGGAAACATTGGAGGCTGGAGAGATGGCTCAGCGGTTAAGAGCACTGAGTGCTCTTCCAGAGGTCCTGAGTTCAATTCCCAGCAACTACATAGTGGCTCACAACCATTTGTAATGGGATCCGATGCCCTCTTCCTGGTGTGTCTGAAGACAGTGTACTCATGTAAAATAAATAAATAAAACTTAAAAAAAAAGAGAAGGAAATGTGGCAGTTACATCATGTCCATTTATTAAAACAACAGTTCTCTCAATAAGGGCCACAACCTCCTGAGCCACAGACTTTTGGGTGGGTTTATAATGTGGATTTCCTCCTGTGGAGAAGACATCAAATACAATACAATCAGATAGCTAATGGTTACTCTCATAACAAACTTCCCACTGTGGCATCAGTGGCCTTGTCTTGCCTGTCCAGTTGGTTTTATTGCAGTGTCCAAAACTGAATAGGGCTCTTGATTACAATTCTCCCCAAGTGGAAGGACTAAAGGCACAGAAGGGGATGGGAACCCCACAGGAGGACCAACAGAGTCAACTAACCTGGACCCCTTGGAGCTCTCAGAGACTGAGTCACCAACCAAAGAACACACACAGGCTGGAATGAGGCCCCTGGCACATATGTAGCAAACGTGAAGCTCAGTCTCCATTTGGGCCCCCAACAACTGGACCAGAGGCTCTCCCTAAAGCTGTAGTCTTACTGGGCTTGCTTTGTCTGGCTTCAGTGGGAAAGGATGTGCCTAATCTGGCAGAGACTTGATACATCAGGGTAGGAGGGATACCAAGTGGGGCCTCACCCTTTCAGAGGAGAAGGAGGATGGGGTAGTGGGATGGGGACTGGGAGGGCAGTATTTGGGATGTAAATAAATAAACTAATTAATTAAAATCACACACACACACCCCAAACAGCTCTCCCCCAGAAGCCTGCGAGAACTAGGCCAGAGTGAGAGTGGGAATGGCTTCCAACCCAGTGTTAGCTAGATACCCACATCAAATGCATGTGGGCCATCTTCAGCAACAGGGTCTTCCCATCTACTCCTGATGAGCAACCAATAGCAGCAGCAATTGCCAGTATAGCTTTAGGGGGTCTTACTTTTGAGGCAAGGTTTCACTATGTAGCCCAGGCTAGCCTTGAACTCTCAATCACCCTGCCTCAGCCTCCTTAGTGCTGGAATTATAGATACACAACATTGTACTCAGATATTAAGATTTGTTTATTTTACATGTATTTCTGGGTATATGGTTATGTGTATGTGTATGTGCATTTATATGAATGTGTGGAGCACAATTTATGGGAGTCAGTACTCTACTTAGACCATGTGGATTCCAGGGATTAAATTCAGTTCATCAGGCTTGACTCATCGAGTGGCTCACCTTCTGAGCCATCTTGTTGACCCCTAAGATGTTTCCTGGCATAGAAGATACTTGGCAATGTTAGACGGAAAATAATGGGTAATGGGTATGAGGTTCAGTCCTAGCCCTGTTAAAAAAAAAAAAGTGGATACAAAGTGAAAATATATGTACATTATCAGTTTTGAGAGAAATTATATTTGTAAAATAATTAGGAAAAAAGGATAGAAAAACTACGCCCAAGTAGTGATTGTATTTACAAAGTAGAATTTCCTTAGTTTTTTTCTTTACAAAAAGCATATGCTCTTTTACAAAA
>NW_022196912.1:70624352-70636227 GCF_008632895.1 Mastomys coucha
AAAAAAAAAAAAATTTAATGAAGAAAAGCTAGTGCTAGTCTTTTGTGTGTATTTCTCTGTCCATGTTCATACGCTGTGAGGGAAATATTAAAAGCAAACAGGCACTTTCCTGTGCTTGTGCCAGCAACTCTCAGCCCTGGCTGCCTGGCCGGCCATGCACTGGAGGGCAATGGCTGACCTGTTTTTATCTCATGGCGTCTCTCTGACTCAGAGCTCCAAAATCTCTCCATCCAGCTCACTAATTTCCCACTGGCTTGGTTGATACCATGCCAAACCCATGCTTCAAATCCCCCACAGCCTTTGTGGTGTACCTCAGACAAGCCCACGCCTTGCCTCGTACCTTCTCTCTTGAACCTGGATGAGCCACCATGTGAAGGGAAACAGCACAAACTTAGTTCAGAAACTAAGTCAATCGCTGGGTGCAACAACTAAAATCTTAACTTGTAAGCCTTATTAAATCTAAATCCTCCAGTGGCGAATCTTGACAGATCCACGGTTGAAACCTAGATACACCCATTATTATATCCTGTCCTCAAACTATCCCCATCCAAAAGGACCTAACTCTCCCCTGCTTCCTCTCTTCCTCTGTCCAACCTGGAAGTCCCTCCTACTCGACCAGTGATTGGCTCCTTTATTCATTAGGGGATTGGTTCACAAGAGTGAGTTTGTGATTCACTCCTTGTCCTCAGCTCCTCCCAGGAGAGCAGAATTAGCATCAAAATTCAAACAGCACCAGGCCCATCCACAACATCATGCTTCAAAGACAGCAGGTTGACTGTTGAGTGCCTTCCTTGATTACTCTCGACATTCATTCACTCATTCATTCATTCATTCATCTTCAGGCAGGGTCTCATTGCAGCTCTGGCTAGCTTTGAACTCCCAGACATACATCTGACTCTGCCTCACAACTACTGGGATTAAAAGGCATTCACCAGCCGGGCAGTGGTGGCGCACGCCTTTAATCCTAGCGCTTGGGAGGCAGAGGCAGGTGGATTTCTGAGTTCGAGGCCAGCCTGGTCTAAAGAATGAGTCCCAGGACAGCCAGGGCTACACAGAGAAACCCTGTCTTAACAAACAAACAAAAACAACAACAACAACAACAATAACAAAAAAGGCACTTACCACCACACCTAGCCTCTGCATTTTTTTTTTGTATTTAATTTTATCATTTTTAATTATATGCATGTTTGTTTACCTATATGCTGGTATGTGCACATGAGTGCAGGTACCCTCTAATGCCACAGCTTGACAAATTCGGACTGAATTTTACCTTTGGAAACAAAGACTTATTCTTATAATATGTAAGTCGTGCTGTTCACACAAAAGCTAGATTCTTATCATGTAATACCATTTTTTGCTTAAAGTATATGGGAAGAAAAAAACCCTCAAATCCTGATGTTCTAACACTAAGTTACATGCCTCATATTTTTGTTGTTGTTTTTTTTTTCATCTGTGTCATCTGTGAGACCACTTATATGCCTTTGACTAAGACCAGGTATAGTAACAACTTGGAAAATTCAATTACTTTTAAAGTCTTAAAATATCAGAATATGACATTTAGTTGAAGAATGAAGTTCAGAGAATAAAAGAAAAAGACAAGAAGGAGTGTATATCTTTTAAACACTAATGTGTAAATTGTGCTGGTCACCTGAGATGGCAGAATGGTAAACTTTTTTTGTTTTTGAGACAGAATATTCTGTATTCCAGACCAGCTCCAAATGTGTAGGTAGCCAAGGATGACTTTGAACTTCTGACCTTCCTGCTCTCACCTCAGAGAAGCAGAATTCCAAGCACTCACAACCACAGTGTTTTCTATACTTCTGGGACTGAACCCAGACCCACATGTATGTTAGCCAAACGTTCTACCTAAATTCCCAGCCCCTCTGAAAATCTTTTATAAACAAAAGTATTTAGTTAGGAAAGTACTATTGTTGGACTTACCCCCAAATTCTTTTTCGTCCAAATAGAAGTCAGCTAGATCCTTATCACGTGATACCATCCTTTGTTTAAAGTATGTGAGAAAAAAACAAACCCTGGTCCCATGTCTCTATGCAATCAGAAAGGGAGACTATTTTGATAATTTTGATTAATAATTATGACCATCACACTAAAAGTCCAAAAGTGGCAGTTTTGTAAAGATGAGTTGCAATAGGACCTATAAAAGCATATGGGCAGACATTCTCTGCTCTCTCCAATAAAATCCCTTAAGAACCTTTAAATATATCTTCTATGTATGCAAAGCTTTGTAACACTCTATGCTTTTCAAGGCCTACACATTAGGATATCTGATGTTAAATTTCTTAAATAGTATCAAACAATCATAGATTTCAGAAAGATCTTTAAGTACTGGAAGCCTATCAAGGTATGCTCATTAAGGTTTTCTGAATTCCTAGTTTTCACAGGGAATTGTTATTAATTTATTTCTTTGTCTAAGGTAGGGACTGAACCTAATGACCTTGAACATGGGAGACATGCAAGGCTATTTATCCATTGCCCTACTGTTGAGCTATATCCCCAGCCCTGCGAAGAATGAGTTTTATCATTAGAAACAAAGACCTGTTCTTATGTCAGAAAGCTCCCCTGGGTTGGCAGAGCTTTTAATTCCTCTTTCCACTCCTTCTTTGAAGGTCTCTAAAGAGAAGCAGTGGCCAGGACAGGATCTTTGTCTAGTTCAGGCTAGCCTAGAATTCACTGTATAGCCTCAACTCTAGATAATCCTCATGCTTCAACCTCCCAAATTCTGAGATTATAGGCCTGAACCACCACACCTTCCTCTTTCTCTTTCTATCCTTCTCCCCTGCCCATTCTGTGTGTGAGTGTGTATGTGTGTGTGGAGTATATGCATGTGTGTGCAGATGCCCATATAGGCATGTGTGGAGGCCAGAGATGGAGTCGAGTATCTGGCTCTATTTTAGGCATGGTTTCTTACCAAATCTTGAATTCACCAATTGGCTAGACTGATTGGACATTGAGCCACCAGGATCCTCTTTTCTCAGTTCTCCAGCTCTGGCATTACAGAAGTACACTGCTATGTTCAGCTCTTTTATATGGGTGCTGAGGATTTGAACTCAGGTCCTCATGCTTGCACAACATGCAGTTTACCCATTAAACCATGTATGCACTCAACCTGTCCCCAGAGAAGAAAGTTTTAAACAAAAATAATAAGTTATGTTAGGATATTTTAATATATTTTTTACTACTTCCATTTAAAAAATATATACAGTGTTGGGCATACAGCTCATGCTTGCAATCCCAGCACATGGGAGTCTGAGGCTGTCAGATCCTAAGTTTGAGGCCAGCCTGGGTTACATAGTAAATTCCAGGTTAGCCCGGCACAAAAATTTGTCTTATCTGGTTCTTAAGTTAGGTCTCTGAAGCTCTCTCTGTCTTACAGTTGATATAATAAAATTTTGTTAACTAGTTATTAGTCACAATCTTTGTTAGTTTTTCTTAGACTCTGACTTTGGTCCATCAGCAGTGACAAATTTGTGACTGGTGTCTCAGCTCCACCACATGGCAGATTTGGGAATTGTTTGCTTTCCAGCAGACAAGGACCTGCTTGCCTAGTGCTGGGGTAAAGGCTTGCCCTGCCACACCCAGCTTGCCCTATGACTCTCCTGCTTGCCTTTGGAAGCTCTACCGTGCCTCTGTAGTGGCCTGCATTACTTCCCATTCCCACCAGCATTTCAGAAGAGGTCCTCGGCCCCCTACATCTTCACTAACATTAGTTGTTTGTTTTCTTGATGAGAGCCATTCTGGCTGGTAGAAGGTAAAAATTCAGTGTGGTTTTGATTTGTGTTTCCTTGATGGTTAAGGAGGTTGAACAGTTTTTTTATTGGCCAGCAAATAAAAGTTTTGATATTTCCTTCTTTTCCCCTTCCTATGACAGTCTCTGCATTAACATTATTACTCCAATCTAAGAGATTCATGTGACAATGTTTATTCAGGCAACTAACTTGTATCTTTTTTTTTTTTTTTTTTGGTTTTTCAAGACAGGGTTTCTCTGTGTAGCCCTGGATGTCCTGGAACTCACTCTGTAGACCAGGCTGGCCTCGAACTCAGAAATCCACCTGCCTCTGCCTCCCAAGTGCTGGGATTAAAGGCATGTGCCACCACCGCCAGGCCTCAAAAGATAGCTTGTATCTTTTGAGGATTATAAAAGTTATATGTTGCATTCATTGTGTTCCTTTAGGGAAATGGGAAATTGCTTATATACCCAATTTACACATATATATATATTTTTACTTTTATACATTATATGTAGCATATGAAAGTGGCTGGTACAATTTGGGGATTCCCTCTTCAAAGTCTTCAGTTTATCAAGTCTATGCCATAGAAAGTAAAAACTGGGGGCTGGTGAGATGGCTCAGAGGGTAAGAGCACTGACTGCCCTTCCGAAGGTCCTGAGTTCGGATCTGTCTTAGTCAGGGTTTCTATTCCTGCACAAACATCATGACCAAGAAGCAAGTTGGGGAGGAAAGGGTTTATTTAGCTTACTTCCACATTGCTGTTTATCACCAAAGGAAGTCAGGACTGGAACTCAAGCAGGTCAGGAAGCAGGAGCTGATGCAGAGGCCATGGAGTGATGTTTCTTACTGGCTTGCTTCCCCTGGTTTGCTCAGCCTGCTCTCTTATAGAACTCAAGACTTCCAGCCAAGGGATGGCACCACCCACAAGGGGCCCTACCCCCTAGATCACTAATTGAGAAAATGCCCCACAGCTGGACCTCATGGAGCCACTTCCCCAACTGCAGCTCCCTTCTCTGTGATAACTCTAGCCTGGGTCAAGTTGACACACAAAACTAGCCAGTACAGGATCCCAGCAACCACATGGTGGCTCACAACCACCTGTAATGAGATCTGATGCCCTCTTCAGGTGCCTCTGAAGACAACTACAGTGAATTCCGCTGGAGCAAGCGCGGCCGGAGCTCAATTCCCAGCAGCCACAAGATGGCTCATGGCCATCTGTACAGCTACACTGTACTCATACACATAAAATAAATAAATACATATTTTAAAAAAAGAAAGTAAAAACTGGAATTATAATTATGCTACTATAAGACTTAGAATATACTTTAAAATATAATAAAATGAAGTTTTTGTTTACTCTAAAAATTCTAAGATACTTCAAATTGGGAGGTTATATATTCTAGCATCATTGTATATGTTTGATAGACCCATACCTCATATATTGGCAAGATCTTTAAAATGTGGAAGAAGAAAAAGGAAGAAGGAAAAGAAAAGACAAAAACCTTGTCCTAATTCTGATACTATGTCTGTTCTAGATCATTTGTTGAAATGTCCAAACATTTTGAACAATAATATTCCCCTAACAAAATAAGAATATTTCTAATAGTAAAAGCAATCCAAATGCCTGTTAAGAGGTACATGATTAATATTCATACGTTTATCAGTTATTAGGTCTGGGAAAAAGTAGGCAGTGGTGGTGTACACCTTTAGTTTCAGTACTCAAGAGGCAGAAGCAGACAGGTCTCTGAGTTTGAGAACAGTTCGATCTACAGAGTGAGTTCCAGGACAGCCAGGGTTACACAGAGAAACCCTGTCTCAAAAAACAACCCTCCCCCCAAAACCTCCAAAACCCGAAAAACCAAATTACCAAAAAAAAAACAAACCCCAAAACCAAATAGCTTATAATGTATGTAAATTACATAAGTAATGTATGTAATATATATGTTAAAGGACATTGTAACTGGAGCCCAGTGGCTGGCTTTCATCTCAGCACTCAGGGTATAGGAAATAATGGTAGGCGATCTCTGTGAGTGTGAGGATCTGTGTCATGAGTTTTACCCAGCCAGAGTTATAGAGCAAGACTCACGAAATAAATAAGTAAATAGCAACATTCACAAAATAAATAAATTAATAGATAAAATAGCAACAACAACAACAACAACAACAACAACGCCAGCCAATGTAGGTTCTGGAGGGAAACCACAGGAAGGGCAAAATCAGGGAGAAACCTGAACACATAATTAAAAATAAAATCTTAAAATAGGAAAATTTAAAACTTTTTTTGGGTAGCGTGCATGATATTGTCTTAGGTTTTCTATGGCTGCAACAAAACACCATGAGCAGAAAGCAAGCTGAGGAGGCAGGGGGTTATTTGGCTTACACTTCTATATCAATGTTAAAGAAGTCAGGACAGGAACTCAAACAGGGCAGGAACCTGGAGGCAGGAACTGATACAAAGGCCATGGAGGAGTATAGCTTACTGGCTTGCTCAGCCAGCTTTCTTATAGCTCCCAGGACCACCAGGGATCAAACCACTCAGAATGGGCTGGACCCTCCCCCATCGATAACTAATTAAGAAAATGCCCTACAACAGGTTCTTATGGAGGCATTTTCTCAGTTAAGGTTCTCTCCTTTCAGATACCTTTAGTTTGTGTGTCAACTTGACATAAGACCAGCCAGCAGAGCTATGTTTATTCACATGTGTCTGTAAGTACATATGGAGAGGAGAGGTTGATGTCCAATGTCTTTCTCTATTGCTCTCTTCTGTAGACATTGAAGTAGACTCTCTCCCTTGTGCCCAGGACTCACTGGTTCAGCTGGATAGATAGCCCAGAATTCTCTGTCCCTGTTTCCTTAGCCTTGTGAACCCAGGTAGGCTGCTGTGCTGGCCCAGTCTTTACTTAGATTATGTTATGAGGACTCCAATCCTCATAGTTTTGCAGCAAGCACTTTACCCACTGAGTTATCTTTCCAGCCTATGACAAGAATCTGAGACTTTGAAAGGATTTTAAAGTTAAGATCATAGAAACGTCTTATTTTATAACTGACCAGAGATTCTATGTTTTGCAGAGTTTATTGATGGGTTATTAGAAGAAGGATGGCTTGAATCCATGCCTCTTGCTCTCTCACTTCTTCTTTTTTTTTTTTTAAGATTTTATTTCGTGTATATGGCAAGTACACTGTAGCTGTCTTCAAACACACCAGAAGAGGGCATCAGATCTCATTACAGATGGTTGTGAGCCACCATGTGGTTTCTGGGAATTGAACTCAGGACCTTTGGGAGAGCAAGCAGTCAGTACTCTTAACCTCTAAGCCATCTCTCCAACCTACTCTCTCACTTCTTTATGTCGGAGGCTGGCCTCGAATTTGTGACAAATCTCTTGCTGCAGCCTCTGGAGTTGCTATGATTACAGGTCTAAGCCACTATGCCTGGCTCCTTCTGCTTACCTTTGAACAGGAGAAGCAGAAAGCATCCACTTGAGGACAACTGTATGCCAAGAGAGTTCATGCAAGCCTTGATGCTACACTACTTACCTTCAAATCTGAGACCTGTTGTTTATTACTTGTATGACCTCGATGAGGTAGTTTAACTGCTCTGTGCCTCAGTTTCTTCCTCTGTAAAATGAGCTCTCAGATTTGTGGTAGAGATTAAATGGATTGACTTACTTTTATTTTTATTTTTATTTTTTTGGTTTTTCAAGACAGGGTTTCCTCTATATAGCCCTGACTGTCCTGGAACTTACTCTGTAGACCAGGTTGGCCTCGAAGTCAGAAATCCACCTGCCTCTGCCTCCCAAGTGCTGGGATTAAAGGCGTGCCCCACCACTGCCCGGCTAGATTGATTTACTTCAAGTACCTAACAGTACAAGGCATAAGCAGCGACCAGGAATCTCAGTACTATTTAGCACACATTCTCTAGTTGCTGATATAACCAAGATTAGCTGGAGCCAGCAGTTTTTATTTGATTTGCATTTAAGAAGCAGAACCCAAGGCCAGGAGTGGTAGTACATGCCAGTATCCCAGCTCTCAGGAAGATGAGGTCATGCTATGAACTCAAGGACAGCAAGACTGTCTCAACAGACATGCTCACAACAACAACAAAAAACAAAACAAAACAAAACAAAAACCTTTCATCTGAGGCAGTGTTTGTATCTTGACATTCTGTACAGAAGTCCCGGTTTTAGTTTCTTTTGCAAATTGGAAGCCCTGATATTGTTAGGCTAAAATTCTCAGATTCTCAACTGGCTGGTTGCAACATTGTAGCTGCCCCCCACACAGTAACTTTACTTTGCCTTGTAGTTCCATACTTGATTAAAACAACCCTTGTTCTCAAGGAACTCACAATCCTATAGGTCACCGACACTGGCTGAATACAGCCTCATAGGAAAAGAAAAAAAAAAAACCAGACAGAGTATTGTCATCGAGTGAGAGCATCTGAAATGGTCCCCGTGGTGGTGATGGTGCTGGTTTGAATGTGTTTGGTCCAGGGAGTGGCACCATTAGGAGGTGTGGCCTTTTTGGAGTAGGTGTTAGAGGAAGTGTGTCATTGTGGTTGTGGGCTTTAAGATCCTCATCCTAGCTCCCTGGAAGCCAGTCTTCTAGCAGCCTTCAGATGAAGATGTAGGACCCTCAGCTCCTCCTGGACGCTGCCATGCTCCCGCCTTGATAGTAATGGACAGAACCTCTGAATCTGTAAGACAAGGAGCAAGCTAAGAAAGGAAAAATATTTAAAGGGTGCCGGCAAGTATAGTGGAGACAAATCTTTTGTTCTAGGAGATAACAGATTCCATTCAGCTAAATTTAAGTCTAGGTGTGGTGGAAGATCTCTGAGCTTAAGGACAATTTACAGAGCAAGTTCCAGGACAGCTAAGCTTCATTCTACTTCCTGGTGTCTCTTTAATACCTGAACCATATGTTTTGTTGACAAAATGAACATAATACTGACTCCTACCTCAGGGCTATTAAACTAAAAATTCAACTCCTCTAACCCATGCCGTGAATTTACCAAGAAAACCTGATAAAGAGTGAAAGTGGTCAGTTATAAGTTACGATTATTACGGTAGTTTCAGCGTCGTTCCTTGTCCGTGTAACCCTGTCTTTGGGAAAGAAATGACATCTTTTTAAGTCAAACATTTATTTTTCATTGGAACCTGAAATTAAATCAACGGGTAGCTTCTTCCATTAAAAAAAAAAAAAGTAAGAACACAAGATTGAAATACTAAGATAAAACTTCTCCTCTTTAGTTTTGGTTGTAAAAATTTCAAGATCAATTAAAATTTCTTTGTGAAAATCATTTCTTACACATACAATTCAATTTAATAATTTATTAGCCGTAATAAAGGTACTACTAGTGTACAAGAGACGATTCTGTAACCCTCCAGGCTCACAGAGTATGCAAAGACCCTTTCAGGCAAAAGACCTTTTCACATTTTGAGTAGCTAGGAGGATCAGATAACCAATTGGCGGGAAAAGGATAAGTACAGACCGAATCCGCACAATCTGTTTCTGTTTAGTTTATAAACTGCGTCCCAGGATGTCAGCTTTCCTGCCTTGTGGGACTTGAAGTCCGAAGTGAGAAGTGATTAAGGCAGCTCAACCTTAGAAACCCACAGCCCCTGATGCTCTGAGGCCTAAGGACTACAATTCCCGACACACAGCGGAAGGCCGTGCCGTAATCAACGGCAGTCAATCGTTCGCTTGCAAGTTAAGCCACGCCTCCAGCTCGGGACGGCCTTGGCCAATGGCAGAGCTCGCAGCGCACAGCCTGCGGGTTAGGTTGTGAGGCTCAGGCCGGGGGGTGGGGAGGAGTCGAGGGTTTCGGAGCGAGCTCGGCGACCGGGTGGGTCCGGGCGTTCGGCGCGCCCTTCACTGAAGCGGCAGTGGCCGGGCTGGGAGCAGGGAGTGGGAAGCGACGGCGCGGCTGGAAAATGCCGGTCCATTCCCGAGGGGATAAGAAGGAGACGAATCATCACGATGAGATGGAGGTGGACTACGCGGAGAACGAAGGGAGCAGCTCCGAAGACGAGGACACCGAGAGCTCGTCGGTCTCGGAGGATGGGGACAGCTCAGGTGCGCTACTCAGCTGGGCGGGGATGCCGGGTCCCTTGCGCCGCGCGCACGACAGGCCGCGGCGCTCACGCCGGGCGGTGCGTCCTGCTGCGAGCACGGGGCGGGGAGATGGGGAAGGGGCGGGGACTGACTCGGCCTCTGGCACCAGGAGCTGTGGGGCGCCGGGGGCTCCAGCTCCGGCTCCCGGTGGGCTGGGTGCCCGCAGGCTTTGGAGACCCGAGGCGATTCTGTCCACCTTGGGGGCCCGCCCTAGGGTCACCTCGCAGTACCCTGGGGCTACCGACTCCGGAGTGGAATGTCCGGCTGGCTGGTCTGGAAGACTGGAAATGTCCCTTAACTCATACCACCGACCTCTTTACTGAGTAGTCTTTGCAACCCTTGTTCCATGGGGGCCGAGGATAGATTTGCCTTGGTCCTTGACGGGCTTGCAACTCATTAACTTTAGCTTGCAGGTTAGCCTCTCACTAGTACTTGGAAACTCTCCGGTTCATAGTAGGTCCCAAAAGTTTTCAAGACGAAGGGACCAGCCTGACGGATGACTTCGAATCTTTGTCAGTTTTTAATCTGGACGATGTGGGCAGTGCGGACATTCCCAGAATCTTCGAGTGTTGGTTATTTTGTAACTTTGGGCTGTTTCTGACCCCTTGTAAGACTTTAATACTTGTCATTCCAGAACGAATGGAATTGATTTCCTGGATCTTTCTCTGTCTAACCATATGACGGACTGAGAATGGCTTCTTTGTCTAACCCTGGTTTTGGCTATATACATGGAAGCACTGATAACAGGTTAATGACAGTGTGGCATCGCTCCGCACCTTTTTGTCAGGTTTGTCTGTCAGAGTATACTTCTTCGTGGCAAGAAGGACGTCAGCAAGTCAGCCGTCCAAAAGTAAATATTTATGAGGGAGAGTTTTTTTACTCAGCATGAGCTATAAATTTATAGTTATCTTATCTCCGTTGAGGAACAGCATTTTGTTTACTCAACTGGACCGTTGAACACATGAATTCATGGTAGTTGTGACTGTGCACAAGACTGTGCACAGACAAAAATCCCAGTATGGAGAGGTAGAGGTGGGCATGAAGTTCCACCGCTACCAGAGGAGCTGTGGGCATTTGTTAGCATGACCCCTGGTAGGCACCCACACACCAGGGCAGGGCCTTGGGGGAGGAGCTGGAGGAGTTGGGGGAGGGGAAGTGAGTATGTTCAGATATTGTATAACATTTTCAAAGAACTAATAAAAATATCTTTAAAAAAAAACCTCCCTGTTGTAAGTTACCACTTGATTAAGTTGCCAAATAAAGGACTGAATGTAAATAATGTCTTGGAGGTAGGAGCTTGAGGAAAGACTCCAGATGTGTGTGGTCAGCACATTTAGTGGAGGAAAGGGCCTTGTTTTGAAGAGTTTGGGTTGGGATAGTTAAGGTGGAAAGTTCATATAGGAGAAGGAATGTAAGAAGAAGTGCAGAGGCCGGAGTTCAGGACTTATTGAAGAATGAGAAAACCAGTTTGGTTGGGAGACCAAGAAGCTTGAAAAGGCAGAGTGCTGTAACTGTGAGAGATTTCAAAGCAGGCAAAAACCAGACTCTCATCGGTGCAAGTTTAGGAGTAAGGTAAGAGGAAGCTCAGATACAGGGAGAGGGGTGGTGTAGCTTCAACTCTGGCAGAAAAAATAAAATATGGAGATGAAGATAGAAGGTAAAGTATTTTGAGCATATTGCTTTTCAGTATGTGCGCTATTTATATAAGAATGTCCAAACTGACAGAAGGAAATGTAGTCTTCGAACAAGCCTGGGATGAGAAAAAGAATTCTGAGGTCATCTGCCTAGCTAGGGACATGGGTGAGATCTCAGAATCAACCAGTTTAACATGAAGTAGGGATTAAGAATCATGTTTATACTCTGTATACAGTTCTTGGATCTAAAAAGTGTTTTGTTGTTGTTTTATTTTGTTGGTGATATAGAGAGGGTCTTGTTGTGTAGCCTAGGAGCAGAGCATTTTTAAATCCAAGCATTCTTGGTTTCTTTTGTTGGTTTTTTTTAAGATTTTTTTTCTTTTT
>NW_022196912.1:70636237-70652748 GCF_008632895.1 Mastomys coucha
TTGGCTGTTCTGGAACTCACTATGTAGACCAGGCTGTCCTCGAACTCAGGAATCCGCCTGCCTCTGCCTCCTAAATGCTGGGATTAAAGGCTTGTGCCACCACCGCCCAGCAAGATTTTCTTTTTAATTATGTATATATGTATATGTTTGTGTGTAGGTATGGGTATGTGGGTGAAGGTGCCCATGGAGTACAGAAGAGGGCACTGGATGTCTTGGAGCTGGAGTTACAAGTCGTTGTGAGCTACCTGTGTAGGTGCTGGGAGCCCAGCTTTCATCTTCTGTAGGAACAGAACATGCTCAAAAGCCCCGAGCTGTCTGTCCAGCCTATGTTCTTAGGTTTTAATGGGAGCCAGGCTCTCATCAAATTGCATGTGTTGTGCGTCTCCCCTTCTAGTATTTATGTTGTTGTGATGTTAGAAAAAAAACTCAGCCTAGAAAATAACATAATTTACATAGATCATAATAGTAATTTGAACTAAAAGTCAATTTTTAAAGCACAAGTAAATCCTTTAAATGCATTTCGCAGTCTTACTTTTCCTATGATTATTTTTATTCTACCGCAGCTTGCATATTGCATGATCCATTTTTTTCTCTCAAACCTTGGTACTGAACAGATCCTTTGGGCACAGAATTTTAATACAGATTTTGGAAGATAAAAAAATTTGAAGAACCCCTGTGTGTGTTTGTGTGTGTGTGTGTGTGTGTGTGTGTGTGTGTGTGTGTCTGTGCCTGTTCGTGCATGTGTATGCATGAGCATGTGTCATGTCCCTGTCATGTCTCTCCCAATCCCTGTCAAATCCAGGGTTAGGCATGTGCCCGACCCCTGGAATATATCTCCAGTTGAGGGACTGTTTTTTAAAAGAGTTACAGAGTAAGCTATTATGAGGCATAAATGTTTTAAGTTTGCTTTAGAAGATTATCATCATCTACTTATCTAGTTCCTTGCTGTGTGACAATAACTGCATGCTGTAATTCTCTCTCACAGTTTAGCTGTTTCTTTGTTTTTTCTTTCTAGAGACTGTGTTTCTCTGTGTAGCCCTGGCTGTCCTGGCTGTCCTTGATCTGTAGACCAGGATGGCCTTGAATTTGAGATCCACCAGCCTCTGCTGGGATTAAAGGTGTGTGCTGCTGCCACCACCACCACCTGGCTATAGTTTGACCTTTATTTAATGAAAATTAAGATGCAGCTCAATTTGTGCCTCCACTATTTTGATGTGTTGCATGTATGTGATATAAAAACAGAAGGTGTAAAAATAGGACAGACCTGGTAATTAGCAGTTGCTGTCTTTGAGAGTTCATTATCTTTTCACTCATTTGCTCTTTCTCATTGACAGTAATCTGGAGAGGGAACCATAGCAGGGTGAGTGGCAGTCCAGTATTCCCTAAGATAAATGTAATGGGACTGGTTGGCTTTGTGTTGTTGTTAAGACAAGGTTTCACTGTGTAGCTTTGGCTGGCCTGGAACTCCTTATGTAGACAAACTCCAACTCAGATCTACCTGTCTCTGTCTCTATCTCTCAAGCGCTGCAAGTAAAGGTGTGCATTGCCATGCTGCCTAGCTATTAGTTGCTTTTTTATGTGATGGGGTAATCAGCCATGTGGCTCCTCCTCCTCCATCTTCTTTTTTTTTTTTGTTTTTTGTTTTTTTTTTGTTTTTTTGTTTTTTTTTGAGTTTCTCTGTGTAGCGCTGGCTGTCCTGGAACTCACTCTGTAGAGCAGGCTGGCCTCGAACTCAGACATCTGCCTGCCTCTGCCTCCCAAGTGCTGGCTCTTTTTTTTTTTTTTTTAAAGATTTAAAAAAAAAATTGTAATCATGTGTATGGTGTGTTTGGAGGCTAGAATGAGACAGGCATCAGATCCCCTGAAATTGGAGTTACAGGTAGTTGTGAACCATGAAACGGATTCTGAGAACTGAATTTGGGTCCTTCACAAGAGCAGTATTCACTCTTAACTTCTGAGACATCTTTTCAGCTCTGTATTTTTTTTTTCTTCACCCCAGGCTAGGTTTGAACCCTCATCATTTTTCCTGCATCAAATTCTCTAGTGCTGGGATTATAGTCATTTACCACCACAGCCATCATGCTAAAATTGTGAAGAGAGAATTCCAAGTGTGTTTTTTTGAATAATATTGATGCTTTATGAACATAGTCGTTTTTGGTGCTAAGTCCTCAAGAATTAATATAAAATCAATGAGTTATTACTTCATTGACTTTATTATTTCATTCATAGCTTTTAAGAAGATTGAAAAATAGGTAAACACTAGACGCTTTAGAGACTGTGGGAGTTTTAACTAACCTGACATCATATTAATTCTATAGTGGTAATTATTTTGGATAAAAACTGTTTATTTTTCCTTTAAGTTTTAATACAGATCTTGGATGTCCAGTTTCATATTAAAGCATTTTTTTTCCAGTTTGGACTAACTTCAGATTTATTTGAAACAGTTTTATCTTTTTTGTTTGTTTTTATTTTTGGGGGGTAGGGTCTCATATATCCCAGGCTGGCCTCAAACATGCTAAGTGGCATGTAGTCATAGCTAGTCTTAAACTCCTAATCCTCCTGCCTGTACCTCCCAAGCACTGGGATCCCAAGCATGTGCCTCCAGGCCTACCCTGAAGGTTTATCTTTGATATTTCCCTTCTTGTTTTTTTGTATTTACAGAAATGGATGATGAAGATTGTGAAAGGAGAAGGATGGAATGCTTAGATGAGATGTCCAACCTTGAGAAACAGTTTACAGATCTAAAAGATCAGTAAGTGTTATTAACTTCAGAAGGTCCTGGTTACTGAACCTCAGTGGCATCAGTTTTACTAGCACAAGAGCAATTACATCTGCTCTTGTGTTTCTGCTGTGTTCCTTTTGTGTTTTATGGGAACTGGCTGATCTGGTCTGAAGGAGGCTTCAGTTATTGTTTACCCGCAAGAGACCTCATTAGCTCAACAGGGTTTAGAGGCAAGTGAGGTTTTGGGGGTGGATGGAGATGACTTGCATGTGGATGCTGGTGATTCAAATGTTTCCATTGCTGCATGCTTGCTTCTGTCTGTGTTATTCATCCCCTTGTTAAGCAACTGGGTAAAGGTTTTCCCCTCTGGTACTAGAACTGGAACCTAGGGCCTTGTACATGATAAGAAAGTGCTCTGCCACTGAGCATTCCCCAGATTCCTCTTTGTATTTTTCCTTTTGAGACAGGGTCTTGCTAAGTTGCCTAGGCTGGCTAACCTTGAACTCACCTTGTAGCACAGGCTCCTTGAGCTTGTGATCCTTCTACCCTAGCTTCCAGTGTATCTGGGTTTACAGCTCTGTGCCATCAGGTCCAGCTAAGATACTGTTTTAAATTTTTTTTTCTCCTCTCTAAAATGTTCTTTAGAGTACTGTTTTAAATTTTGAGAATGAAAGTATTGCCCTGCAATTTCCTATCTGGTAATTTGATTTTATGTCTTAACATTGAGCAGTGTCTATTCTCCTCTTTCACGTGTGGTGCTTAATTTACTCCTTGTAACAGCCCTGCTATGTTGGAAGGTAGTCTTACTTCCATTTTACTTGTGAAGAAACCGATGCTCAGAGAAGTTTATTCATTCCCAAATTTTAGCAAAAAGTGGCAAATGAAGTCAGGCCTTTTGCTCTGGTGTTACATGTACATTCCACTGAAGGCACTTTTCTCTAAAGGAATTGCCAATCAGCTTTTCCTTATGAATACATTTTTAAAAGCTGTTTATGTGTGTGTATGTGGGTGTTTGCATGCATGTATATATCTACATCACATACATACATGTAGAGGCCAAAAGAGGGCATTGGATTCCTTGGGATTGGAATTATACATACTGTGAGTTACCATGTAAGTGCTGGGCATCAAATTAAGATCAGCCAGTGCTCTTAATGGATGAGCCATCTCTATGATCTCTGCATTGGTTCGTCTCCAGGTCGAGACCTTGAGTTCCTGCCCTGACTTCTCGGGATGTTGTACTACAAGCTGTAATATGAATTAAACCCTTTCTTCCCCAAGTTGCTTTTGGTCATGGTGTTTATCATAGTAGTAGAATTTCTGACCAAAATACCTTGAGATTGGATCTTGCTATGTCTCAAAGTTAATATTCTACTGCCTCCACTTCTTGAGCTCTGGGATTGCGAGTATCCACCATTATCCTCATTGAAGGCTTCTGAGGTTTGAGAGGAGATAGAATAGACTTAGTAGAATTAGCAGGCAGGACGGAGACAGGTTTGTTTTCCACATTAGTTCTGTTTATGCTATTTCTTCTCTTAACTTTTTTTTTTTTTTTGGTTTTTCGAGACAGGATTTCTCTGTGTAGTCCTGGCTGTCCTGGAACTCACTCTGTAGACCAGGCTGGCCTCAAACTTAGAAATCCACCTGCCTCTGCCTCCCAGGTGCTGGGATTAAAGGCATGCGCCACCACCGCCTGGCTCTCTTAACTTTCATTGGTGTTAGAGATGGATATATGAGTGTTATTTCTGCTAGTACAATGTATTAAAAAATATAAAGTTTATAATTTTGGCTTTGAAACACATGGTAACTTTTTTATTCTAGAGGTTTATATTATTGTAGCCTGTTTGATGTCATGTTTGTAATTTCATCCCTTAAGAGGCAGAAGCGGGACAGTTGGCTATTCTAGGTCAACCTAGACCACATAGTGAGACCCTTAAAACAGAAAAAAAAAGGGGGGGGCTGGCGAGATGGCTCAGCGGGTAGGAGTACTGACTGCTCTTCTGAAGGTCCTGAGTTCGGATCCCAGCAACCAAATGGTGGCTCACAACTGCCTGTAATGAGATCAGACACCCTCTTCTGGTGTGTCTGAAGACAGCTGCAGCAGTGTACTCATACACATAAAATAAATAAAATAAATCTCTTAAAAAAAACACATTAAAAAAAAAAAGAAAAAAGATTTCTACTGCTAATTTTAAATTAAAATTAGTTTGAGTTCATTTGGGCAACATAGAGAGTTCATCCAGTATCATTCTGGCAAACTGGTAGCAAATTTGTGTTTTTTATGTTTTTAAATAATTATTTTTGATCGGGGTGTTTGACTGGGGGATGGGTGTGCGCACACGAGAATGCAGGTGCCCATAAGAGGTCAGAAGTTGGATTTCCTGGAGCTGGAGTTAAAGGTAGTTGTGAGCCACCTGGCCTGAATGCTGGGAACCAAACTCAGGACCTCTCAAAGATCAAAGTCACCCATCATGAGCTGTTCTGAAGTCAGAATAAGCAAGCCATCCTTCCAACATATGAAGAATATGCATATGTATGTATGTTTGGGTTTTACTACTGTGAACAGACACCATGACCAAGGCAACTCTTTTAAGGACAACATGTAATTGGGGCTGGCTTAAAGGTTCAGAGGTTCATTCAAGTATCATTAAGGTGGGAGCATGGCAGCATCCAGGCAGGCATGGTATAGGAGGAGCTGAGAGTTCTACATCTTTATCTGAAGGCTACTAGTGGAATACTGACTTCCAGGCCACAGTGACACACCTACTCCAACAGACCACACTCTCTAATAGCGCCACTCTCTGGGCCAAACGTATATGCCACGCCCACTCGTCACATATACAACCATCACATTCACACATATGTATATATATTGCTTATGATAAATGTAATGAATGGAATAAAAGGAACTTGCAAAATAACTTGTCAATCTGCTTTGAATTTTTTTAGAACAAACTTAAAGTACCTCAAAACCAGAAGTTTTTCTGAAGTACAATGTATATAAGCAGTTTATGTAAACAGTTTCTTCCTAAGAACAAATAGTTGGTTTTTCTATTAAAGAATACCCTATGCCCTGCACTATAGGATTCTTTAAAAAATAAAATAAAAAACCAAAAACCAAAACAAAACAAAAAACCCCAGTGTTTCACATACTCAGTATTTTTGATAATCCAACTATTTCATCAACTGATAAAAGGTTTTTTTTCCTCCTGGTGTTGCTGATGACCTCATGCCTTGTACATTCTAGGTAAGTGTTATGTTGTTGAGCTACATTCCTAGCTCCAAGGTCAGCTGTCTTCCCCTCCCTTTTCTCTTTCCTACAGCATCTGTAAGCAAATTCATAAATAGACAATAAAGAACCCTTCCCACTTTTCATCCTTTTTAAAAGCATTTGTTTGTGTAGATTTTAATTATATAATACATATAATATTTATATATAACCTTATGTGTATGTGTTTTATCCACATATGTGCTTGTGTTCTATAGTGTGCAATGCCTGTGATGGCCATTCAAGGCCGTCAGATCCACTTAGACTGGTGTTAGGGTGGTTATTAGCCACCATATAGGTGCTGGGACTAGACTCTGGGTCCTCTGGTATTTATTTGTGTGTTTGTTTATATGTGTGGATGTATATGTATATGTGGTTGCACTTGTGCCCTGGTGCCTGTCAGGTAAAGTGGCAGGAGTCAGTTCTGTCTTTCTATCCTGTTGGTTCTGAGGATCAAATGCAGGTCATCAGTTTTGGTAGCAAATTCCTTTTACCCACTGAGCTGTCTCACTGGCCCAAGGTGTAGCTCAGGCTGCTCTCCAACTTATGGTCTCCCTGCTTCTTTCTGTCTTTTCAGAGTATCTTACCAGAAGGTGCCACCATGGCTGGCTTCTTTTTTCTGTTTTTATAGTTTGATTACATGGTAGTCCAGTCTGAGAGGAGCTCCCTGTATGGCCCAGGCTGGCCTCAAACTTAGTCTTTCTCTGCCTCTGTTAGTCGAATACAGGATTACAGCAGGCTTGTGCGTTGCTATGCTTAGCTTCCTTTTTCATTTCTCCATCCAATAACTCATTTTATTTCACTGTTCATTTCTAGTAGAGTTGCGAGTAGCAGGTTATGGGCTCTGATCACTTACCCCCCCACCATCAGTGTGCCTTCTTTGTTTTGTAAACACTGATAGGATCCATACATATTTACTCTCACTTGTAATCTTAGCACTCAGGAGGTTGAGGCAGGAGACTAACTTGGGCTACATAGTGAGTTTTAGACTATATTGGATAATATAGTGAGACCCATCTCAAAATACCAGAAATAATAAGCAAGTAAAAATTAAACAGGTTGAATATGGTACTGTAATTTTTCAGGTAAGATGGGTAACAACCAAATTATTAGAAGTGATTTCCTTGTTTCTTCTAAGCTAATATTTAAATAACCTTTTTCTTTGAGAATTGACTTATTATTGTTCAATTAAGTAAAAGTTGGGAGTGCCAAAGTAGTTATTTCAAGTTTTTTTTTCTTTTCTTTTTTTTTTTTTGAGATGGTTCTTGCTGTGTCCAGTCTTGCCCAGTGAGGTTCTTGCCTCATTCCCTTCCGCCCAAGTAGCTTTAGACAACAAAGACCACTGGGTCTGAATTTTAATTGCATTTTTTGTTGTGACTAAAGAGTGACACTGATTACAAAACAAACAAACCAACCCTGGACTGGTGTCTGTTTAATATTCTGATGCTCATAAGTGAGTTTTCTGACTGCAGTCAGGGTAAGAACACATCTGCTAGCTTATCGGAGCATGAGCTCTGTTAGGAAATGATAATGCACGGGAGCGGCAAGTAGCTTGTCTTTGTTGGAAAGTTTTAATTAATGTCTTCATTTTTGCTTTGTTAAGACTTTATAAAGAGCGGTTGAGTCAGGTAGATGCAAAACTCCAAGAAGTCATCGCTGGAAAAGCGCCAGAGTATCTGGAACCACTGGCGACCTTACAAGAAAACATGCAGATTCGCACAAAGGTAGCAGGTAGGCATGTTTGTCATTTTGTGCACTTTGTGATACTTTGATTTTGTGGCATTGTATGGGCGAATATGTTGCAGATGGCCTAGGTCCAGGTAGCTGCCACCTGCCATGATACAACAGACAACGGCTTACAGCCCTAGGCTGCCTGTGGCTTGGCATCGCGTCTACACATCTGGAGGTAACTGTTCTCCAAGTCCATGGGGCCCATGTGCTCGGTCACGCTCCCTATATTATGCTGCCTTGTTCTCTGTAAGATTCACTTGAGCATCTGCCTGGTGGGAGCACTCTCAATGTGGACTGCTTTGTTCTGAGTTTACACAGTTAAGTCTTCCCTGAAAAGCTTTGGATTCAGAATAGTTTGAATATAATGGTTTTGACTGAGTAAAGAATCCATTTCTTGCTTTAATTATGTGTGAATGATGAAACCAAGAGTTTATTGTCTGGCTCCCTTTCTGTTAGAAATCTAAGAAAAGGATTGTGCTTTTATTTTGCTCATTCTCGAGTGAACATTTAGGAGTATTCTTGGGAGTATGAGATAGAACCAAAGGTAGTCATGCGGCTGCTGCTTCTTAGCTCATGAACTCTTAATTTTTATTTCTTTTATATAGGTTTTAATTCTTTTTTTTTAAGGATAAAGTTAGTGACTTTATCATTTGTGACTTTCTTATTGTGCCATCTTATAAACTATGGTGTAGGCAGACTGTAGGGAAGTTGTGATGGCTGACTCTTTATTGCCAATATAACCACATAATCTTTGTGCTTGGTTTCAGGAATCTATAGAGAACTCTGCTTAGAGTCTGTGAAGAACAAGTACGAATGTGAAATCCAGGCATCTCGCCAGCATTGTGAGGTACTGTCATTCTGTCTAACGTTCAAGCTGACTGCATCTCTTTAGGTCTTTTCTGAATGTAGTCGCTTAAAAAGTAAATAAAATAAGGGAAACAAAAATTCAGTAATACTTTAGCTCATCCCTTGATAAATTTAAAAAGTGCAGTTGTCCTGGAAGCTGTACTAGAAACAGGACCCAAAGGAACACAAGAAAGTGGGATAATTTCAGAAGATTTGCCACTGTTACTTTTAAAGAATGGATTTGCATTTATGGTACTAGGAGCTGACCCTAGAGTCCTGTGTATAATTGGCACAGGCAAGTGCTGTACCACCGGGCTGCAGGCGTCGTCTGTGACTGTTATGTTAGAGAGCTAGGTAGTGATCGTGCCATCAGACAACTGAGATGATAGTGTAATCACACAACATAGAACTGTAGGCTTTACACTTTTAGTATATGACATGGTGCAGCTAGAACACTGGGCTATAGAGTAAAGTTCTGACTGGTTTGGTCATTGGTCTACATTTTGAAGCGGTATTCCCTATGTGAAGGAAATACAAGTACGTTTTCTTTAAGTTGTGTTTATCTTGAATAGTGTTTAAGAACATCATGCTAATTGTGCAAATAACTTTTTGTAGGATTTAGATATCTTTAAAAGGCTGCAACAGGACTAAGTAAGGGGACAAGTTTTAGAATGACCCCTAATTATAATTAAACATATTTTATTATTTTATGTATATGTATGTTTTGTGTGAGTATATATGTGTGTGTGTGTGTGTGTGTGTGTGTGTGTGTGTACCTATGTGTGCCTGGTACCCTCAGAGGCTGGAAGAAGGCATTGGATCCTCTTGAACTGATGTTACAGATGGTTGTGAGCTACCATGTGGGTGCTGGGGAATCTAACCTGGGTCTTTTGCAAGACCAGCATGTGCTTTTAACACTGAACCAGCCTCAAACCCTCTTTATTTTAATATTCCATATCTGAATAGGTATAAAAACAATGGATGTTACTGTTTTTTTTTTTGTTTGTTTGTTTGTTTTTTTGTTTGTTTTTTTGGTTTTTCGAGACAGGGTTTTTCTGTGTAGCTCTGGCTGTCCTAGAACTCACTCTGTAGACCAGGCTGGCCTCAAACTCAGAAATCCGCCTATCTCTGCCTTCTGCGTGCTGGGATTAAAGGCGTGCGCCACCACTGCCCAGCTTGCTTTTTTTTTTTAAAGACAGGATTTCAATATATATCCATAGCTAGTCTGGAACTCGATATGTAGAGTGCCTAGGGACTCGCAGAGATTTCTGCCTCTGTCTCTGGAGTGCTGGAATTAAAAGTACATGCCACCATACCCAGACTACTATTGTTCACCCCCCAACCCCCACTCCTTGAGGCAGGGCTTACTACGTAGTTCAGGCTGGCCTTGAATTCTCCATCCTCCTACACCTCTGTTCTCTAAAGATAGTAAGAACAGGTGTGCCACCATGCCAAACACATTGCTAATATCTTGTTTATTTTATTTTAGATGTTTCATTCCTTTTTTATAAGTGAAATTTGTTTTCAAAGTTTAGAACCATCTTTGATTTGATTTCAGAATATATAAGACAAATTAGGAATAATTGATATTTCCAGTGCTGTAGAAATAGGTATTTAAGACTTGAACTGTCACTTTTTTGGTTTTTTGAGACAGGGTTTCTCTGTATGTATAGCTCTGGCTGTCCTGGAACTTACTCTGTAGACCAGGCTGGCCTTGAACTCAGAAATCCTCTTGCTACCAAGTGCTGGGATTAAAGACGTGTGCCACCACCACCTGGCATTGAACTGTCACTTTTACGAGTGTCAATTATGTTTGAGTTTATGATTCAAAAATGTTTATTTTTGTTTTATCTGTGGGGTGTTTGCTTGCTATGTACCAAGTGTGTGCAGTGTCTGAGGAGGCCAGAAGAGGGCATTGGATGCTCTTGAGCTGGCGTTACAGTGGTGGTTAGGGCTACCCACTGCTGGTGCTGGGTGGGTGCGCTGTACTCATTTTCTTTAGTGCAGTACTTCCTTGGGCTTTCCTGGACTTTGTGATCTTTAGTTTTTGTGATACTACAGACTGGACCAAGGGCCCTGCTTACCAATATTTAAGGGCAAGGTTTTGTAAATTTGGAAGAAATATTACTGCTGCTGTATTTTTTTTATTGAACTCTGTTGGGGAGTGTACAATTTTGATAAGTCCCATTATTGGTGATGTTATTGTAGTCACTTGATTGGACTTGTAGCTTTTGCTAAGTAAACTTATTTTTTCCTGCCCTGATAGATTTGTAATTTGAGGAGAATTACTTTGAAACTGTGCAAGTTTCAAAGTATCTTATTTCTCTTAACAACTTTCCATTTTCATATATTTGTTTGCATTAATATGACATCATTGCCTCAACAGTCATAGAGATATGCCTGTCTCTGCCTCCCAAGTGCTATCATGCCTGGCTAGTTTTTGTTTTATTTATTTATTTGTTTGTTTGTTTATTTATTTTTGGTCTACTTCCTAAGGGAAATAAAATATAAAATTTTTATACATGTTAATGGATTAATTAACCCTTGTCTTTCCTCTCCTCCCTTCTTACTCCTCCTCCTTCTCTTCTTCATTTTCTTCCTAAAAACATTCTTTATACTAGTGTGTTTAAAATATCAGTTCATGGCTTGAGTGATCTTGCCTTAGCCTCCCAGCTATCTGGGGCTGCATGTGTGAGCTCCCAAGCCCAACTAGGACTATCTTCTCAACAAAATTTGAGAATGGTGTGCACCATGTTTGCTGACGGATCTGTAGTTCCCGACCCAATCCTCTTGTGTGACTGCATGTGTATGCCAACTGCAGCCTTCTATGCCATTCCCTGGCTTATGGTAACCCCCATTCTGTTCTCTACTTGAGTGTGTTAGATTGATTTGCATAGCCATGCAAGAGCTTTGTGGTATCTTTCTCCTGTTTCTGACTTATTTGCATATGTCTTCCAGGCCACCTATGTTATCACAAATGACAGGACTTCCTTTTTTAAGGTTCAAAAGTATTTCATTGCATATATACATCATTTAATTACCCTTGCAGTTGTCTAGGACTAGACTGTACAATCACTGATTGTACAATCACAATATTAGCTGTTGTGAATAGTGCTACAACAATCTGCAAGGGAATGCAAATATCCCATGCACATAATGATTTCAGGGTTTTTTTTAATGAATAACCTAAAATTGGAATGACCATGCTCTATGGTATTTCTGTTTTCTGTCTTGTTTGGTAAGTATTTTACCACAGAGTTATATTTGTAGCCCGTGGGGTTTTTGATTGTTTGTTTTTGTCTTACTGTTTATTATAAGATGGTTTTGAACTTACGATCTCTTACCTCTGCTTTCTGAGTGCTGGACTGCTATGCCATCTCTCTTAAAAATAAAACAAGTTTTAATTTTATAATTGAAAAAGTCTATACATTTATGCTGTATATCATGATATTCTGATAATATGCATTGAGAGGTAATTAAAAATCCAAGTTAACTTACCTGTCTTGAGTTCCTTTTCTGTTGCTGTGACAAATCAGCATGACTAAGGCAACTTATAAAAGAAAGCATTTAATTGGGCTTATATTTCCAGAGAGTTAAGAGTCCATGATAGTGGCAGGAACAATTGAGAGCTCACATCTTGATCCATAAGTAGGAGGCCGAAATAAAACACCTGGGGAATGATGTCAGTCCTTTGAAACCTCAAAGTCTGCCCCCAGTGACACACCTCCTTTGATGAGGCCATCCCCCCTAATCCTTCTCAAGCAGTTCCACCAACTGGATACAAAGTATTCAAACCTGTGAGTCTTTGGGGGGGGGGGGGAGGAGCATTCTCACTCTGACCACTGCAGTATTGTCTTATAACAACTTCCAAGTACACAGTGTGTTACTATACCAGTAGCCACCACTGCTGTGCAGTAGATGCAGAACCTATTTCTCTTATCCAAGCTTTGTATCTTTTGGTCAGCAAGTCCTATTCCCTTCCCATCCCCATGCCTAGTGACTCCCAGTCTACCCTCTGTTGCTCTGAGTTCCAGTTATTATTACTTTATTTCTTTTAAGTCCATATGAAAGAAAGATCCTGCAGTGTTTTTTTTTTTTCTCTACCTGGTTTGTTTTACTCAGAATAAGGTTCATCCATGTCACAAATAACAGGGTTTTGTTCTTTGTGAAAGCTAAATTATATCCCCATTGTTTTTATATTTATATTTTGTATGCATCACATTTTCTTTATTCATTCATCAATAGGTGGTCCATTATGTTGGTTATGTCATAGCTTGGGCATTGTGAATAATGCTGCAGTGACTATGGGCATACATTCACCTCTCTGAAATACTTCATTGTCTTCTGCTTTGGCTTTTGAGACGGTTCTCACCTGTAGACAAAGAAGCCCTTGAACTGTTGTCTAGCTTGTACCTTCCTGGTCTTCTTGTGTACTTGCCACCACCTTGCTTCTGTTGTCATCTCTGGCTATTGTCAGTAGATTTCAAACATCCATCTTCCTTCCCCTCTCTTCCCTTCTCCCTTTCCCTGTCTCCCAGTCTTTTTCTCCCTTCCTCTCACTTTCCCTCAAAACAGTCTCACTATGTAGCCTTGGCTAGCCTGGAACTTATGTGACCTCCAACTCACAGAGATCTTCGTGCCTTTACCTCGCAAGTGCTGAGTGGCAGGAACATGCCGTTATGCACAGCTAATGAGGTTGAAAGATTTCCAATATCTCTTTGCATTTCTGTAAGTTTCTATTTAGTCATACTCATTTATGGTTTTTATGTTTAATGAATAATCAACTACTGTAAAAAAATTGTAAAAAATCTGAAAATGGCAAAGTTCTAGGACATTTTAGAAGATGAAATAAAAATGAAAGTGAACTTAGTTTTAAAAGAGTTATTTATTTTTGTGTATATGTGTGGGTGCTTTTGCTCGTGTGTGTGTGTGTGTGTGTGTGTGTGTGTGTGTGTGTGTGTGTGCGCAGTGCATGTGGAGACCAGAAGGTGGCATCAGATTCCTTGGAACTGGAGTTAACAGGTGGTAGGGAGCTGCTGTGGGTGCTGGAACCAAACCCATGTCCCCTCTAAGAGCTGTGAGCACTCCTAGCCTGTGAACCACTTCTAACCTTTGAATGCAATAGAACTTAACACTTTGAATGCAATAGAAGTGTCTAATGTTTATATTTATATTATCATTTTAATCCTTACTGTAACGTTATGAGGTAGGGATTATTTTAAGCTTATGAAACCGAGAGGCTAACTGGCTTGCTCAGTGTCACACAATTGATGATAAGCAGAACTAGAATTGGAGTTCTTTGTTCTTTTTCCTTCATGTACGTTGTTATTAATTCTGAATTTTGTCAGAGTTTTTTGTCTGCTTATTTTGTAGTTCTTTTAATTGAGTTACATAGAAGTAACTGAGTCAAGAGGAGAAAGGTGGAAGACATTGTGCCGATTGTCTCTGTCTGCTTGAGTAGCTGCAGAGAGATTTGAGGCTAGACATGTGCAGATGGGTGTACACAGAGAAAGTACACTGCCTTACTGAGGATGGAGGCAGCAGATAGGCTGGATCAAGTTAAAGAAGGCAGTGCGTGTGTAGAGTACTAGGGTCACACTTGGAAAAGGCACTACAGGGCCTGCAGTGACTACTTGACAGCAGGCCTAGGGATATGGCTCAGTTATTAGAATGCACAAAGCCCTGTGCACCCCATAAAACTCAGTATAGTGGTAGCATATGCCTGCAATCCAGCACTTAAAATCCTGAAAACAATTTGAACACACACACAAACACACACACACACAGAGGGGAAGGTGGAAGAGGAGAGAGAGAGAGAGAGAGAGAGAGAGAGAGAGAGAGAGAGAGAGAGAGAGAGAGAGAGAGAGAAAGAGAGAGAGAGAGAGAGACGGACAAACAGATTGATTTAGTAGCAGGTGGGAATCAGGAATCAGAGGCCTTTAGAGTCAGTCAGTCTGGCTTCTGGTTCTTGAGATTTGTGAGAGGTCTTCAGGGTTCTGATCTTTTTGGTCAACAAGCACCTAGGTGTGGATACCAGAACCATGTAGAAGCCACATATATATAGCGGTAGTGGGGAGCTGTGACCTCAGTAATGGGCAAAGGTGATAAAGACAGGCAGATCTCTGGAGCCTTCTGACCGTGCAGTGCAGCCTAGTTGGAGAGCTCCAGGTTCAGTGAGAAACCTAGTTTCAAAATCTAAGCTGGAAGGAGATTGAAGAAGACCCCTGACTTCCGCCTCTAGCCTCCATGTGCAGACACTCATGTGTACATGCACTGGCATGCGCATGCACACACAGGAACACATAGACGTAGACAAGCTAAAGTGAAAAGTTTGCTTTTCATTTGTAAGCGTAGTAAATGTCTACTGATAAAATTTGAAAAGTAAGTCCAAAGAAGGAACTGAAATCATACTTTACCATGCAGAGATAATCATCGTTAATAAGTGAACATATTTGTATATATTTTACAGCCTGGCAGGGATGCTTCTGAACAACTCTTCAGTATCCGAATAGATTTTCAAGCTGAGTTTCTTGTACATGCTGTGGTTCTAAATACTCTTTGAATGTTTGTTTCTGGCAGGTTCCATGTACACATCCCTCGGAAGGCATAGGCTTATAGTGAAAACAAGCAGCATGCTGTCCTCTTTCTAAACGCAGCATCTCGGTGACAGCTTTCTGTGACATTTAGGTGTTAATTCCCTTCTGGAATTAGCTTCACATCTCTATCACTTTTAGACATGGTTAGCTTGTTGGCAGAAGCCAAGAATTCCGTGAGCTTCTTCATTCCATTCTTCTTATATCCTTGTTTCATAGTTTTTGGTTTTGCCCTAATCATAAATATTGTTCCTGAGCCCAGAGTTATGGTCTCCTACTGACTTTTTCTGTGGTACAAATAACACATGTCTACCATGTCCCTATGTGGAGAGGTTGATAATAACTATATTTAAAGAAAACTGTTTTTGTAATTGGTATTTACATTTAACCAGCCAGGTGGTGAGTTAGAGTCTACTTCAACTTTTCTTGTACATTTGGTTTCCACTATGGGAACTAATGATGCCTTCACTTATGCTGGCTTTGCCTCTTCGGGACCGAGAATGAACACTGGGTTCTGCGCATGTTGGTCAGGCGCGCCACCCTGAGCCGGGTCCCTGGCCCTCTGCTTACTCTTGTTTTTAAGGACACTTATTTGGTCACCTTGAACTCACCTGGTGGTCCAGGCTGAATTTGTGTAAGTGTGTTACCAGGCGTAACTTACCTGCTTTCTTTTCTGTTCTTCTCAGGGCTTCCCACAGATCTGTGAGTCTCTGGAGTTGTTGCTTTTAAAGTGCTTGTTACTATAATGGGGTGCCGAGGGTTATCTAGGGAGTTTGCTGAGCTTATTAGTTTTGACAAAGAATTGAACATCTGTGAAGGACCAAGCCACCAGGAGCATAATAAAGTGTCTGTTTCATTCGTTTGGGATGGGAGAGGCCCTAAGGCTTGGAGTCTGCTACCTGGAGCTGGCTTAGGGCCCCTAGGACCTCCTCTTCCCCCTGTTGATCTTGTTTTACCTGGCCCCATACCTTCCTATTGTTTCTTTGCACTGTTTTCTAGGACAAGAAGCCATTATCTCAGGGAGCTTGCCTTGGCTTTCTCTGCCTGTGTTCTAATCCCTACTCACTTCTCTAATAAACTCAAGGGAAGTCTAAATAAACATGAGGCCTGTGGTCCACCTTTAGTTATGTTAGCTTTAAGTCCTGTCCTGGAAAGGTCACACCAGCTTCTTATGTTAGGGTGAACGGAAAAGATGGTCTTACTGTGGTTGGCGCTGTCTGCTTCTGAAGCCCCAATGCTGTTGTAGCTTTGTATCACCAGTAAAGTACTGCCCCCTGAGAGCAAGCCCCCTAGCTCCCTGCCCTCCTGAGAGCAAGCCCCCTGCCTCCTGAGAGCAATCCCCCTAGCTCCC
>NW_022196912.1:70653292-70656942 GCF_008632895.1 Mastomys coucha
AATCCCCCTAGCTCCCTGCCCCCCTCCCGCCCTCCTCACTCTGCCCCATCTCCTTTATCCTGCTCTGTGCTTCTCCATGCTTTCTAGGACAAACTGCATCTCTATCCTCATGACGGTTCTCTAGCTGTCACTGACTTGGAATCTCTTTACCCCCTTTCAGCTGTCCCTTACACTAGATCTCATTTTCAGTTTGGTAGACGGTAGTTTTCAGTGGCATTTTGAGAAAGGGTACAGAGAAGTTAGTGTTTGAGATCTCCTGTATGTATTCCTTTATAGTCAATTACTCCAAAAGTTAGTGGCATAAAACTTTTTCTTTTTTTAGTTTGATGGTGAGGGCTTTGCAAGGCTTGGCTGAGGGTAGAGGGTATGTGCCACTGTCAGGGTTGGTGAGTTGGAGTGCTGTTGCTGGTCATGACTTGCTCTGCCTGTGTTCTCCACTTAGGACCTGGTGGCTGGGTTTTCCTAGACCGAATGAACAAAGAGAGTAAAATAGTAACTTTTATTTGACCTAGATTTCTGACTTCTTTTGCTCGCTAAAAGTGTTAATAACTATTGCCCACATTCAAGGAGAAAAAAAACCTAGTTTATATTTTTAAGTTAGTATAGTGTCAAGGAACTGCTTAACCTACTATGTCTTTGCCTAAATGCACCACTGACCATTCACCCTCAGCCTCCCTCTCTCCTGAGTGTGTACTGGGCCTGGACCTTACTTAGTACCTCTGAGAAGTCATTTTGATTGCTGCTCTTGACCTATTTCCTTCCTGAATACTTAACAGAAGTTTCTTCCTCATCCTTGGTGTTGGGAAGTAGTGAGGCATGGGGCTCCCTTTCACTTAGTGTGTTGGATACTTAGGGAACCTTTACGTTTTTTGGGATAGGGCCTTCCTATGTAGCCCAGGCTGGCCTTGAACTTGTAGCAGTATTTCTGACAGACTTCCAAGTACCAAGATTAGAGGAGTCCATTACTGTACCCAGTTTCAGGGAGCCTTTTAATCAGGAAACATGTATTCCATCCTGAGAAAAATTTGTATCTTTAATTTCTTTTATATTTGATTTTTAAACTGAACTCTTTAGCCCATTGAGGGAGATTCTGGAGGTTGACACCAGGGACTTACAAAGACCAAGTATCATCTGACCTGAGCACACCTCCAGCCCTGTAGATACAATTAAACTATTTTTTCTATTATCATCCACAGCCTTGTATTTACAGTTGATTTGAAAGTTTACTGTTGTAATTTTTCCATAGGCAGGCCTAAGTTTTATAGGTCTGTTCTAAGTTTGTTTGTTTGTTTTAATTTCAGTGCAATTGCTTTTTTTTTTTTTAATCAGTTTGTGTGTGTGCATTGTGTGTTGGTGGTGGATGCACCACAGTAGGCATGTGGAGGCCAGAGGACAACCTTGTAGAGTCAGGTCTTTCTTTTTACTTTTACATAGGTTCTGGGGATCAAATTAAGTCACTAGACTTGCACCATAGTGCCTCTAACTGCTCCAGCTAACCTCCATCGCTCCAGCCCAAGGTATTAATTACTAAGACAAGGTCTCATGTAGCTAAGCTAGCCTTGAAGTCACTTATGTAGCCAGGCTGGCCTTGAACTCCTGATCCTCCTGCCTTCACCTCTAAAGTCCTAGAATTCAGTCATGCACCATCAGTCCTGGCTACTGTGCTGTGTCATCTCTGAGCCTTCAAAATCTCCCAGGGATCCAATCCTGAAGGAAGTTGAGAACTGTGAGGCACTTATGGCAAGAAGCTTCCAAAGGGGAGTTCATTGTGAACACAGGTCAGTGTGAAGTTAGTACAAAAATGGAACCTTGGGATCATTATCCTGGGATTCCTTAGAACTGCCCTAATGAGACTAGCAGAGATGTCTGGGAAGCCTGGAAAAGGACTAAGGAATAGGTTCAGTTAGTCTGAATGTGAGGATGGAGGGCTGGATCCCTTGTTAAGTAGTCACCCATTGAACAGAAAAAACACTGCAGGCACCCAGAGTTTTGTGTTCTCCCTCCCCAACCCCACAATGGCCTCTGGCTACTCAAATGTGATTGTTTTCCTCTCTCTCTTTGGGAGGCTTCTGAGGGTCTGTGATAACTCCAGCCTGTGTCAAGTTGACACACAAAATCAGCCAATACACAGGCAAAACACCAATGCACATAATATATAAATAAATCTTTAAAAACTGACTAGTGGTCTTAGAGAATTTTTGTTTAGCTTGGAGCAAATTTACCAGTATGAAGCAAAGAGAATATATTAGCTTCATATTCATAAAAGCAAAAGCCTTATCACTCCAGTGCTTTATGTCAATCGTCTTTGCTTAGGGAAATAGATACACTGATAGCTGCCGTGAGACCTGTCTCCTGAGGAGGCCTATTTCCCTTTTCTCTTTTCTGTAACTTTTTAATTTCAGTAGCACAGTTCAGATACAGTTGGAATATTTCAGAAGACTTTTCATAAGTCAGAGGCACAAGCAAAAGGGAGTATTGAGAGCAGCATGTAATAAGATAATTATTTTCACCCCATACATGTTTATTTTGTGTACATATGTTTTTGCACATGTTTGTGTGCACATGTTTATGTGCATTATGACTACCTGTGCAGATGTGGGGGCCAGAGGTTGACTTTGATGTTTTTCTCAGTTACTCTCCACTTTGGTTTTGGAGATAGGATCTCTCACTGAGCCTGGAGTTTGCTGAGTTGGCTAGATACACTGCCTGGCTGGCAAGCTTTCAGAATCATCCTGTTTCTATCTCCCCAGTACTGGGGTTACAGGAGTGGTCTACTAAACATGGCCTTTTTAGTGAGTACTGGGAATTCTAATTGGGGTCCTTGTTGCTTGGATGACAAGCACTTTACTAACTATGCCATATCCCCAGTCCTTCTATTTAGAATTTTATTACACATTTTAGTGTACAAAACAGTAGGGTTCATTAGGACATTTTCATTTAATGTATTGTGTACTTTTCTTTCATCCATCGTACCACCCTTTGTTGCCTTTGCTGCATCTGCTGGTACAATTTTTCACATGACATTTGTTCCACTATAGCTTTCACCACAGCTGAGCCTCTGAGTTCAGGTTAGATATGACAAGTTCAGCACAGTCTGCCATAGACAAACTTTGCTGTCTCTTTAACTCCTGTCTTTTCTGTACCATACAGACAAGACGGGGTGAGGATAAAGCCTAACAGGAGAGCACCTACCTAGTATGTTAAAGGCTCTTGTTCAGTCCTTAGCACAAAAATATAAAACCATGAATAAAATAGACAGGTAGGTAGGCAGGTGGATCAATGGATCGATAGTTAGATAGATAAATAAAACCAATGGGGGCTAGAGAGGTGGCTCAGTAATTAAAGGCAGTGGTTGTTCTTTCAGAGGACCCAAGTTCTAGCCCTAGCACCCATATTGCAGCTCACAATCATTTGTGTTTATCTCCCTTCCATGGAATCCATCTCTTTCTTCTTGCTTCCTCGGACACCAGACATGCAGACAGTGCATATGCAGGCAAGACACTCATACATAAAAATATGTAATTTTAAATAATAATAGTAGAATAAATAAAAATCACCGTCTTACCAGATCATATTAAAACCCAGGGGCTACAAGGTCTAGTTAATTTTGATTATATACCATTGTAGCTCTTTTTTTTTTTTTTTTTTTT
>NW_022196912.1:70657161-70678115 GCF_008632895.1 Mastomys coucha
ACTCAGAAATCTGCTTGTCTCTGCCTCCCAAGTGCTGGGATTAAAGGCTTGTGCCATCACTGCCCAGCACTGTAGCTCTTTTTGTAAAAAAGCTATAAAATGTATATGAATATAACACAGAGTGTCTTTCATAAAAGCCTATAAGGCTAGACATGGTAAAGAAGGTATGTAATTCTAGGTTCATGGATGGTTAGGGCAGTACCATCCCAAGTTTATAGGCTACCTAGACTCCAGAGTGAACTCAGGGTCAGTATGAACAACTTAGTAAGGTTCTGTCACAAACTGAAAGTAAAAGCTGGCTGGTAGAGGTCAGTGGTAGGCACTTGCCCAGCAGATACAAGGCCCTAGGTTTAATCGCTAATATGAAGTTAGAGAGGGGACAAGCTGCTAACAGAGTCACAAGCCACCCACCACAAGATTACTTCAAGTTGATACTGGAATACTGTAGATATGAGTATCTTATGAAATCTACTGGAATAGACAAGACTTCTTGTGGGGAAAGTTGGGGAAGGCCACACCCATAGGTAGCAGGTCTGTGTGTTGATTGTGAATTCTTCTGATACAGATTTCAAATTTAATCTGCACTTACTTGAAGGTTATACTGTATGTATCCCCCATTGGTTGGTTTGTTTATCTATCTATCTATCTATCTATCTATCTATCTATCTACCTACCTATCTATTTATTTACTCACTGTCTATTTTATTCATGGTTTTATATTTTTGTGGTGCTTAGGATTGATCAAGAGCTTTTAACATACTAGGTAAGTGCTCTCTCATTAGGCTTTATCCTCATCCTGTTTTGTCTGTTTTAGCAAGTGAGTCTGATGTAATTAATCTTTACTTTTATAATTGAGTTATCATACTACCTTTTTGTAAGTCAATCTATTGCTTTAGTATATTCTAACTGAAATATATTTATTGAGTTACTTTAAATGGCTCTAAAATTTGTACCTAAATATATTGCTGTATTTAATATGATGTAGCACAGTAAAAACCCAGTATGATCTATTTTACTTAATTAAAAATTAATTTATTTTTTTAATTCATGTGTGTATGTGTGTTCCTGCTACGGGCACGTGAAGGCATATGTGTGTGTGTGTGTGTGTGTTTGTTTGTGTGTGTGTGCGCACGTGCGCACATGTATGTCTGTGGAGGGCATCAAATCTCTTGGAGCTAGAGTTACAGATGGTTTTGAGTTCCTGCCACGTAGGTGTTGGGCACTGAACCTGGGTCCTCTGCAAGAGCAACAAGTGCCCTGAGTCATCTCTCTCTGGCTTCAATTTAGATATTCTTAAACAGGATATTATTTTACTTAGTTAAATCTGTTTTTATAGCTGACCCCTGGTTTTATTTCTTTTATATACTGAACGTTTCTTCTTCAAATTTTTAAATTTGGGGGCTAAGATATAGCTTAGAGGTGACCACTTACCTAGTGTGTACACACCCTTGCTTCAATCCTCAGAATGGGGGACAGGAGTGGCAAAAATGATTTAGATAAATGAAAAAAGCAAATACAACAATTATTTATTAAACCAAACCAAACCAAACCAGACAACAAACTCAAGTCACCATATATTAAAGTATGCTAAGTCATTTGGTATTACTAGTTAAGATAAACTGGTATTTCTTTCTTTTCACGTAAGTATCATGTTTCTTTCCAGAGTGAAAAGCTTTTGTTATACGATACAGTCCAAAGTGAGCTTGAGGAGAAGATAAGAAGGCTTGAGGAGGACAGGCACAGCATCGACATTACCTCAGGTCAGGGCTGTGGTGTGGTATCCCCAAAAGCCTCAGTCTTCATGAATAGATGCTATGCAAATGCGATGTCCTGGCTAGAAGGAACTGGGGGTGGGGTGGGGGGAGACTTCTGAAGAACGAGATCAAGTAGAGGTTGTTCCTTGGATTCAGAATCACAGTCTAGAAAGATGTAAAGAAAAGGGACAGCATAGGAAAAGGGACAGACCAGCAGTGTGACAGGAACTACCCATGGGACTGTGCTGGAAGACAGCCTCCTGCATTCTTCCAGGCAACGAGTAAATGTTTAAGGGCGGTAGGTTTTTGCCTTGGAGAAAGGAAACACTTCCATGACGATTAGACCAGGTCAGTATGAAGTGTGGCCATTTCAGGATGACTATAGGGAAGTTTTCTCTTGTGCACTGATAGAAGTTTTACTAGATTGGCCCTCAGTTCTTGAGTAGGTATTACTGGTTTTTGTGTTTTGATTTTGCTTCTTTGCTGTAGCTGGGGCAGATGTGATGAGATCAGTGTGGGTGCCTTGCTCATGACTTAGGTGTCTGTGGACAGTTGATTAGTTTTTCTAAATGGATATCCTTGTCTGGAAGGCTGCATAGCTACCTCAGGGCAACCACTGGCTAGATGGCTCAGAGTAAAGGGGCTTGTCTTCAAGGCACCAACCTGACTTTGATCCCCAGCACTTATGTGGTGGAAGGAGAGAACACACCCTCATAAGCTGCCCTCTGACCTCCATGTGTATGTTGTGGTGTGCAAGCATGCACACAACATTATGTATAAATAAATAAATATAAAAAATGAAAACAAAAAGAGAACAAATTACCTCTGTGTGTAGTTTCTCTGGAGACTTGTATGTACATAAGCAGTAAACATGAAATTCTGTGCTATTCTTTCCTCCTGTGGCCACTAGAAATCATCTCACGCTTTGATTCCCTTGCAGAACTGTGGAATGATGAGCTTCAGTCAAGAAAAAAGCGGAAGGATCCTTTCAGCCCTGACAAAAAGAAGCCAGTCGTTGTCTCAGATATCCTTTGCACACTCTCTGGGTTTTCACACTGTGCTTGGCTTGGAAATTGCTGTGGCCAGTACACAGGGTGGAGGGGACACAGCTGGTCATGATGCAGTGTGGTCAGTTTGTACAGGTGCTTTTGAGACAAGGTCTTGCATGTAGCCCAGGCTGGCCTTGAACCATAGTCTTCCTGCATCAGTTCACTGGGTGTGTGACATTCTTGCTGCCGAGTTGACCTTGACGCCTCAACGTCCATATATAGTTTATATGCTGCAGGATCTCGATATTCTTGAGGACTGGACAACAATTAGGAAGGTATGATTATCGAATGGTGCAGCAAAAGTACATTTTTATACTCTGCCTTTTGAGAATTTGGTCATCGATATATGAAAATATAATTGTTGTAAATATGCTTTGCTTAACATGGGCTATAGAATATTTTAAGAATTAGAGACATGTCAGTAATTTGTATTTTTTCCTGTAATAATTTATACAAGAGTAAGTAGAAGCATATGTTTAGTTTGCCTAGAGTGTTAGGGTTCAGAGCTTTGTCTGTTTTTGGTGTATAGAAGGCACCCAGTAAATGTTTTTTGAATGAATACATTGAACCTGTGTGTTTTATATTCTATTAATAACTATCGAGATGTGACTCTGTGATACTTGTTTATGAATGAAGCTATGTATCTTGTCATTTTTTTTTTACTTTTTATTTATTTCTATTACCATTTTTATTTTTCATTTTGCTCAGACTGCTCTAGAAGTCATTTTGTCTTCTAGACCCCCCCCAATAGTCGTTGAACTTGAAAGCCTCCTTTCTTGGCCTTCTTGGGAGGTGGGTTACAAGGTTTGAGGCTTGCTTTCCAGATTAAAAATTCTCATTTTGGGGCTAGAGAGATGGCTCATTTGTTAAGAGCACTGACTGCTCTTCCAGAGGTCCTGAGTTCAATTCCCAGCAACCATATGGTGGCTCACAACCATCTGTAATGGGACCTGATGCCCTCTTCTGGTGTGTCTGAAGAGAGTGACATTGTATTCACATACATAAAATAAATATCTTTAAAATGTAAAAAAAATTCCCATTTTTATAAATTGCCCAGAGAACTTATTTTGGAAGAAAGTGTTCTCTATGACTGTAGACGTCATTAGCCCGGAGGCTGGGAGTGACTCAGTTCTGGTGTGCTTGCCTAACTCGCTTGCCTAACTCGCTTGCCTAGCATGTGTGATGCCTTGAGTTCTTCCCCTAGCACCAGAAGAAAACAAGAACAGCTAATGTTTATATTTTATTCTGTTATTGAACCAATCGAGGACACTGTATGTATTATGGATAGCAAAATCTATTTTCAGTCTGATTTCTCTCCTCTCCCCATCTCTTTTTCTTAGGCAATGGCTACGTTGGGTCCACACCGAGTTAAAACAGAACGTAAGTTATGAGTTGTGACATATTCTGTGGAGAACTGTTCAGTCAGGGTGGTTCAGTCACCTGCATACCAAGGAGGAAGGAGCACAATAGTGGTTCCCTTAACCAGTGATCTCTGTAACTGATGAGGAATCAGGAGTCTCCTGCTTCCTGTAAAAGTTTGAAGGTTTCCAGTGCTGTGTATGTCTTCCTTCTTTCATTGTTAAGCCTTATAGTTCTTACTGATATTAGATCTGTAATACAAGATGCATTTACCCAGGTTTTGTTTTTTGTTTTTGTTTTTTAATTGGCCCCTTACTTCTTTTTTTTCTTTTAAGATTTATTTACGTTGTTATAAGTACACTGTAGCTCTCTTCAGACACACCAGAAGAGGGTGTCAGATCTCATTACGGATGGTTGTAATCCACCATGTGGTTGCTGGGATTTGAACTCAGGACTCAGCAGTCAGTGCTCTTAACCGCTGAGCCATCTCTCCAGCCCCAGCCCCTTACTTCTTTAAAGGAAGTGTTGGGAACTCACAAATTGGTTCCAGGGAGTCAGAATTTTTAGAGTTGTATACTAAATTTCTTAGGAGTGTCTTTTTCTCATTTCCTTTCTTTTTTTAACCTTTTTTTTTTCTGAACAGAGATTAGAATTCTGCCTGTGGAATACTGAGAGATTTTGTTTTGAAATAAGTCTTTTCTAAAATTATGACCTGTTTGCCTTTGACTCCTGAATGCTAGGATTATCTATCTTTTTTTTTTAACCTTCTGATTTTTTTACAACTCTAAGAGAACTGCCCAAGTTGTGATGAACATTGGTCTCTGTGGGTTTTTTGTTGTTGTTGTTTATAGATTTTTTTTTTTGTAATTCTTCGGTATATTATATTGGGGTTAGATTAAAAAATAACTTTTAAATATTAAGGAAAAGAATTTCTTATTCAATTTCAAAAGTATATTTAAGAGATATTTATCTTTAAGAATGTTCCAATTTTTTTCTTTCAGTGGTTCCATTAAACTTAATTTCATATCAGGAAATTAACACCTATATACCTTGACTAGAGGGTCAGATGCCTAAGTCTCTAGAATATTTTTGAATCATTAATTTGGGGGGGGAGGACCTTCAGAAGAGCAGTCAGTGCTCTTATCCGCTGAGCCATCCCGCCAGCCCCGGCTTCCATTTCTTAACCTGTGTTTAGCTTTATACTGCTTTTCTTTATGACACTCATCTCCATTTGTACATTTTATTTTATTCTTAGGAATGATAAATTCCACAATTCTTTTTAAAGAAAAAATTATTATGCTTGTGCATGTGGGGTTTTTTGGGAGGTGAGTGTGTGTGTGTGTGAGAGAGAGAGAGAGTATGATCACATGCATGCCATGGCACACATGTAAGGAGCACGGAACAACTTTTGAGAGTTGGTTCTTTCCATTCACTTGGGGTTTTGGGAATCAGACATCAGACTCGGATCATGAGGCTTGTATGGTATGCATGTTTACCTGTTGAGCCATCTCACTGGCTCTTGGCACGTTTAAACTAATTCTCTACTTGTTTGTCTGCCTCCCGACTGGATTGCAAGCTTTACGGAGTCTGGCTCCTGTCTCTTTGTTTATTCTTTCCTCAGCACCCAGCACAGCTCCTTGTGCATAGGAGGGACTCAGACGTGTAGTGAATAAATGAATGGCTATAAAACAAGCGCATATGTCCTATCACTACTCCCTACATACCAGAGACTATTTTAGGTTCTTGGAGAGACAGTGGGGAAGCAGATAAACCGGGAGTCCGTGAGAAGTTGTGTTGGTGATTTTCTGAGAAGTGAAAGTATGAATGGTGAAGGTGTGGCTAGTGCGTGGTATGACTGTGACAGTCACATGTGTGTGCTTCCATAAAGAACATGTTTTCCCTGCAAATCATTTCCAAGAGTCGGAAATGCTGTTTTACTTAGGATAATTAAAGTTCTGGAAACCTCATTAAACATTATATTCTGCGTCTTTCTAAGTATGAGACGCCTTATACAGGAGGAGATTTGAAAGGCAATTTTCACTGGAAAGGTGGCAGTTCGTATTTTTCAGGGCTGTTTAAAATGGTGCTGGTAATTAATCATTTATGTGCTTGCTTACCTTTCTGGCTCTGCTTCACTGGTCTTTGCTTACCTTTGTTTGCATTAGATAGTAAACTAAAAAAGTAAGATGTTCTTGTTTTTATTACATTTTAGGTTTCTGTGTGATAATATTTCAAGTGTTTTTACACATGTGCATGTATTACTGTTGACTTTTGCAGTTCTGTCTTATTAACATGACAGTTATTTAACCAATCCCTTTAGCGCCTGTGAAACTGGAAAAACATCTGCACAGTGCTAGATCTGAAGAGGGAAGACTGTATTATGATGGCGAATGGTATATACGTGGACAAACGATATGTATTGATAAAAAAGATGAGTGTCCCACAAGGTAAGAAGCTTCCTGGCATGGCGTTGTTTGCTGTTCCACCTGTTGTCAGACAGTATTTGCAACCTCTGAAGGACACTTGTCATGTATCATTAGTTCCTCTGGGTCCTTTTTACACTCAGGTGTGCACAATCGTTAGTGTTTATATTGTAGGCGTCACATTAGAGTTGATCACAGCATTAACATAGTGCATATGCTTGGGATTTTTTATTCATAAGTGATCCTGTTTATTAGTTCTTACATTGTAATTAATTGTTATGATCCTAATACAATGACTTTAAAACCAGACTATTAAGAATTTTTGGTGGGCCAATTACTTCTTAATTCTTCTGGTCCCATTTCAGTTTTCTAGATAAACATACCAGCTGGCAGTGCAGCTCAGTGGTCAGAGTACTTGATTAGCATACATATAATCCCAATTTCAACACTCCATGAACTAGGCAGGGTAGAGAGCCTATAATCCCAGAACTAGGGAAGTGGAAACTGTAAGATTAGGAGTTCAAGGCCAGACTTAGCTGTGGGGATCTCCACAAGTGCCACAGGCCGCAGCCAGTAGAGTAATGAACTACATGAAGCAAGAAAGAAAATCCGGTTCAGTGTGACTTAGTAGCTGGTGTTGGTTCAGACTTCTAGAGTCTGATTCTAGGCTGTTTAATTTGGGCATATTTTAGTACAATTTGGGAAAAAAATTTTTTTTCTAGTGTAACACAAATCTTGTGTGCACAAGGAGGCATAATTACTTCGAACTCTTCTCAAAAAGTATGTGTCACTTCTTCCATGAAGATGGGTTCTAGAGGTGGGCTATGTGTGCTGTCTTAAGGGCCTAGGGGAGGGTCTGGGGTTGTCCCAGTCATACAGACAGCGCAGAGGTCATCTCTTGACCATCTCCAGCCCTGTGTGTGGGAGCTTGTGAGAACTCCTGGCCATTCAGGGAGCCTAGGATCAACTAGGCTATTAGCCAGCTCCAATCCCAGACTTCTGGGTAGAAAGCCTGCGTATTTAACATTCCTGGAATCCCTCCCTGTAGGTTATCTGTGAGCACAGGGACCTCTGTGCTCCCAACACAAATAGCTACAAATAGAGTTGGAGGGCAACCTGGCATACAGGAGACTGTATTTCAGACAAAAAATATTAATTAAGGCAGGAGAGGAAAAGAAAATTAGTAAAACCTTGACGAGTATTTAGTGAGGCTGGGGAAACCGTGAAGCTGCTAAGAGCAGCTCTCCAAGAAGACTGGGTTGGCTCCCAGTACCACAGCTGTTAGTTAGCTCCTGCTCAATGGGGTCTGATTCTCCCGGTCTCTGTGGACACTGCACTCCGTGTACACTATGCAGCTAAAGCATTCATACACTTAAGCTGAAAGCCAAAAATAAATCTTAGAAAAGGAGTACTTTGTAATTAAAATATAACTTTAAAACTAGAAATGTCTTTTTAAGTGATAATCTAGACTTATGGTTTATATAATTATTCATGCAGCCTATAAATTACCTTGCTGTGGTTTTTGGAAATATTAATGAGTTATTGCTTTCATCCTTTTTGGTAAATTCTCAGAGTATCAGCTTTCTACAGTTAAGAAACACCTTTTTTTTCTAGATAACATTTGAGTTGATAGTACAGCCTCTGGTAAGTGAACCTGCTGAACCTATTTTAACTGATATGAAACCTTGCTTTTAAGCTAGTAATCTGAAGATTAGTATAAACCAGGTGGAGGTAGAGAAAATGCAAGCTCAGGGCCAACCTGGGCTATAAAGACATGTCTTTAAAAATATAAGGAAAAGGAAAAGAGAAATAAACCCCCAGTAATAATAAAATAAATCGAAATGAAATGAGCCATATTGTAATTCATTCTTTTTTTTTTTCTTTTTTAGTGCTGTAATTACAACAATTAACCATGATGAAGTTTGGTTTAAGAGGCCTGATGGAAGCAAATCTAAGCTTTACATTTCACAGCTACAGAAAGGGAAATATTCAATTAAACATTCGTAATCACGATTTAAGTGTTACCTACATCTACCTTATTAGTGTTACCAAGTGTAATGTGCCATGGGAGCCAAGAAAATGTATTCAGCAGCTTAATATTTTCATCCAATCATGAGAGAATGTGTCTTCTAGGTAGTACTCTAAATAGACCCCATATTAGTAAGTCATTAAGAGAAATAGTGATAAACTCTAATCATGACCATCACGTTTATTTGCCTCGTAGGTCCCGTGCCAACAGGTCTGTTTGGTATGTATTTTTTTCTCAGTGTTGTTTCATTCTGTGTCTTACTCATGTGAGTGTGCCTCACCTTCAATGAACTACAAGCGCAGTCATCTGCAGTTTTAAATCCCCACCATTGCCACTCGTGTTTGTACATAAAACTGATGAAATGTTTCCTATGAATGATTTGTATTAGTGCATTAGTTTCAATCAGAACTGAAATTTATACATAAGTGTGTGAGTGTGTATATACAGCGTCCCCAGCATACTTAGAACTGGTGGCCTACCTGTACAATCTTGTTTTACTTACCCCAAATTAATCTGTTGGGTTTGAGAAGAAAAGGGAGCACTTTTCTAGACTGGTCTTCCTTCTCTTCTTCCTTGATGGCGGTGACCTCTTTTGCCGATCATATTTGGTGTTTATTAGTAGCATTGTGTCAAGTGTGACCATTGTTGCGGCCTGTGTTCATTGTGAGCTCTTAGAGGGCAGGTATCCTGCCTGGTGTTTATGATGCACAGTGTCAGAGTGACAAGTGGCTGGCAGTATGGTCGTGCTTTCTGCATAGCTGAACTTTCGAAGATTTTAGTAAGCATTTTCCAGAGGCAAAACTAGATTCCTACTCTAATTTTATTGCTAGACACTTCCCTTAACTCTACCACCCCCAAATTAGTATTTTTTAAAAACAAAACAAAACAACAAACCAGTGTTTTTAATATTTTAAGGCCATTTGGTGCAATTTAGAAAATGTTGGCCTCCCTTCCCTTAGCCATATTCAGAATTAACTTGGAAAGCCTCTGGAACTGTGTAGAAAACTGGAGCCCTCAGCTGGCAGTGCAGTTGGCTACAGTGTGTATGTAGGGTACAACCAAATGAAGTACTCTACTGTTCTCATGCACTTTAATTTCTGTTACAATGGTATTTAAGAGGATGAGGAAGACTCACTTAATACTCCTCAAAGGAGTCTCTGCATGGTTCCGTTAGTTCCTTATGATTTTACCTCTGCAGGTGTCCCGTGCACTCCACAGTTGCCAAATTGTAACCATCTGACTTTTGAAGTTCAGTATCAGCAACATTGTGCTGCTCTGTTCTGTTTCTGATCACCCTTAGTGGCTGTGCAGACTATCCCAATCCAGTAGCATTTGGCAGTGCTTATATATATATATATATATATATATATATATTATACATATATATATGATGTTTGATAAGCATTTTTAATGAGATTTGTATTTTTAAATTTAGTATGTAATAAAGAGAAGTGTTTGAACATCATTTGCAGTGTTGTGTGTTACTTATTTTTACTCACGTTCAGTTGTTTATACCCAGTCCTCTTGTGCTGCCGTCAGCAGGCCCACTGTGCTGGGCAAGGGCTTCTGCTTGGCTTCCCACATGTGCACCTCTATGAGGTGTATGTAGGTGTTCAAGAAGCTAAGTTATATTTAACCAAAAACACACATGCAGTTGTGTTATACTTTAATAAGTGTACCCTGTTTTGAAATTTTAACCAGAAAAAATTTAAAGATTTATTTCTCACACTTACTATGAAAACTTTAATTTCTATATTCTGACTTACTATTCCACCCTCTTATTAAGATCAAGGTAAGCATACATTTGTCAATGGCATGAGTAATATTTCATATCTCTTGCCAATGATATGAAGTATTTTACTACAGTTTCCCATTAGTCTTTTTTTTTTTTTTTTTTTTTTTTTTTTTTTTTTTTTTTTTTTTTTACTTATTTTGTTTATTTACATTCCAATCATTGCTCCCCCCACTGGTCTCCCTCCACAGTTCCTTATCCCATTCCTCCTCCCCCTTGCCTCCAAGAGGGTGCTCCTCCCCTCCCCCCCAGGCCTTCCTAATCCCTGGGCCCTCAAGTCTCTCAAGGATTAAATGCATCTTCTCCCACTGAGGCTTGACCAGGCAGACCTCTGCTATATGTGTGCCACGGGCCTTGGACCTGCCAGTGTGTGCTCCCGGTTGGTCAGAGCTCCCTGGAGCTGGGCTAGTTGAGACTGCTGGCTTTCCTATGGGGTTGTTCTTCCCTTCAGCTTCTTTAATCCTTCCCCTAATTCAGCCATAGGGGTCCCTAACTTCAGTTCAAATGGATGGCTGTAAGTGTCTGCATCTGTCTCAGTCAGCTGCAGGTAGGGCTTCTCAGAGGACAGCCATGCCAGGCTCCTGTCTGTAAGCACATCATAGCATCAGTCAGTAATAGTGTCAGGCCTTGGTGCCTCCCCCACCCCACTCCAATGAGGTGAAGATCAAGTTGGGCTGGTGATTGGACCGCTTTTCTTTCAGTCTCTTCTCCATTTTTGTCTCTGCAGTTCTTTTAGAGTAGAACAATTCTAGGTCAGAAATTTTGACTGGCTTGGTAACCCAGTTCCTCCACTTGAGGCCTTGTCTGTCTATTGGAGATGGATTTGTTGAGTTCCCTATCTCCAATGTTAGACATTTTGACTAAGACCTCTGAAGATGGAAAGATCTCCCACACTCATGGATAGGTAGGATTAATGTAGTGAAAATGTCCATCTTACCAAAAGCAATCTACAGAGTCAATGCAATCCCCATCAAAAAAATTCTCAACTTCATATGAAAAAACAAAAAACCCCAGATAGCCAAGACAATTCTCAACAATAAAAGGACTTCAAGGGGAATCACCATCCCTGAACTCTAGATGTACTACAAAGTAATCATGATAAATACTGCATGGTATTGGTACAGAGACAGGCAGGTTGGTCAATGAAATAAAATCAAGGACCCAGAAGTAAACCCAAACACCTATGGACATTTAATCTTTGACAAGGAAGCCAAAAACAGACATTGGAAAACAGTAAGCATCTTCAATAAATGGTGCTGGTCTAACTGGTGGTATGCCTGTATGTAGAAGAATGAAAATAGATCCATATTTGTCACCTTGGATGAAACTTAGGTCCAAGTGGATCAAGGGCCTCAATGTAAAACTAGATACACTGAATCTGATAGAAGAGAAAGTGGGGAAGAGCTTTGAAGTCATTAGCACAGAGGGAAAGTTCCTGAACAAGAACACCAACGGCTTTAGGCCTTAAGATCAACAATTGATAAATGGGACCTCATGATACTGAACAGCTTCTGTAAGGCAAAAGACACCGTCAATAGGACAAATCGGCAACCTGCAGATGGGGGAAAAAATCTTCACTAACCCTACATCTGATAGAGGGCTAATACCCATTAGTCTTTTAGTCATGACATTTATTCCGGAGACTCATTGGACAGCGGTGTGTTGTACCACTGCTGTCAGTGGCTGGGCCTTTTCTACCACAGCTCTTTGTTTTCAGTCAGCTCACCTTGCCTGTCATCGTCATCTCACAGTTAAGAAAACAGTTCCAGCCATCATCTAGTTCAAATTACTAGCAAACACTAGTGGAATGCACTTCATTTAGCCCTTTTATCCTGGCTCATGTCCGAGGACTGAGCACTGAGGGATTTCATTCTGTCTGCAGTAAAGATTGTTCTTGCTGGGGTGGGGGTACATGCCTGTGGTGGTCTTAGTATGTGGGAGGCAGAGCAGAAGATTGGAACTTTAGGATCAGAGTTGGCTACAGAGTTTGAGGCTGGCCTGGGCTATCTGTTGGTTGTTTCAAACCAACAAACTGAAAAAGAAATGAAGTGAATATTATGTTCTGGTGTATCCATTGCTACCTAGGATTTTACTTACAGAGCTGTCCGTGTACCTTACCCCTGTTTGGTAATTATTTTAAAAGACTAGGGGAACTGGTTGATGTTTCTAAAAGTCCGTCTCTGTACTCAATAAATCTGCTGTAAGATGAAATGAAATTGCATTTCTCTCAAGGAAAGGGAGTGAGTGAGGGGTGGACATGTGTACATTAACTAAGACCTCTATGTAGAATCACTAAATTGGAATGTAAGCTATTGCATTTGAAAGATGAAGAGATGTCAAATGCTAAAAAGTATAGGAAAGTTCAGACTAGAGGTGGAGAGGAGGCATGCCCCTTATCTGTATGGATGAGCTGCAGGGATCCATGGTTGTGCACTGTGTGTGATTTGTGGGATATTCCCCCATTGCTCACTGTGGGCCACCCTCTTGCCTTCCCAAGACCTCCTACATTTTTGTTTTAAGATTTTTTTTTTTACTGAATCTTTTTTTATTAGATATTTTCTTTATTTACATGTCATATGATTTCTCCTTTCTCAGTTTCCCCTCAAAAACAAAACAGAACAAAAAACCCCAGAAAACAACAACAAGAACAAACCCCTGTTCCCTCCCCCTCCCCTTGCTTACCACCCTACCCTCTCACATTTATTGGCCCTGGCATTCCCCTACACTGGGGCACAGAACCTTCACAGGGCCAAGGGCCTCTCCTCCCGATGATGACCGACTTGGCCATCCTCTGCTATACACATGCTGCCAGAGCAATCAGTCCCACCATGTATAGTCCTTGGTTGGTGGTTGAGTCCTAAGGGGCTGCAAACCCTTCAGCTCCATTGGTCCTTTCTCTAACTCCTTCATTGGGGACCCTGTACTCAGTTCAATGGATGGCTGTGAGCCTCTACTTCTGTGTTAGTCAGATACTGTCAGAGCCTCTCAAGATTTATTTTTAAAAATGCTCATTAATGTATATGTGCTTCTTTCTGCAAGTGAAGTGTGTGTGTGTGCATGTGTGTGTGTGTGAGGGTGCTAGCCATGAGAGCACTGGATCCCTTAGAGCTGGAGTTACAGGCTCAGATAGTAAGCCATCAGATAAAGTGCTGGGAACCAAACTTGAGTCCTCTGGAAGAGCAGGAAATGCTCTTAAACACCATGTCTTCTCTTCTAGCCTACTTCTAAATTCTTTCTAGACCATGTATCCTGCCACTCTGACTAACTTATTGGAACAGAGTGGTCCCTGACTAATGGATAGCCAGTGATTTAAAAAAAGTTATAATAATTAGGGTCTTATTGCTGTGAAGAGACACTGGGGCCAAGGCAACTCTTATAAAGGACAATATTTAATTGGGGCTGGCTTACAGTTTCAGAAGTTCAGTCTATTGTCATCATGGCAGAAAGCATGGCAGTGTCCAGGCAGACATGGTGCCTGGTGTATAAAAAAAAAAGTTATAATTTTTGTGTCCTGTCATGTGCCACATTTGTGTTTAATATTTAAGCTGAAAGTAATTAGTTTTTGCATGTGCAAAACAAAATGAACAAAAATGTAAGAATTCTGACTACTTATTTGTCCTACTTTGTTTTTGGGGGGGCTTAACATTTCTCTCCAACTATGAAAAGCAAAAATGCCATGAATATTTGAAACAGTCTCAAATAGCTTATCTTTTAGGGAAAAGGCGTGTGCTATGCTGTAGAAAGCCAAAAGTTGGAGCTTATGTTCTCTTTCAAGACATTTTATTAAAAGGAGGCTAAGAGCAGTTAGACAGCATACCTTTCGGGTCCTCGTTCTTTTCTATTTGTTGCTAAGAGGGTGTGGGTGGGTGACCTTTAGGGGAGATTGCTGTAGTCCTCCGGTTTTAGAAGCAGGCTGTGTGGTACCCTTTCACCACTGATACTAAAGGTTATAAATTATGTTCGACTGTAAGGAAGAAGGGCATTGGGTAGAGACTCAACCTTACCTTCCTTACAAGGATATTGAGAAAAATATCCGATTTCATTTGCTGCTGAAAGGCTCTGCAACTGGCTTCTTCACGGTGGAGACAGTGAAGTGCTTGCACGTGGAGGTCAGTTTGGATTTCAGTAGGTTATGTGTGTCAGTGGGTCATTATACTTAAGTACCTTTAGCACTTTAAGTTTTTTTAGCCATGAACCCTAGTAGTTTTGTTTGTTTTGAGACAGAATCACACTATCTAGTCCTAGACTTGGACCACAACATTTATGTAGAGCAGTCTGGCCTTGAACTCACAGAGATCCATCTGCTTCTGCCTCCCAAGACTATAGTAGTTTTTCATTTGACTCATACTTGGTGGGTTTAAATCATCTTGTAAATATTGATGTGTAATGTACATAAGAGAGCACACTATAACCTTGCGGAGGTTCCAAGCTCCTGCCAAGTCTTTGCCTTCTCTAGAGAGGAAGCCCAGGATTATATCACTCATCCTTCCATCCTTGAGAACTTCGGTTTCTTTTGCTATTCACTATCCAAAGGAACATTCAGTTGAGATCATGGCCAGTGTTTAAACTCCTGAGGAGGGAAGTTGCTTTGCTGGACACTGCCTTCTTGACCTTCTGATTCTAACTTTTCTACTTCCATCCCAAGGCTTAGAAGATTTTGCAAGAGTCTGTTCTAGCTGGGCAGTGGTGGCGGGTGCCTTTAATCCCAGCACTTGGGAGGCAGAGGCAAGCAGATATCTGAGTTCGAGGCCAGCCTGATCTACAGAGTGAGTTCCAGGACAACCAGGGCTACACAGAGAAACTCTGTCTTGAAAAACCAAAAAAAAAAAAAAAAAAAAAAAAAAAAAAAAAGCGTCTGTTCTACATTTGTCTTCCAGTTAAAGAGGAAGGGATACAGAAGGCCTGTCCTTTTGTACTAAAGGAAGACTATAGTTTATCCTTCTGCATCCCTTTTCAAGCATAATATGTCTTAGTAATTGGTTGTGGTTTGTGTGTGTCCGTCAAGTCTACTCTGAATGAAGGGCTGCACGTGGAGGTCGATTTGGATTTCATCTACACCTACACCTTCCTTCCCCTTTCTTAATCAAACAAGTCTGAAGTGAACGCTCGTGTACATAACCTTTTTATTCTGTGTAGTGTGGATATGGTTGGCCCATGGGAAGTGCTACTATTAGGACGTGTGGCTTTGTTGGAGGAAGTGTGTCACTGTAGAGGCAGGCTTTGCGAGCTCCTAGTGCTCAAGCTCCACCCAGCGTGGAAGAGTCAGTCTCCTTCTGGATGCCTTCAGATCCAGATGTAGAACTCTCAGTTCCTTCTCCAGCACCAGGTCTGCCTGGATGTTACCATGCTTTCTGCCACGATGATAATGGACTGAATCACTGAAACTGTAAGTCAGCCCCAATTAAGTGTTGTCTTTCATGAGTTGCCTTGGCCATGGTGTCTATTCACAACAATAAAAACCTAGGACGGTCTATGAAGATGACATGGATATATCTCTTATCTCAGGTAAAATTGCTGGATTGAATGGTTGGGAATATTTATTCTGGTTTATATTTTACTAGATATTGTCAAACTTCTCTATAAATAAACAGTACCCAGTTTATAATTCTACTGACAATATATAGGGGTGCCTATTTTTCCTTATCACAGGGACACTGGGTTGATTTTCATTGTCTTCATTCCCTGACATTTTCCTGTGTTGGCTTAAATTCCTTTGCTTAAGTCAGCTGGCTAGACCTTCATTCTGCTCTCTTTGAATGACTGCCCTTAGGCTTTGGCTTCAGTATCATTATCCTGACAAATCTCAAGTACTATATTCACTATGGTTTCACATTTCATAATGCCAATTGGGCTATCCCATAGCTCATGTTCTTAGTACTGTGAACATACAGAAAACCAAGGATTTTTCCCCCCAGTTCCATTTTTGTTTTGGTTCTCTATTCAACCTACCACCCACATTTACACTCTGGTGAAGGCTGTGGTAGGTGACTTGACTCCTAGATTTTGGAGCTACTCTATTTCTGGTTATGAATTCTGAATGTACTGACTATATGCTTGAAAATTTAACCTCTGAGGTCTCAATTTCCCTATTTGAGGATTAAGTGACAATTAAGATTGTAGGTTTATAGTGAGAATTTAATAAGTTAATATATAGCAAGGGTATAGGGGAATACTTATAACATGGAAAGGTTATATGTTTATTACATATGTGTGGTTTTTTAAAATTTTTTTATTGAAGATAATTTTCATACAAAGTATTCTGATTCGCCTTTTCCATTTCCTCCCAGATCTTCCCATATTCTTACCCAACAAAACCAAACATGCATACACATACAAACAAAACACAAAATTAAAAACCATATCATACAAACAAAGGACCAGTAAACTTGAAAAAAAAAAGCCCAAACAAAGCAAGGTAAGACAGAAAAATCTACAAAAATACTATTGAGTTTGTTTTGTGTTGGCCCTCAATTGCTGGACATGTAGCCTACCACTAGTGTGGTTTATATACCCACTGAGATTCCTTTGAGGAAAACTATCTCAGTCAGTGTTCTATTGCAGTGAAGAGATACCATGACCATAGGTACTCTTATAAAGGAAAGCATTTAGTTAGTGCTTACTTACAGTTTTGTAAGTTTAGTCCATTGTCATCATGGAAGGAAGTATAGTGCATGTAGTCACACGTGGTGCTGGAGAAGCCACTGAGAATTCTGCATCTGGATCTAAATGCAGCAGGAAGAAAGAACCATTAGGACTGGCTTGGACTTTTGAAATCCCAAAGCCCACCCCTTGTGACACACTTCCTTCAACAAGGCCACACCTCCTAATCCCTCTCAAGTAGTACCACTCTCTGATGACCAAGCATTCAAATATATGAACCTTTGGGGGCCATTTTCATTTAAACCACTACAGCTATTCTTTTCTTTGAGCAGTTAACAGTTGGAGATAGCGTCTTTGTTAAGGATGGGAGTTCATGTGTTCTTCCCCGTCTCAGCACTCTGGCCCTGCTGGCTCAACTATGTGCAGCCCCTTTGCATGCTTCCATGGTCTCTGTGAGTTCATGTGTTTCAACCATGTCGTGTCTAAAAGGTCTTGTTTCCTTGTCTTCCATCCCCTCTGGCTCTTACAGTTTTCTGCCTCCTCTTCCTCCTAGTTCCCTGAGCCCTGAGTGGAGGGGTTGATGAAGACATCCCATTTAGGACTGAGTGTTTCAAAATCTCTTACTCTACACATTGTCTGGCCAGGGAGTCTCTTTGTCTCTTACTATCTCCTGCAAAAGAATACTTTTTTAATTATGGCCTCATGAGACACTGATCTATGGGTATAGTAGAATATCTTTAGGAGCATTTTGTTTTTATTTTCCTTTAATAGAACAATAATATTTGTTTATCTCCTAGGCCTAGGTAGTATCAGGTTCTTGGCCACCCAAGCAGTGTCAGGTGTGGGTTCCATCTTATGGAGTGGGTCTTAAATCCAACCAGATTGTGGTTGGTTACTCTTTTTTTTTTAATTTCTTTTCTTTTCTTTTTTAGATTTATTTATTATTATATGTAAGTACACTGTAGCTGTCTTCAGACACACCAGAAGAGGGTCTCAGATCTCATTACAGATGGTTGTGAGCCACCATGTGGTTGCTGAGATTTGAACTCAGGACATTCAGAAGAGCAGTCAGTGCTCTTAACCATTGAGCCATCTCTCCAGCCTGTGGTTAGTTATTCTTGATGTTTGTGCCATTATTGTACCAGTGAATCATGCAGGCAGGTCACCATTGTAGATTATAGGTTTTGCAGCTGTGTTGGTGGTTACCCTTCTTTTCTTTTAATGTGTACATTGCCTTCCAGTATCATGAATACTGGTCAGTAGGGGTGAAGGCTCCAGTAAGGCACCAGCCTAACTTCTCAGTGCTCAGTGAGATGTGTGAAGTGTTGTCTTCAACAGTAGTGCCTTACTATTAGTTTATAGAGAGCAAGCTTGGCAAGAGCCTCAGTTGTTTTGGGGTTTCCATGGGGCTCTTTTGGCCAAACTCAATTATGTTTAATCCAGTTCTAACATTGGACTTTCACTTGGTGAAAGTTGTATAGTTGATGCATTGTCTCCTCCATAGTTTGGAGACTCCACTCAATTTTTTTTTTTTTTGTTATTAAACTAACAAAATTTATTTTGAAATATACAACTCCTCTGTGCACCTTTTCCCGTAAGTGGAGAGCTTGTCTTCAGGGAGTGCTCTGACCCCGGGACTCAGGTGAGATCTGCTACTTTCTCTCAGGTGACTTTCTAAGGTGGAACCAGCCAGGAGGCAAAGGCCACAGAAGCTGCAGAGCAGCTGGGACAGGTAGGGTACTTCATTCATCCATATGCATCCAGGAGGGACTGCTGATCTACAGCCCCCTGCCCATGGGTCTTAGCAGGGGAGAGCTGATCTCCCAGAAGTGCTGACACAGGCTTACAGACCCACAGGAGGAACAAGCTCCAGCCAGAGAAAGCAAGAACATCTAACACCAGAGATTAACAGATGGTGAAAAGCAAATGCAAGAATCTTACCAAGAGAAACCAAGACTATTTGGCATCATCAGAACCTAGTACTCCCACCACAGGAAGTCCTGGATACCCCAACACACCGGGAAAGCAGGATTTGGATCTAAAATCATATCTCATGATGGTGATAGAGGAATTTAAGAAGGGCATAAATAACTCCCTTAAAGAAATACAGGAGAACATAGGTAAACAGGCACAAGCCTTTCAGGGAAACATAAAAATTAAAGAATTAAAGAATTACAGAAGACCATGTAACAAGTAGAAGCCCTTAAAGAGGAAACACAAAATTCCCTTAAAGAATAACAGGAAAGCACAACCAAACAGGTGAAGGAATTGAACAAAACCATCCAGGACCTAAAAATGGAAGTAGAAACAATTAAGAAATCAAAAAGAGAGACAACTCTGGAGATAGAAAACCTGGGAAAGAAGTCAGGAGCCATAGATTTGAGCATCACCAACGGAATACAAGAGACAGAAGAATCTCAGGTGCAGAAGACACCATAGAAAACATCGACAGAACAGTTAAAGAAAACTCAAAATGCAAAAAGCTTCTAACCCAAAACATCCAGGAAATCCAGGACACAATGAGAAGACCAAACCTAAGGATAATATGTATAGAAGAGAGTGAAGACTCTCAACTTAAAGGGCCAGTAAATATCTTCAACAAAATTATAGAAGAAAACTTCCCAAACCTAACAAAAGAGATGCCCATGAACATACAAGAAGCTTACAGAACTCCAAATAGTTTGGACCAGAAAAGAAATTCCTCCCGCCACATAATAATAAAAACACCAAATGCACTAAACAAAGAAAGAATATTAAAAGCAGTGAGGGAAAAAGATCAAGTGACATGTAAAGGCAGACCTATCAGAATTACACCAGACTTCTCCCCAGAGACTATGAAAGCCAGAAGATCCTGGGCAGATGTCATACATACCCTAAGAGAACACAAATGCCAGCCTAGGCTACTATACCCAGCAAACCTCTCAATTACCATAGATGGAGAAACCAAAGTATTCCATGATAAAATCAAATTTATACAATATCTTTCCACAAATACAGCCCTTCAAAGGATAATAAATGGAAAACTTCAACACATGAAGGGAAACTACATCCTAGAAAAAGCAAGAAAGTAATCTTCCAACAAAACTAAAAGAAGATAGCCACATGAACAGAATTCCAACTCTAACAACAAAAATAACAGGAAGCAACACTTACTTTTTAAAATATCTATTAATAGGAATGGATTCAATTCCCCAATAAAAAGGCATAGACTATCAGACTGGGTATGTAAACAGGACCCAACATTTTGTTGCATACAGGAAATCCACCTCAGTGACAAAGACAGACACTATCTTAGAATAAAAGGCTGGAAAACATTTTTCCAAGCAAATGGTCCCAAGAAACAAGCTGGAGTGGCCATTCTAATATCGAATAAAATCAAATTTCAACCTAAAATGATCAAAAAAGATAAGGAGAGACACTTCATATTCATCAAAGGTAAGATCTACCAAGATGAACTTTCAATTCTGAACCTCTATGCTCCAAGTACAAGGGTATCTACATCCATAAAGGAAACTTTACTAAAGCTCAAAGCACACATTACACCACAAACTATAATAGTGGGAGGCTTCAAAACCCCAATCTCTGCAATGGAAAGATCATGGAAACAGAAACTAAACAAAGACACAGTAAGACTAACAGAAGTTATGAAACAAATGGATTTAACAGATATCTACAGAACATTTCTTCCTAAAACAAAAGGATATACCTTCTTCTCAGCACCTCATGGTACCTTCACCAAAATTGACCATATAATCGGTCACAAATCAGGCCTCAACAGATACAAGAAGATTTTGAAATAATTCCTTGCATCCTATCAGATCACCATGGACTAAGGCTGCTCCTCATTAACAATATAAACAATAGAAAGCCCACATACACATGGAAGCTTAGCAACACTCTACTCAATGACAACTTGGTCAAGGAAGAAATAAAGAAAGAAATTAAAGA
>NW_022196912.1:70678527-70683095 GCF_008632895.1 Mastomys coucha
AAAAAAAAAAAAAAAAAAAAAAAAACCAAACCAGATGGGTTTAGTACAGAGTTCTATCAGACCTATCCAATTCGTTCTATGAAACCACAATTACTCGGATACCTAAACCACACAGAGACCTAACAAAGAAAGAAAATTTCAGACCAATTTCCCTTATGAATATCGATGCAGAAATACTCAGTAAGATTCTTCCAAACCGAATCCAAAAACACATCAAAACAATCATCCATCATGATCAAGTAGGCTTCATCCCAGGGATGCATGGATGGTTCAATATACAGAAATCCATCAATGTAATTCACTATATAACAAACTCAAAGAAAAAAAAACCATATGATCATCTCATTAGATGCTGAGAAAGCATTTGACAAATTCCAACACCCCTTCATGATAAAAGTCACAAATAGTATAAAATACCTTGGTGTGACTCTAACTAAGCAAGTAAAAGATTTGTGTGACAAAAACTTCAAGTCTCTGAAGAAAGAAATCAGAGATCTCAGAAGATGGAAATATCTCCCATGCTCATGGATTGGCAGGATTGATATAGTAAAAATGGTCATCTTGCTGAAAGCAATCTACAGATTCAATGCAATCCCCATCAAAATTCCAATTCAATTCTTCACAGACTTGGAAAGAGCAATTTGCAAATTCATCTAGAATAACAAAAAACCTAGGACAGCAAAAATTATTCTAAGCAATAAAAGAACCTCTGGTGGAATCACCATCCCTGACCTTAAGCTGTACTACAGAGCAATTGTGATAAAAACTGCATGGCATTGATACAGTGACAGGCAGGTAGATAAGTGGAATTTCTGGGTCTGAAGACCCAGAAATGAAGCCACATACCTATGGTCATTTGATCTTTGACAAAGGAGCTAAAACTATCCAGTGGAGAAAAGACAGCATTATCAACAAATGGTACTGGCTCAATTGGTGGTTAGCATGTAGAAGAATGCAAATTGATTCATTCTTATCTCCTTGTACAAAGCTCAAGTCCAAGTGAATCAAGGACCTCCACATAAAACCAGATACACTCAAACTAATAGAAAAGAAAGTGGGGAAGAGCCTTGAGCACATGGGCACATTGGAAAATTTCCTGAACAGACCACCTAGCTTATGCTGTAAGATCAAGAATTGGCAAATGGGACCTCATAAAATTACAAAGCTTCTGTAAGGCAAAGGACACTGTCTATAGGACAAAATGGCAACCAACAGATTAGGAAAAGATCTTTACCAATCCTATATCCAATAGAGGGCTAATATTCAATATATACAAATAACTCAGGAAGTTAGACTCCAGAGAATCAAATAATGCTATTAAAAATTGGGGTATAGAGCTAAACAAAGAATTCTCAATTGAGGAATACCGAATGGCTGAGAAGCACCTAAAGAAATGTTCAATATCTTTAGTCATCAGGGAAATGCAAATCAAAAAAACCCTGAGATTTCACCTCACACCAGTCAGAATGGCTAGTAGGTCATTGATGGCAGGAGAGGCCCTTGGCTCTGTGAAAGTTCTATGCCCCAGTGTAGGGGAATACCAGGGCCAGGAATCAGGAGAGGGTGGGTTGGTGAGCAAGGGGAGGGGGCAGGGAACAGTTTATTTTTTTCCCAGAGGGGAAACTGGGAAAGGAGATATCATTTGAAATGTAAATGAAAATATCTAATAAAAAATGAAAAAATATAATATACAACTCAGTATTGACATTTTTTAAGTCATCAAACTAATTTTTAATAGTTAAATGCCTCTTAAATATACATTATATCTTCTGAAACTAAAAGTAATATGCACTCACCCAGGTTTTAAAATCTATTTTGAACATTAAACATGATAGAAGTAGAAAAAAAATCTCTTATGAAGTCCTGTATGATAGGAAATTTTGACAAGTTCTTTAATAAACAAAACCTTTTCCATCTCCAAGGGAGAATACACAGTGTAACTGTGGCTTCATAGAGTGAATTGGGTAGTGTTCCTTCTGTTTCTGTTTTGTGGAATAATTTGAAGAGTATTGGTATTAGGTCTTCTTTGAAGGCCTGATAGAATTCTGTACTAAACCCATATGGTCCTGTGCATTTTTTGGTTGGGAGACTTTTAATGATTGCTTCTATTTCTTTAGGGGTTATGGATTTGTTTAGATAGTTTATCTGATCCTGATTTAACTTTGGTATTTGGTATTTGTCTAGGAAGTTGTCCATTTCATCCAGGTTTTCCAGTTTTGTTGAGTATAGGCTTTTGTAATAGGCTCTCATGATTTTTTGAATTTCCTCAGCTTCTGTTGTTATATCTCCCTTTTCATTTCTGATTTTGTTAATTGGGATACTGTCTCTGTGCCCTCTGGTTAGTATGGATAAGGGTTTATCTATCTTGTTGATTTTCTCAAAGAACCAGCTCCTGGTTTGGTTGATTCTTTGTATAGTTCTTTTTGCTTCTATTGGTTGATTTCAGCCCTGAGTTTGATTATTTCCTACTGTGTACTCCTCTTGGGTGTATTTGTTTCCTTTTGCTCTAGAGCTTTCAGATGTGCTGTGAAATTGCTAGTGTATGCTCTCTTCAATTTCTTTTTGAAGGCACTCAGAGCTATGAGTTTTCCTCTTAGGACTGTTTTCATTGTGTCCCATAAGTTTGGGTATGTTTTGCCTTCATTTTCATTAAATTCTAAAGTCTTTAATTTCTTTCTTTATTTCTTCCTTGACCAAGTTATTGAGTGGGCCATTGCTCAGGTCTCATGTGTATGTGGGCTTTCTGTTGTTTTTATTGGTATTGAAGACCAGCCTTAGTCTGTGGTGATCTGATAGGGAGCATGGGATTATTTCAATCTTCTTATATCTGTTAAGGCCTGTTTTGTGACTGATTATATGGTCAGTTTTGGAGAAGGTACCATGAGATGCTGAGAAGAAGGTATTCTTTTGTTTTAGGATGAAATGTTCTGTAGATATCTGTTCAATCCATTTGATTCACATCTTCTGTTAGTTTCAATGAATCTCTGTTTAGTTTCTGTTTGCATGATCTGTCTATTGCTGAGAGTGGGGTGTTGAAGTCTCCCACTATTATTGTGTGTGTTGCAATGTGTGCTTTGAGCTTTAGTAAAGTTTCTTTTATGAATGTGGATGCCCTCAAATTTAGAGCATAGATATTCAGAATTGAAAGTTCTTCTTGGTAGATTTTTTCCTTTGATGAGTATGAAGTTTCCTTCTTTATCTTCTTTATTAACTTTCCACTTTTGGTTGAAAGTTGATTTTATTTGATATTAGAATGGCTACTCCAACTTATTTCTTGAGACCATTTGCTTGGAAAATTGTTTTCCAGCCCTTTATTCTGAGATAGTGTCTGTCTTTGACATTGAGGTGCATTTTCTGTATGCAGCAAAATGCTGGGTCCTGTTTACATATCCAGTCTATTATTCTATGTTTTTTTATTGGGGAATTGAGTCCATTGATGTTAAAAGATATTAAGGAATAGTGATTGTTGCTTCCTGTTTTTCTTGATGTTATTTTTATGTTTGTGTGGCTATCTTCTTTTGGGTTTGTTGAAAGAAGATTACTTTCTTGATTTTTCTAGGGTATAGTTTCCCTCCTTGTGTTGGCATTTTCCATGTATTATCCTCTGTAGGGCTGGATTTGTAGAGAGAGATTGTATAAATTGTTTTTTGTCATAGAATCTCTTGGTTTCTCCATCTATGATAACTGAGAGTTTTGCTGGGTATAGTAGCCTGGGCTGGCATTTGTGTTCTTTTAAGGATCTTTATAACATCTGCCCAGGATCAGTGAGAAGTCTGGTGTAAGTCTGATAGTTCTGCTTTTATGTTACTTGACCTTTTCCCCTTACTGCTTTTAATATTCTTTGTTTTGTGCATTTGGTGTTTTGACTATTATGTGACAGGAGGTATTTCTTTTCTGGTCTAATATACTTGGAGTTCTGTAGGCTTCTTGTATGTTCATGGACATCTCTTTCTTTAGGTTTGGGAAGTTTTCTTCTATAATTTTGTTGAAGATATTTACTTGCTCTTTAAGTTGGAAGTCTTCACTCTCTTCTATACCTATTATTAGGCTTGGACTTCTCATTATGTCCCGGATTTCCTGGATGTTTTGGGTTAGGATCTTTTTGCATTTTGTGTTTTCTTTGACTGCTGTGTCAATGTTTTCTGTGGTATCCTCTGCCCCTGAGATTCTCTCTTCATCTCTTGTATTCTGTTGGTGATGCTTGCATCTATGACTTCTAATCAGGTTTTCTAACTCCTTTCCTAGGTTTTCTAACTCCCGGGTTGTCTCCCTTTATGATTTCTTTATTGTTTCTATTTCCATTTTTAGATCCTAGATGATTTTGTCTAATACTTCACCTGTTGGTTGTGTTTTCCTGTAATTCTTTAAGAGATTTTTGTGTTTCCTCTTTAAGGGCTTCTAGCTGTTTACCTGTGTCCTCCTATATTTCTTTTTTTTATTTTGAAAGTTTATTGATTTTTTTGGATGTACATATTCTCAAATGTAGTACATATTGACAGGATATTTTTTGTCATATTCTTTAAAATTTATAAAATATTATAACAATAAAAATGAGTATTATAAAAGTT
>NW_022196912.1:70683637-70684136 GCF_008632895.1 Mastomys coucha
GAAATGGTGTAGGTATTAAGATGGTCTATCCATAAAGTCCTTCGCCAACTGTTTCAATGAACAATGGTCCTGCTTGCAGGGTGGCACAGACATTAGGTGAGAGTAAGAATTTGGTTCATTAGCTGTGATAATTTGGAAAAGCATTCATCTCAGAGAAAGAGTAACTTATAAAGTCCTCTTCTTCAAATTGATACAAGAGTTACAGAGGTCAAGCAAAGCATTCAGTCTCACTCTTTGTTGTTCTCTTACAAGCAACCTCCCTAGTTGTCTAGGTTTCTTTTGGGTATATAAATACTTTTGAAATATATAAGCTGTTCTAAAAACCATAGTATAGTGTAAAACCATGAAATAAACAATACTATTAATAGAGAAGCTGAGATAGGGGAAGCAAGATTTTAAGACCCTTATGTTGTACACAGCAAGACACTGTCACAAACAAACACACTGACAGTGTATATAGATTCTACATTGTTGGACCTATTTCTCCAATTACCAAATT
>NW_022196912.1:70684146-70684371 GCF_008632895.1 Mastomys coucha
TGTTTTGTATCTCCAGGGTTGTCTCTCTTTTTGATTTCTTTATTATTTCTATTTCTATTTTTAGATTCTGGATGGTTTTGCTCCTTTCCTTCACCTGTTTGATTGTGTTTTCCTGTAGTTCTTTAAGGGATTTTTGTATTTCCTCTAGCTCTTTACATGTGTTCTCCTGTATTTCTTTGAGGGTGCTATTTATGTCTTCCTTAAGGTCCTGTATCATCATCATGA
>NW_022196912.1:70685167-70695027 GCF_008632895.1 Mastomys coucha
TGGGACAGATGTTGGTTCCTGCTTACCTCTGATCCCGGGTGTGTCAGAGCACCTGAGAGTGGAGCTTCTTGTGGCTGTTGTGGGACTGGCTGCGGAGCTTGCACCCTAGGTCTGTTCTCTGATCCTGGATTTTTCAGCATGCCTGGGAGTGGAACTTCCTCTGGGTGTTGTGGGCCTCTCCTGTATTTCTTTAAGGGAATTATTTATGTCTTTCTTAAATTCTTCTATCATTATCATGAGATGTTATTTTAAATCAGAGTCTTGCTTTTCTGGTGTGTTGGGGTATCCAGGGCTCACTTTGGTGGGGGAACTGGGTTCTGATGATGCCAAGTAGTCTTGGTTTCTTTCTTTCTTTCTTTTTTTCCCTCGAGATAGGGTTTCTCTGTGTCATTTTGGCTGTCCTGAAACTCACTCTGTATACCAGGCTGGCCTCAAACTAAGAAATCCACTGGCCTCTGCCTCCCAAGCGCTGGGATTAAAGGTGTGTGCCACCACTGTCCGGTGTAGTCTTGGTTTCTATTGCTTATGTTTTTGCCCTTGTCTCTCACCACCTAGTTATCTCTGGTGTTAGCTGGTCTTGCTGCCTCTGACTGTGGCTTGTCCCTCCTGCCAGCCTGTGTGTCAGAACTCCTGGGAGACCAGCCCTCTCCTAATGGTATTTGGGTATGGAGCTCTGTGGCACAGGATCAGCTCTGGGTGCAGATGGAAATGGGAAGGATCCTGTCCCAGGCTGTTCCTTGATTCCTGTGACCTGAGGGCTCCAGGCAGGTTCCTCTGAGCAGAAGTGGTGGTCTTATCTGTGATCACACGCTTTTCAGCACTCCTGGGAGACCTGCTTTTTCCCAGCATTATTTGTGTATGGAGCACTCTTTCATATTTCTTTTATATGTATATATTTTAAGAAGCTTCTACAGTAGTATGCCTTCATATGTCCCTTCGAATGGCCCTTAGCATTTGTTAGCTGTCCGTCCTTGTATTCTCTCCCTGACTCCCATCTTTTCTCCCCCTCACTGGTTAATGCTCTCATTCTAGTTTCACCTCTGTCTCTCCATTACTATATATCCTATTTCCCCTTCCTTGGGAGATCCTTCCCTCCCCTCTAGTCCCCTACTTTGTACCTAAATTCTGTGGTTATGTGAATTGCAGCATGTCTATTGAAGGCTTAAAAGCTAATATATGTACGTAATATGTACATACACACAAAACATACATACACACACACACACACACACATATACATTCATACATAAATATAAAATTTGTCATTTTTTAGTCTGAGCTATATCACTGCAGATGATTTTTTTTTACAGTTACATCCATTTACCTATGGTTTTCATATTCTAACAGCTGAATAATATTGCATTGTATAAATGTACTACATTTTATTATTCATTCATCTGTTGATGGATATCTAGGCTCTTTCTAATTTCTAATTTTTAAGAATAGATCAGCAATGGGCATGGATGAGCACAATTCTCTATGATAGAATATAGAGTCCTTTGAGTACATGCCCCACTATATGTTTTATTCCACTTCACAATCCATGTGATTATGTATTCTCACAGATTCTAACATAACAAGTGTTTCCTGATGCCCTTGGTTTTTGCCTTTGGTATATTTTACTGGAACAATTGTGATAGCCCAACTTTTTTCTGTAGAAAATGTTAACAGTATTTCTAAAACCCAGCACTAATCTTTGTTTCTTACTCCCAGCTGGACTTCATTTTCTCTGCTTATATAGCACTCTGTTTCTACTTTCTCCAGTGAATGTTTCTTGCCTGATTGGTCGATGTGGTTCTGGAGAGAATACCACTTCTCTAACATCTGTCAGATCTAAGTCCCAGTTTCCTGATGAGTTGACATGTAGCCCTTCCTCCGCTAACTGAGGAAAGAGAATCAGTGTACCTCTGATGTTGAAGCTGGGACAGTAACAGATGAGAATGGTAGGCAAGGTTTTGTTCTGTGAAAAAAGCTGAGAGATTACATACAGCTCCTTGGCATTGAACTTGCTGGTATCAGCCGACTTCAAGGCTTCAGTACTTCAAGGCTTCCTTGTGTTACAGTTACTTCTGGAGAGGTTGCCTCTTTCTAAATTATCTCTAGCTAGTCTCACAGTCTTGAAACACATGACAAATTCTAGATAAGTGGTTCTCAACCTTTCTAATGCTGTGACCCTTTATTATAGTTTATCATATTGTGGTTATTTTTGTTACTTCATAACTGTAATTTTGCTATTGTTATGAATCATAATGTAAATATCTGATATTGCAGGATATCTCTTGTGTGACCCCTCCCCAAAAGGGTTGTGACACACAGATTGAGAATCATTGTTCCAGAGCTTCTTCTTCTATTGATATCCATCTTGAAGATCATAATAAACTTTATACTTTCAACCACAGATTCAAAGACTAAAAACTAAAGTCTTTATGGAATTCTCTCTCTCACTCTCTCTATCCCTTTGTGTGTGTGTGTGTGTGTGTGTGTGTGTGTGTGTGTGTGTGTGTGAGAGAGAGAGAGAGAGAGAGAGAGAGAGAGAGAGAGAGAGGTGGTGCTTAAGTAGAAACTCCCTGGACCTCATTGGTAGGCTCTACATTCTTTTATAGAACATCAGCAGTCAACATCATCAACACATCAACATTCAGCAAGGTCACTCTGATGGGGATGAAAAGAAATAAATCTCTTTCCATGCCCATAAGCTTGCCTAACTATAGACATAAAGACGATATATCTGGGCCAGGTGGCCCAGTAGAAGCTAACCAGTCCACCCTGCCTCACCATTTGGGTGACACTACAAAGAACAAATAAATGATGGAGAAGTGGGAAAGAAATAACAGAGTAATACACACAATGTGGAGAGAGGTGGAACTGGAGATGTGTCAGTGGTGACAGGTGTTAGGGCTGAGGTTGATTGATAGTAGAGCATGTCCTTGCCCAGTGGGGTCGGCAAGGTGTTGTGTACCAACCTGGAGCACATGCAGATGCAGACGCAGTCCCAGAGCATGCCACCCAGCATGAGGGGTCACCCTGGATCTGGGCAAAGATGAAGAACAGTTCACTTTTTGGATTGGATCTCCTTGAAGGACCACTGTGGTCTGTGATATCACCAAAAAGCCATGCTGGTGTTTGTGGTCCATTCTGATGCCCCAGGCTGTGATGAAACCTGAGATCCATATAGACATATGCAATCTGTGCTGCTGACTGAAGCCTTGGTGATATCCTTGAGCTTTGCTGCCTGAGGAGATAGGGATGTTGGTGTGAGTGGTCTGTGTAGCCACCTGAAGCCATGTTGAGGCCCATGGTTCATGCTGCTGCATGAAGCCAGTCTGTGGGCCATGTTGAAGTGAGTGGCCCATGCAACTGCCTGGGACCGTCCATGCTGCCACTGAGGGCCATGTGTGGGTCAGAGGTCCTGATGCATCCAGGTCTGGGTTGATGTCTGTGGCCCATGTTACCTCATAAGGCCATGTGGATGTCTGTGACCTATGCTGTGTCCTGAAGCCCATGAACCACGTTGCTTTGAGGGGCATGCTGATCAGAGTGGCCAGGGTAGACACTTGGAGCCTCGTTGATGTCCTTGGCCTATACTTGTTGGGGGCCATGTCAGGGTCTATGATTCTACTGCAGCTGAGGTCTGTGTTGATGTCTGTAGTCTGAATTACCACCAAAGACCATGCAGAAGACTGTCGTCTGTGCTGCTGCCAGAAGCTGTGTCTAGGTCCCTGGGTTGTGCTGCTTCTGGGGACATGCTCATCTGGGTGGCCTGTGCTGCCACCCGGAGGCCATCATGATGTCCAGGCCTGTGCTGCCACCAAGGATCATGTCCGGATCCATGGCCACAGAGCAGCCAGGCTCTGTGTTGATGTTCATAGCCTGTGCTACCACCAAAGGTCTTGTGAATCGCCATGGTCTGGCCATGTTGATGTCTGAGGGCTATGATGTTGCTGGGGATCATATTGATGTGAGTGGCCTGTGATTGCCAACTGAGGCCATGTAGCTGACCTTGGCCCAGGCTATCTCTGAGATGAGGGCCTTGTCTGGGTCCGTGGTCCTACTGAAGTTGGGCGGTGACCATGGTCTGTGCTATTGCCAGACACCACGTAGAAGCCCATGATCTGTGCTTCCGGTGACTTTAAAGAGCAAGGAAACTATTTTTGCAGAGGTATCTATGACTGCAGATGTCCAGTTGAGCAAGAGGGACATGGAAGTCTTCTGTGGGCTTACCCCACCCCCAAGAATAAGTAACATTCTAAACAGGAAGCCATTTAAGAGAACTCTTTAAAAGTGTGATAAGGATGCTGAAGGGTAGCTCTCTACAATTGATGGCTTCTGGAGAAGGTGCAGGAGGGAAGGACTCAGTTCTGTTTAAGGTGCAGGCCACTGAGTTTGACCATGCTCCAGTGAGTATAGAGACAACACAAATCAGGCTTGTCTTTAAAAATTTTTTTATCCTTATTTTTATTTATTTTTTTGCCGGGGGAGGTTCACAAGGGTGGGGGTGGATATGGAAGGACTGGGAAGGGTGATAGGGGCACATGATGTGAACTTCCCACAGAACCAATAAAAATATTACATTAAAAATGTCTACTGTAGAGCGCAAGCAAGGCAAGCATTCCCTCCTGGAGCTGTGTAAGGCAAGCATTCCCTCCTGGAGCTGTGTAAGGCAAGCATTCCCTCCTGGAGCTGTGTAAGGCAAGCATTCCCTCCTGGAGCTGTGTAAGGCAAGCATTCCCTCCTGGAGCTGTGTAAGCGCTGCTTTGCTGAGTGGGCTTTGCATTTATTCCTTTCAAGCAGACCTATTAAGAGTAATAACATTCCAAATCACTGTTCCATGCTCTCCTGTGAGCACCTCATCCAGGATAAAGCCCCCTCCTGGAACCCTACTTAAGTCTAATAATAATAATAACCCAACTACAAGCCCCATGGGTCCTTTGACATGCTGTCCTACTCAGAAGCTTGCCATTCCTCGGTGGTGTATGAGAAGCTCAACTTGGCCAATGTAAGTGAGTTCCTTCTGACCTTTGCTGTTTTTTTTTTTTTTTGAAAAAAGGTTTTGATTTTATTTATGTGTATGTGTGTAATGGTGAATATGAGTGTCTGTGGAGACTGGAAGAAAACAGAAACCTCTGCAACTGGAATTAAAAATGGTCACAATCCACCCAATGCGGGTGCTGGGAAACAAACCAGAAGTGTTCTTAACCTCTGAGCCATCTCTCCAGCCCTCACTACATGGAACATTTAAGAGCCTTAAGTGATTGTTTTTTGTTCTTTTAGTAAATCTTAATTTAAGATCTAGTCGTGTGTGCGTGTGCACGCATGCCACAACTCCCATGTGCAGGTCAGAGGATAGCTCTGTGGAGTTAGTTCTCTCTTTCCACTATGTGGGCTCTGGGGACAGAACTCAGGTTACCAGGCTTTTGTGGTGCCCGTTCCCACTGCACTGGCTGATTTTGTGTCAACTCAACACCAGCTGGAGTTATCACAGAGGAAGGAGCTTCAGGTGAGGAAATGCCTCCATGAGATCCAGCTGTAAAACATTTTTTCAATTAGTGATCAAGGGTGGTGGTGCCATCCCTGGGCTGGTAGTCTTGGGTTCTATCTATAATAAAGCAAGCGAGCAAGCCAGGGGAAGCAAGCTAGGAACATCCCTCCATGGCCTCTGCATCAGCTCCTGCTTCCTGACGTGCTAGAGTTCCTGTCCTGACTTCCTTTGGTGATGAACAGCAGCGTGGAAGTGTACGCTGAATAAACCCTTTCCTCTTCAACTTGCTTCTTGGTCATGATGTTTGTGCAGGAATAGAAACCTTGACTAAGACACCCTACTGGCCCAGTCATCCTACAGGTCCATTTTGGTTCTTTTGAGACAGGATTTTCTGTAGCTTGATGACGTGGACCTCTCAATCCTCTTCTATTTCCAAAGTTTGGGGATTACAGGATGTGTCATGATTCTTGGCCTTAAACTAGTTATAAGAATTGTTCATTAGATTCAGCCTTTAAAGACACTTGTATTTTGGGCAGTGTTGTGGGAGCTTCCACTATAAAACTGCAATTAGAGGAGCTGATCAAATAAACTTTGGTTTTCATTTCCAATTACATGTTATCAAATGAGTCATACTAGACATAAAGACGAGACAGAAGGGCCCTTCCCAAGACATTTGTGCCACAGGCTAACTTAAATAGTATTTTATTTTTGAAGACAACAATAATATTTCAACTCCACTCCCTAGAGGCTATCTCCAAGAAATTTAATAAAAGCACTCATTTTCACACATTTGGCTAAAACCTGAAGGTGGCAGTCAACTCCTACAAGATGCATGCGCTTGGTTTAGAATTTGGACTTTTCCTCCTAATTATTCAAAATCTTGTAATGAGGCTACAGTTGAATTTAATCCTATTGCATACTAATTAAGGGATATTCAGGAAGACGATGTAGTTCTAAACAAGGATTATATTTTATTACTGTTTACTAACTGAAAAGAATCCACCATGTTAAAGGCTTAGGGAAGTTGCAGCCAATTATTGCTTTAGAGTTACTATAGAAACAAAGTATTCAGTTGAACAAAGAAACAGTAGAACTTTCATACAGATGAAAGTGCTTTGAGGGGATGTGGCAGGAATACAATTCATATTTGCCTATTGATTCAATAACCATCTTAAGGGTTTTTGCTCCACACTTCCCTCATTTTATCTGTGAAATGCTTTTAAAAATAACCTTTTAATAAAAGACATCTGCTTTGTAAAACCTAATCATCTGCTTAGCATCAGTAGATTCTCTAGGATACTGTTAGTCAGGGGCATCAAAGTTTTGCTCTCTTCTTTGAGACAGGATCTTACCCTGTTGCCCAGTCTGGCCTTGAGCACCCCCAGTCCTTCTGCCTCAGCCTCCTGAGTTCACTGCAAATGTGCACTATCACACCTAGTCCTAACTGGCAATATAGACATTTTACACATAGCAAGGTAATAAGTATTAATGTATAATGCAGTTTTTTTCATGGATTGAAAAGAATCTCTCAGTGCTGGGATATAATGCAGGGCCTTGACATGTTAAGTGAGAGCTTTCTCACCCAACTATGCCCCAAGCTCTATCCATCTTCTATATAAAGATCTACATTAGATTTTTTTCTTAAATTCTCATGGAATAAACATTATCATTGACCTACTTGGTTATGCCCAAAGTGATGGAAAACTTTTAATGATCTCAGTATAATATTTAATGACCTCACAATATTACTAGAGTTTTAAAACTTAAGAAATACAGATTTTCTAGATAAGGCTAAATATGTAATTTATGTGTGTGCATACGCATATACAGAGGCCAGAGGGTAACTTGTAGGAGTGTGTCCCAAGGATTGAACTCCAGTCACTGGGCATGGTGGCTGGTGCTTTTACTTGTTAAGCCATCTTGCCAGCTCCACAAAGTAGCTTTGAAAGAAAGACATGGGGGTATTTTAAATTATGCTTACATAGGAATAAACAGTTTAGCAATGACTCATTCAAATGATCTGATTTTTCATGTTTTCATGATCTTTTTTACTACTCCACATAATTTTACTACTCATATAATTTGTTTAATTTTTATGTGTGTGTATGTGTGTATTCATGTATGTATGTGTAGAGTTTAGAGGATAATTCATGGCTGTCAGTTATTTTCTTCCACTCTGTGGTTCCACAGAGCCAACTTAGATCATCAGGCCTGGTAGCAAGTGCCTTTACTCACCAAAATAGTCCACTAACCCCTTAATTCTCTTTTAAATCCAAGTTCATAGGAGAGTAGTCAATGGCTTTATTAGAAATACACAAACTTAATTTTAATAATTCCAGGAATTGGCACTGGAGAGATGGCTTTGTGGTGAAAGGTACCCACCACTCTGTTAGAAGACATAGGTTCGGTTCTCATCACTCACATGACTGTCTATATCTCTAGTCCTAGGGAATCCAGCACCCTCTTCTGGTCTCTGCAATCACTGTGCACACTTGGTGCACAAATCTCTTTGCAGGCAAAACACCTATCCATGTACAAATAAGTCTCATAAAAGATTTTAGGATATGATTTTTATGTTCTCTTATAGTCACGATTCTTAGGTGGTAGACAGTACCTGAAAGAGGGCAGTCCTGTGCCTCCTCAGTCTGACTGAAGAGAAAAGCTGATGGGCTGCGGTGTACCTCTGGGCTTTGTGCTTGTTCACATGGACACCTAATATATTATTTTAGAACTACAACTGTACGTAATGCAAAATTTGAAGACAGTTATTCTCCTCTAACAACTTCCTCAGTAGTTAGACATAACTTCTCTGTTCACGTTCACATTGTATAGATTTGTTTGTAATATTTGAAAACAAGCTTAAAAGGGAATTTTTTAAACTTTGGACTTTTAAAAGTTAGAGTTACCTAATATTTATGGGGTTTGAATTCCATTTTGTCAGTTGGAGCACGGAATGGCAAATGCAACATAAGCATGTGTGAACTACATAAACAGTGTACCAGTGAATTCTGCAGTATTTTATTTATTTTTATTTTTTAACTGCAGTGGCTAACAGTGGTCACCAGCAGAGGGCACTTTGGGCTCTTATGTTACAATGCCAGGCAGTTGGAGAACAGATTGTTTATACAGTAGAAAGGACATATCTGACATCTCTCAATTTCCTGTCATTTCCTGGATCAGTTTATGAATCCTGGGACTGAGGAGGGATTGGTCACCTGAAAAACCCCCGAGCACTTGTCAGCTCAGTCTTGAGGGTGAGTGAGAGACGTTCATGGACAAGTGAATGGGAGGGCTAGAAAGTTGCTGGATTTTCTCACCCTTTCATCCCATTCCTAATGCCTGATGTTCTCCTAGGAATCTGTAATGGAGTCCAGGGATAAAAGTGTTTGCCTTTACAGAGGTCTATATTAGTAGATAGGGAGCAAACCCCAAGATGAAGCTGGAGAGTCAATGCTAAGGAAGCCTTTTGAGTGAACAAGGGCAGAGCTTTTCAAAGCGTTTGATTGGTTCCTATACCCTTATAAGTACACCTTCATGCATACATACATGCACCATACACACACACATTAAACAAATCTTTGCATGCTATATTTACCTCTATTGTATTTGTTGGTTCTCTAAAGGATCAGAAGTTATAGAATGAATTTTTGCTTTTGCAGGCAAAAATGCAGTTTCCTTCTTCTATGTCCTTTTATATGGGTTGCCACTGGGCATGAGCAGATTTAGGGTCTGTCTTCCTGCTTTAAATAATTAGATTAAGAAAATCCCTCTCTGGTGTGCCCAGCATACTGGTTTTAATTGATCCCAAATGTAGTCAAGTTAACTAAGATTATACATCACACTTATAATGTGTGATAAAGGTATGTGTAATTTAAAAATTATTAAGTGAAATATAGAGAATGAATTAAGCTGAATGTGGTGGTTCGTGTTTATAATCCTGTCCCTTGGGAGGCTGAGGCAGGAACATCAATAGTTCAAGACCAGCCTGTGCTGTAATATAAGGACCCATTTAATAGACAAATAAATAAACAGAAATAAACAAGTAAAAAGAAAATGAATTTAATTATAAAATATTTAAGTTATAAGATGTTTTATCTTATATGATATTTTTAAAAAAGAAATATATTTTAGTTTTTGCTCCCTACAAGAGGATAAGCTTCCCGTGACTAGCATGACAAAGAAAGATTTTCAGATCAGCACAAGTAAATACAATTTTTTTTTAACTGTATGTCTGAGGCCAACAGATGGTCTCAATAAAATAACTGTGTTGTTTTAGAAACAACAGCAACTTTAAATTATAGCACTTTGTTTTGTAGTCTATAAATATAACCTCAGTGTGAGGTGCTAGTCCTTTTTTTTTTTTGTTTTGTTTTTTTGTTTT
>NW_022196912.1:70695204-70708450 GCF_008632895.1 Mastomys coucha
GTCAAGTTGTTTCCATTAAAAAGTACTGATTTTGAAAACTAATAACTTAAAACTGCCACACACACACACACACACACACACACACACACATAAACTTTTCTCTTACAGTCTTTCTGCATATATATGCTTGCATACCATGGAGCCCATGTGGAAGCCAGAAAAATCAGTCCCATGAGTCAGATCTCTTTATCCACTACATGGGTCCCAGGGATTAAACTCCGCTCATCAGGCTTGGTAGCAGGTACCTTTACTCTCTGCGTCATCTCAATGGCCTTCAAATAATTTTCTCTTTTGGAAACACTATGGATATAGCTCAGTAATGGCCTGTTACCTAGTATTTCAAGGTCCTGAGTTCAATCCCCTGTACTGAAATATAAGTCAGTGCTAAGACATTATAATTATACTCTTAAAGCTACGAAAAATATCAAATCTTGAGCACGATTTGCTTATACCCCTTCTATCTTTTACATATTGGGACAACAAGACACCAATTAGAATGACAGCAACTTCTTCACTGAAAATCATGTCATAATGCAACCTGTTATTTTGTATGCTTACTAAATGAGTTAAAATATACCAATTAAAATACAGATTTGCTCACAAAGTAGACTTAGCACAGTGAGTACAAAACAGGGCCCATCCACCAGCTTTCTATTTTGGTCATTTTTCCAAACCACTGGCCTACCATTTATATTTGGTTCTCTATATCGTTGACATAGCTACTTATTTTAATTCTATCTCTATTTGTCTGCATTATGTATATATGCCCAGTGCACATATATTCATCTATTTGTTTGTTCTCAGGCCTCTCTATCTGTCTAAGGTTTTCAGTTTAGACATCTATTTTGTCTTCCTGGAAATGGGAGTCTAGAAGGCTGCCTCTTGACTACCTGAAGGGAAAACCGGGTTTTACGGTGTGTCTTTAAGTTGCTTTGTCCTTCGGCTGGAACATTTAATTTCATATGAGAGCACTTGGAACTTCATTCATATGCTCACCTCGTACTGCTCGGTTAGAACAATGATAAGCACTGTTCCTAAAGACAGGGGCCAACAAACTCTCTGCACAGTCTGTTGTTCTTTCTATGTTTTAAAGATTATTTGGGAGGGTTGAGAGGAGAGGAGGGAAGAGAATGAGAGCCCTAGGCCATACTCTGGCTGCCAGCATTACACCTAGCAAAGTCTTTGCCATGGAATCAAAGCCCAATAAAATGTATTTTCTTAATTCTCCACCCCACATATATCTATATATGAGTGTGTGTGTGTGTGTGTGTGTGTGTGTGTGTGTGTGTGTATGTAGGTCAGAGATTCACATACATTGCTCTCCACTTTATATACTGAGACAACATCCACGTGAGCCTACTACCTAGCCAGATTCCCTGGGTCCCCTGTCTCTGCCTCCCAAGCTCTAGGATTTCAGGCAGGCCATTGTGCCAGCAGCCTTTTCTATTGTATTGGGGGGTCCTTATACCTTAATGACAACTACTTTATTCACTGAGTCATATCCCCAGATCCATAAAACTCATTTTGTAATTAAATGTGGCCCGCGCAGTCGTCTCGCCGGGAAGAAGACACGCGGACACTAGGATCCTTCTGCAGCAAATGTTTATTGCCCTCATCCAGAGGGAAAAAGGGGCGAGCCAATAATTGGCACTGCTTGTATACACCACAGCGCGGCGTGTCCACCCATGATTGGCTGTTTGCTCATCACCCCACGTGAAGCCCCGGGATGGGCCGTGACTAGGCGTCTTTCACTCTACGCACATGCGCAAACAGTTGTTTACCAGGAGTCGACAGCGGATGTGGCGCCATCTTGTCAAGGGGAAGGCCTCTCCAGCTCTACCGCTCTCCACAATTGAAAAGCTTAACATGGGCTTTTAAAGGAAAACCCAGTGAGTAGAAGTTTGTACATTGCTTCAACCTTGGGTTGGGCATCTCACCTTTCTAAGGAGCAGCAGCTATGTGTGTGTTGGGAGGGGAACTTGGCAATATAGTAAAGACAGCTTTTTCTTAAATTTCAGTAGAGTTTTCAGTTCCATGAGCGGCATAGAGACAAAAGAGGATGTTTGACTCAGAGCAGAGCCAACACAGAGCCAGTCATTCATGCTTCCCACAGGGTGTGGGAAAACAGTACCTGAAGTGTGCTATGAATTGCTACAGGATCAGAAGGCCCTGTTGTTCACCTTAGACCTCCATACACTTAGCCTTTCAGTCAGTGTTTTAACCAAATCGTCTTTGTCCTTTTCAAAAGGAAGCCATCAGTGTTTACCTCCGTCTTGGGCTTTTGCCTGTATTCACTTGATTGTCAGCATTTCCTCCCTGCTTAATCTTTAGTTTTTAGAATGTGAATGATCTTTTTTGTAATAATGTTCTTTGATCTTCTTATGCTTTTAATTCTTCTCATCTTTTAAAATAAGAACACCTTAATGTATCTAGTTTTCTGACCCTCATCCTAGGCTTAATGAGATTGATTGTATCCATCACTTAACTCTAATGACAACTGCTTCTTATGCAGTCCTTTGTGTGCTGCTTTCCCTCCACGTAATTATAAAAGAACCCAAAGAATCAACTGTCCTTCAAAGGCAATCTTAACTCCTTTGCGGCTGTTCCCTTGGTCCTGTTCCTCTTACCCCACTTGATCAAATCATTGCCCTGTGCCGGTGTACAGGTGTGCTCCAGAGATCATCTGTCCTTGGAGCATGCATTATCTCCTGCATTTACCTGGGTTCTGTGGATCCAAACTTTAGTGCTCTTTGCAAGACAGGTGCTGTGGCTGGACAGCTATCTCCTCTGCCTGGACTTTGTATTTCCCTGGTTAAAATGCTGTGCTTTGAGGGATGTGTTGGAGAGGAAGGGTGTGATAGTGTTCATTTCCTTTTGTTTTTTCTTTCTTCCTTTCTCTTTCTTTCTTTCTTTTTTTTTTTTTGAGACAGGGTTTGTCTGTGTAGCCCTGGCTACCCTGGAACTCACTCTGTAGACCAGGCTGGCCTCGAACTTGGAAATCCGCCTGCCTCTGCCTCCCAAGTGCTGGGATTAAAGGCGTGCGCCACCACTGACCTGCTGATAGTGTTAATTTTCAAGTTGACAAAATCTAGAATCATAAGGGACACAGGCCACTGGACATGCTGGTAGGGGTTATCTTTATTACATTAGTTGATATGGAAAGCTTTGCATTAATTGTGGGCAGGTGACTGTAGACTATAGACCAAACCATAGTGAAGAACTTGAGCAGTTTGCATCCATCCCATTTGTAGATGCTCTATCTGATTTGTGTTGTAGCTTACGATGTGAGCTTGAAGCTTTCTGTTCTTGCCTCCCTACTTACTGCCTGCCACTGAGAGATCAGACCCACTCCACATCGGGTTCAGCTTCCATCTTAGAGAACCTGATCTAAGGTTGAACTGCCTGCACCTTGCACCAGTTTCCTGGCCAACCCTTAAGAACCATCAATCAGTAGGGATCCTAAGCTGAAGTTTAGTTCATGGTCTGGCTTCCAGCACCAACCAGTCTGTCTGTCTTTCCTTCTTTCTCTCTCTCTTTCTCTCTCTTTCTCTCTCTTTCTCTCTCTCTCTCTCTTTCTCTCTCTCTCTTTCTTTCTTTTTTTGAGACAAGGTTTCTCTGTGTAGCCCTGACTGTCCTGGAACTCACTCTGTAGACCAGGCTGGCCTCGAACTCAGAAATCCACCTGCCTCTGCCTCCCAAGTGCTGGGATTAAAGGTGTGCACCACCACTACCCGGCTGCCAATCATTTTAAAGGACAACAAATTCCACAGTAGCCCCACCCCTGAGTGAGATGTGTGCCAAGCTGGAAACTTTCTTGTTTGTTTGCTTGCCTGTATAAATGCTTGCTTGACACTGGGCTTGGGGCTTCACCCTCCTGCCCTGCTGTGTCACAGGGGTGAGCCCAAGCTTGAGCTTGGATAAAAACCCTCATACAATTGCATAGGAATCGGCTCCTTGGTGGTCCTTTGGGGTTTGCAAACACTTCCTGAGCAGGCACAACCCTGCCATGCTGTCTTGGCCAACATGCCCCCTCACCCTTAGGTTAGAGAGTAATAAGCTAAAATAACCTTTTTCTTTTGTAAGTTGGCTTGGTCATGGTGTTTTCTTGTGGAATATTTGATCACATTGTGACACCTGAGATTGTGAACTAGAAAAACGTGTTTCTTGCTGTGTAGCTTAGCCTAGCACACACCCTTAATCCAAAAGTTTTCTATAAACAAGAACTAAATAAAGTCAACCATAGGTCAAGAGATGGAGCAAGTAACCAGTAATAGGGAGTGAACATAAGGAAACCCAGGAAAGAGGAAGGAGGGTCTTTTGAGTTTAAGGATGTTTAAGGGTGGGGAAGGAGAAGGGCGCCTTTTCCTTCTGGGACATCAGTGAAGTGGGAAGGTCAGCTAGGTATGCTCTCTGCTTCTCTGAGCTAGCAGGCTTCTAACACAGCATCTGGCTTCTGAGTCTTCATTTGATAAATTGAAAGATTGGGATTTTGGTTGTTTACCCCAAGATTGTGTTATTTACTGAAAAAAAAAACCCTGTTTTTAGTTGTGTTATGGCTAAATCCTTAGCACACACCTTTAATCCCTTTGGCTGGAAAACAAACACACCATTAGTATACAAACAATGAAGATAAAGTTAATTTGTAGAAGGAAGCACCCATGTTTGAAAGTGCTGTCTAATTGAATGACAGACAAAGCAACGAATCAAAGAAATATTTGACAGAATGGGATATGCCAAATGGGATATACTCTCACAAGAAGAGAGAGAGGGGAAAGGGAAACTATTTAAGAGAGAGCAGAGCAGAGACAAAGAAAGAAGAAGGCAGTTTTACTGGGAGAGTTTTGCAGAGACAGCTTGAAGAGAGAACAAGCTAGACACAGGTGAAGACAGAAGGAGCCAGGAGATTAGAACAGATTGCCAGAGTTAGTTTGAGGTCAAGCAGAGCAATTCAGGAAAGGCTAAGAGAGAAGCCAGATTGAATCAGCCAGCCAGAGACCAGAAAGACTAGGAAGGAATGAGCTCATTCAGCACTAAGTCTCAGAGGCTGAAAACATTTTTGGCCTAGAGTAGATTGCTTGGGGGCTAGAAGCTTCCAGGACTGGGCTAGGTTAGCAGATGAGGCAACAGTTACCTCAGTCCAATAGAAGATACTTATATCACAGTAACAGAAAAAGTCACTAAGAAACCAATCCTGCACAGCAAATGGCTCTACCTGCTGAGCCATCTTGCCAGCTCTTAAGTTGCTTTTGTCAAAATAGTTTGTCACAGCATCAAAAAAAAAAAAACCTAAGACAAAGGGGATCTCAGAAAACAAGCTACTGTATAATTTCTGAAATTGAAGTTTAGAGATAATTGTTTAGTTGTTTTCCATCTAGCAATTTGGTGACATTTGGATATGGTTTTATTTCACAGTGTTGAGCAGTATGACTACAACAGACCTGAAGAGGCTAATTTTTTTTCTGTAACAACGAATGCCTTAAATAAGTACCTTTGTTTAAAAAAAATACTGCTGCTAGAAATTTAACCAATGGCAAAAGTATAGACAAGATGGAAGGGTATATGTATACACATGTATCTTTGTTGCATCCAAGTGTATTTAACCTGTGGTCCACAGGCTGCATATGGTTATAAGTAGCCACACATAGTTATAAATATGACCCAAACCAAAATCATAAATTTTCTTAAAATATTTTTTTTTGGTAATTTGATTATGCAGTTTTTCAGAATATAAACTTTGCAGATGGAAGCATCATGTTATAATTTGAAAAGTAGACATATTTTTTAGGTAGAAAGGACTTATTTTATTTAGCTCATATACAGTTCAAAAGTACACTCTAGCGTGATGTACAAATCATGGCAGCAGGAGCTTGAGCTAGCTACATTGTATTAATCGTTAGGAAGCAAAACAACAAATTACACTGATGTTCAGCTTTCTTTCTTTACTTATCCAGGATAGTACTCTCGGAATAGTACCATCCATAATGGGCAGACCTTTCTGCTTCACTTAATATAATCAAAATAACCCTCCACAGGCTTGTCCAGTGGCCTGTCTCTTAGATGATTTTAGATTCTGTCAAGTGCACAATTAACACTATCACAATTCCACTCCTTGTGGAATTAACTTAACCCTTAAACATACCACTTTAAACCATAACCTTTTACCTCTTGTGTAGTGGGAATTTTGGTGTCTTTAAAAAACACAGAAATATTATTATAAGAATATGTTTTCATTTTAATCCCAGGTGTAGAGATACGGGGCCACTTCAGATTGTCCACAGCAGCTGACTATGATTTGCCTTGTGCTCTAGCAGGGCATGGTTTGCTAGCTGCAGATGGTTTCTGCAAGTTTATGATATTTGGAATTCTGGGGACATTTCAGAGGGTATATCCTAGGGCCCCGAGAGTTGCAGAACTATTGATGGTTTGTTAAATGGTCATGAGCAAAGAAGAAACAAAAGAGGAACAAATTAGGTATCCTGATGATGCAGATCAAACAATCCAAGGAACTCAATACCCCAAATCAGCAGGAAGTAGTCTGAGGAAAACATTGACCCCTTTCTGACCCCCTAACTTTATTCAAGGATCTCTTTCCTTTCCTTTCTATCCTTTTCTCTCTCCTATCTAGTGTTAGGGGACTGAAAGGGTGGGAGAAAAGGGGTGGAGAAGGATAGAAGAAAAAAGAACCCACAAAATAGCAAAAATATGGCTTCATCTTGTCTCCAAAATACATGACCATGTTATAAAATAAAATTCATTCAGTCCAAATTTAAAAGTCTCCGTAGTCTTCTAACACTTTAGAAGTCTGAAGTTGGATTAGTAAGATGGCTCAACATGTAAGGGTACCTAGGGCCAAGGCCCATGACCAGGGTTTGATCCCTGTGATCTACAGGGTAGAAGAAGAAAGTCAATTAGGGTTAGGGTTAGGGTTAGGGTTAGGGTCCTTTGATCTCTACATGTACACTGAGGTGTATGCATATCCATCCACATACAAAATAAATAACAATCCAAAGTCTTTTAACTGGAGCTCCTAAAAGATAAAAAAATAAGAAATTTACTTCCACTATATAATGTCAGAGTAAACATTCTTATTCTAGAAGGGAAGAATCAAGGCATAGCAAAGCCTTAAGTAGCCCCAGCCCTTCAGCTCATCCACTTTTATTATAAATAGCCCCTCTTGGGCCAGCTCGACCCTGTATGCCTGCAGCTCTCATTAGTGGGCATCCCATGGTCCTGGCATCTGCAACATCTTTAGGCCTTCACTGTACTCCAGGCTTCACCTCCACAGCTTTAATCAATGGTCCCTCAAGGCCTTCTCACAGGGACTCAAACATTCCATACATTGCCTGGCCTTTGCTGCTTTCTGAAACTATGGAGCAAGCATGATCCCTTCTATGTGGATAACATTGCCAAGCTCCACGGCCAGTTCAGGATGGAGCCTGGCCCTCTTGGACTGTAGTTGTATGAGCTTCTATGTATTACCCTGGGAAATACTTTCCTATGCAGTTGATTTTGGGTACCAGGGGACCCTCTCATCTGCTTTCTCAGTTCAAGCTTTCTCTTGTCACATAAATTTACACCTTCATCAAATTAGGGCCTTTTGTGGGTACATTTCCTATTGTTCCAGTGCAGAGAACCAGGCTTCTCTTTAGTAGAGTCCATCTTGCAACAAGTATAGCTGCTTTGTTGTCTGTACTCTTCTCAGCTGACACTAAACATTCTCTCACACCTTTCCCCTGCCAGATAAATTAGCCCGTTGTCTAAGCTAGATTATGGGCCAAAATACTACACAAATGGCCCCAAGTCTGGTTCTTAATAGAGTTCTTGTTTCCAATGAAACTTCATCAGCCAGGCCTTCACAGTTCACGTTTCTCAAATTTCTATCTCTCAAGATATTACCAAAATGGTTCATTACACTCTGTTTACAGCACTCAAAGGTTTTTATAACCCAAAGGTTCAAACTCTTCTACATTCCAGGCACAAAACAATTTCAATGGCCTAACAACCACTGTCTTAGCCAGCATTCTATGACTGCGAAGAGACACCATGATCACAGGCAACTTATATAAAGTAAAACATTTAGAGGTTTTTGTCCATTGTCAGTATAGCAGGAAGCATGGTGGCATGAGACAGATAATGGGCTTGAGAGTTCTTCATTTGAATTTTCAGGCAGCAGAGAGAGAAAGACACTGGGTTTAGCTCAAGCATTTGAAACCCCAAATCCCACCCCCTAGTGACACACTGTAAACAGACTTTTGGCTACTTTCTTCCACCCTTATTCTACCCTTTCAACCCCCTAACACTGGGTAGGAGAGAAAAAAGCATAGAGGAGAAAGGGAGCAACGTTATTGTTAGATTATTTCCTGTTGATTAGGGCATCAAATTCCTTGGGGCAAGTTTGATCTTCACCATCAGTATATCTAATTTCTTCTTGTTGTTTCTTCTTTGTATATGACTACTTAACAAACTATGACCAACAGCAGCAACCAACCAACAACCCACCAATAGCTCCCCAACTCTTGAGACCCTAAGATTTATATACCCTCTGAAAAGTCCCCAGAATTCCAAATATAGTTCACTTGCAGAAACTATCTTCAGCTGGCAAAACCATGTCCCTGCTAGAGCATGAGGCAAATCATAGTCAGTTGCTGTGGACAATCTGAAGCAACCCCATATCCCACACCTGGGATTAAAATGAAAACATATTCTTATAATATTTCTGTGTTTTTAAAGAAACCAAAATTTTCACTACAACACAATTCCTCCACAATTCCTGCACCTACTCCAACAAAGCCATACCTTCCAATCCTTGTCAGATGGTAACATTCCCTAAAGCATTCAAATATTTGAGTCTTTGGGGGCCATTCCTATCCAAACCACTACAACCACATAATCATGCTTATCAAAGTAACTTCCCGACTTTTTAGAACCAATTTTTGACTTGGTTTATTTTCCTGATACTAAGATAAAATACTCTTACAAAAGCAATTAAAGGTAGGAAGAAGTTATTTATAATCATAGTTCAGGGATATAGTACATTGTGATGAGTAAAGCCATGGCATTACAAGTCACATTGCATCCACAGTCAGAAAGCAGAGAACAATGAATGTATACTGATATTCAGTTCCATTTCTCCAAGTATACAGACAAGTATTCAAGCTAGGAAATGGTACCACCCACAGTGGACAGGTCTACTTCCTATCTCACTACAATCAAGAGAGTTTTCTATGGGCATCCATAGAAGCCATGCTTGCTATAACCCTGCTTCCATCCCTTCTCGGAACTACCAGAAGAAACAAGACTCTCCAGGCCTTGCTGGTGGCCCTGATCAATCAGTGACTCTGCTTTATGTGGTGGAAATAATAAAAGATTTTACTTCTTCATGAGCCTACTGGTATATTCTTTATATGTCTACATGGCACATGACAGACATGGTGTAACAATTCCTTGGAACTAGAATTATAGGTGGTTGTGAATTGCTTTGATGTGGGTGCTAGGAATGGAACTCAGGTCTTCTGGAAGAACAAGAAGAGCTCTTAACTACTGAGCCACTTCAAGGTGTAGACCAGACTGTCTGTGAACTTGTGTAATTAAAGAAAATACTTCTAAAAGATCATGTTGTAGTCAAGCCTGTAGAGCATTTTCTAAATTAATAATTGATGAGGGGAAACCAGCCCATGTGAGTGGTGCCGTTCCTTGGCTGGTGGACCTGGGTTTTTTAAAAAAGCATGTGGAGCAAGCCAGTAAGCAGAGCCCTCCATGGCTTCTGCATCCAGATTCCTGCCCTCACTGATTTTGATGACGAACTGATATGGAACTGTGAGTGAAACCCTTTCCTCCCCAAGTTGCTTTGGTCATGATGTTTGATTATAGCACTAGTAACCCTGACTAAGACAATGAGTTACAAAGAGAGGGAATGACAGTGGCAGTAAGTTTCTTTTTTGAAAGGGTGAAAGGGTGGCTTTTAGACATAATGGGAAAAAAAATGCCAGTTTAGGATTGCGGATTGAGCAAAAATAGACTTCATTTAACTAATTCAAAAGAAGCTCAGAGGAGAAGAAAAGGGAAAATAATGGATGAGATTTAGAGAAAACAAAACAAAACAAAACAAAAAAACCAGAGCAACCCGACTGTCTCAAACCTAACAGAGCATGGGTGTTAAACTGAGATCTGGTTAGTCTATTCTGACACATGGTCAGATCAGATAAAAAATAATTTAGTCTAAAGTCACATTTTACTTTAGTTTCTTGTGACTGTGATCCTATGCCCCACCCCTGCCCTCCTCCGTGAACCCCTTTCTTTCTTTATTGATGGAGATTGAGTCCAGGTCCCCACATAGGCTGAGCACATGCTTTGTGATTTGGGGAAATGTCAGGTTGGCGTATGTCCTTTCTGTCTCCCTTCCATCTTTTCTCTTGTATTTTCTCATTATGTAGCCCAGCTGGCCTTAAACCCTGGATCCTGTTGTGTCAGCATCTGGAGTCCTGGATTATAGGAGAACTGTACCACCCCCGACTCCTGTTTTTACTCTGTGGGATAGGTTATATTTATAAAACAAATGCCATTTGGAATTGTGAAACATTTCTAGCTTTTAATTAATTATAAAACAAAATGAAAATACAGATATATAGAGACACCGATAAATAACAAAGGAACAGTCTAGAGCCATTTTGAAAAGTTTCAAACACACCCTAGCATAGGCATCTGCAACTAAACAACATTTGTCCAACACACATCACATTCACTCTGGAGGTTTTAAACTAAGTTTTTTGCCTGTTTGTTTTCCAAGTTGTGGATGACTTTCCCATTTGGCATTCTTTTTTTTCCAACTTTGTTCAAGGTTAGCCTAGTGATGAACCCACCTTTCTTAGGTAAAGCCCAGATGGGCCTTTCATGAGATGTAGTTTTCTCATGCTTCTATGTAGATGGCGCATTTCTGTGCCACTGGACTACCTGTTGATTCCCTGGCCTTGCAGGGTCCCTGGAGTGCTTGGACCTTGTTGCCCTCATGGACCACTGTGAAGCAGACATTACAGGTTGGCCACAGCTCATTGGTAAGCAGGGCAGACATGTTCCAGTGAACATGTAACAGGGCTCTGACATCCCATTTGAGGTTTTAGTCTAAAGTTATGTGGGGGATGAACTGCATAGTGCTCTTTTCTTTTTTAACGTGTTAGCCCTTTGCCCCACCCCATGCATTTTCTCACACTCTTCTGGAGTATAACTGCTATTTCCTGTAGCTACCAGGGCAAGCACGATGCAGCACTCAGCTTCCCATTACTACAACAAGTTGTCTCAGGCAGTTAACTCATAAAAAGAAGGGTTGCCTAACTCATGGTTCTGGAGGTTTCAGTCTTAGATAGAGTGACCTCATGGCTTTGGGATTCTAGAAGTGGGAGAAGCTAACTGTGCATATCAGATCTAGGAAGAAGAAAGAGAGAGAGAGAGAGAGAGAGAGAGAGAGAGAGAGAGAGAGAGAGAGAGAGAGAGAAAGGAAGAAGAAGAAGGAAGAGGAGGAGAAGGAAGAGGAGGGAGAGAGAGAGACAGAGAGAAGGAGGGATGGAGGGTGTGAGAGAGAGGGAGAGGGAGAAAGAGAGAGAGAGAGAGAGAGAGAGAGAGAGAGAGAGAGAGAGAGAGAAAGAGAGAGAGAAGACATTGCACTCTCACAGTACAATTCTGTGCACCCACTTGCTTGATAACCCAAGGTGCTCTCATAAGCTCCACATCTCAGTAATTCACTAATATTGGAGGGATCCACATATTGTGGATGCTCCTCCTCTCTGGACCCCAGACTAGGCACAGACCACACCCAAACATCAATTTTCAAGCACAAAGAGATCCTTGTTTAAACAAAGAGACTAGGTGGCTGAATCTGAATTGGGCAGAAACAGCAGCAAATAGCTTTGCAAGTGTTCGTTTTAAAAGGGAAAAAGGGGATGAGCTAGGATGAATTGGTGAGTTCTGTCTGGATATTTCAATTAGGTTAGTCAAAATAATGCATTTTGATGGCTGGACCTTGATGATTTCATAGTTGGACCTTGGAAATCATCCCCAGTAGCAAGTTAGGCATGACAAAGTGGCCAAATAGAGGAACAGACTTTGGTAGCTAGCTTTAGGAATGTAATCTAAAGGTTTAGCAGGGGAGAGGGAAGGAGGAAGGGCAAGACTTGCTGTGTTTGCCCTGCTCGGACCTACTAGAGCCTGTCAACCATTCTGTGGAGTAAGCTGTCAACACACTGGCCTTTGAAGAGCACCAGTCCTTCAATTCTAGGTGTTTGGGACTATCCACATACCTATTGTCACTTGATCTTTGACAAAGGAGCTAAAACCATCCAGTGGGAAAAAGGCACCATTTTCAACAAATGGTGCTGGTTCAACTGGGGGTTAGCATGTAGAAGAATGCAAATCGATCCATTCTTATCTCCTTGTACAAAGCTCAAGTCCAATTGGATTAAGGACTTCCACATAAAACCAGATACACTGAAACTAATAGAAAAGAAGTGGGGAAGAGCCTCAAGTACATGGGCACAGGGGGAAATTTCCTGAACAGAACACCAATAGCTTATGCTCTAAGATCAAGAATTGACAAATGGGACCTCATAAAATTACAAAGCTTCTGTAAGGCAAAGGACACTGTCAATAGACAAAACAGCAACCAACAAATTGGGAACAGATCTTTACCAATCCTACAATTGATAGAGGGCTAATATCCAATATATATAAATAACTCAAGAAGTTAGACTCTAGAGAACCAAATAACCCTATTAAAAATGGGGTACAGAGCTAAACAAAGAATTCTCAATTGAGGAATACCGAATGGCTGAGAAGCACCTAAAAAAATGTTCAACATCCTTAGTCATCAGGGTAATGCAAATAAAAACAACCCTGAGATACCATCTCACACCAGTCAGAATGGCTAAGATCAAAAACTCAGGTGATAACAAATGCTGGTGACAATGTAGAAAAAGAGGAATACTCATCCATTGTTGGTGGGATTGCAAACTGGTACAACCACTTTGGAAATCAGTCTGGCAGTTTCTCAGAAAATTGTATATAGTACTACTTGAGGACACAGCTATACCACTCCTGGGCATATACCCAGAAGATGCTCCAACATGTAATAAGGACACATGCTCCACTATGTTCATAGCAGCCTTATTTATTTTATTTTATTATTATTATTTTTATTATTTTTTATTAGATATTTTCTTTATTTACATGTAAATTTCTCCCTTCCCAGTTTCCCCTC
>NW_022196912.1:70709311-70709464 GCF_008632895.1 Mastomys coucha
AAGTAATGTTCCTCTTTCTCCACAACCTTTCCAGCATCTGCTGTCACCTGAGCTTTTTATCCTAGCCAGAAGCTGTAAAGAACCCAGACGTCCCTCAACAGAGGAATGGATACAGAAAATGTGGTACATTTACACAATGGAGTACTACTCAGC
>NW_022196912.1:70709741-70714206 GCF_008632895.1 Mastomys coucha
AAGTTCGGAATACCCAAGATACAATTCACAGACCACATGAAGCTCAAGAAGAAGGAAGACCAAAGTGTAGATACTTTAGTCCTTCTTAGAAGGGGGGTCAAAATACCCATGGGAGGAGATATAGAGATAAAGTGTAGAGCAGAAACTGAAGGAAAGGCCATCCAGTGACTGCCCCTCCTGGGGATCAATCCCATATACCGTTACCAAACCCAGACACTGTTGTGGATGCCAACAAGTGCTTGCTGACAGGAGCCTGATATAGCTGTCTCCTGAGAAGTTCTGCCAGTGCCTGATAAATGCAGAAGTGGATGCTCACAGCCATCCATTGGACTGAGCACAGGGTCCCCAATGGAGGAGCTAGAGAAAGGACCCACTAGTACCCTCAGAGCTCCCAGGGACTAAATCACCAACCAAAGAGTACACATGGAGGGACTAATGGCTCTAGCTGCATGTGTTGCAGAGGATGTCTTAGTCAGTCATCAATGGGAGGAGAGGCCCTTGGTCCTGTGAAGGCTAGTGCCTCAGTGTAGGGGAATGCCAGGGCCAGGAAGTGGGAGTGGGTGGGTTAGTGAGCAGGGGGAAGAGGGATCGGATAGGTGGTTTTTGAAGGGGAAATGAAGAAAGAGGGTAACATTTGAAATGTAAATAAAGAAAATTTATAATTAAAAAAAAGAAAAAAAAAAGAGAGAAGAGCACTAGTCCATATTTAAACCATAGCCCCCAGTTAGCTGAAGAAACATATTTTAAATATACATGTAAGTAAAAAGTACAGAATGCAAAAAGATTTTTCATGCTAATACATAAAAGCTAGAGTGCTGACGGCAGCAAAATAGACTTCAGAACTATTATTTTTCCAGGGCTGAAGGATGACATTTGATAGAGATAAAAAGGAACAAGTTCAATTAAGAGGTGGTGGGGTAGTGGGGCAGTGGAGTGGTGGGGTGGCGGGGTTGGCATGGTGGCTTGGTGGCAAGACAGTGGGGTGACAGGGTTGTGGGGTGGTATAGTCATTGAAACTATGCCCTACATGCTTCAAAATAGATGGAATATAAACTAACACAGCAACCCGCACAGACAAATAGACAAATCCATAGTTACAAGCAAAGATTCAACCACTCTCCTGTCAATGATTCAGAAAACAACCAGACATAAAGCAAGTAAGGGAGTCTGGAGTCCAGTGGCTAAGAGAATTGTTTATTCTTCTAGAAGACTCAGGTTTGAGTCCCAGCATCCACATGGTGGCTCACTGCCATCATAACTCCAATTCCAGCGAATCCAATAGTCTCTTCTGGCCTTTGTGGGCACCACAGACATACATGAGGTAAAACACCCCTACACATAAACTAAGGATTCTGGAGTAATTTTCTATCTATCTATCTATCTATCTATCTATCTATCTATCTATCTATCTATCTATCTATAATTTATCTAAACTCAAGGTACTTTGATCACATTAAGGATAGATCATATATTTACTATAAACCCCAAATTAATAAAGTTTCAACAAATGTGAAACAACAAAACAAAAAGTTGATACAATTGAACTTCCTCAAAATGAAAAACTTTTACTCTTCAAAAGACAACATAAAAGAATGAAAGTATAAACCATAGGCTAGAAGAAAATATTTTCAGAGCATACATTTGATGAAGAATAAACAGTTTTACTTAAAAACAGGCCAAGATTTTACAGAGACATCACCCAACACTCATGGAGGTAGCATATAAACACATGAAAAGATGCCCAATATTATTAATAATTGAAGACTTTTAAATTAAACCTAAAATGATATTTTAGTATACACCTTTAAAATGCCTAGACATTAAAATGCCTAGACTATCAAGCATTGGTTAAGATTTAGCGGTACTAAAATTCTCACATGTATAATAGCGATGCAAACTTCTATAACCATTTTGGAAAATAGCTTTACAGTTTGTATAAATGTTAAATATAAGTTTACATATTGCTCACACTACTTTACATCTCTGTATTTATTTATTCAAGATAATAAAATGTGTCTGTATAAACACCATCCTGTGTATGGATGCTCTTAACAACCTTCTTTGTAGTACCCCCCAACTAGAAACAACTCAGAGACTCACTGACAGGTGAGTAGATAAAGACGGTGTGTTATATCCCACAATGGGGATATAGCTCAGTAGTAGAGTGCTTGCTCAGCATGCTGGTGATCCTTCATTTGATTCCCAGTGTAGAGTTGGGATTATGCAGTGGAATCTAACTGAGGAATAAAGCATGTCTGTGCTGTGTGAGAGAAACGAGCTGCTGATTGTTCCACAGAGACAACACTTTTTTTTTTTAAAGTAAACTTGGTTCAAATAGCACAAAGCAGAACAATAGGTGCTTGGGTTTGGGGAAGGAGAATGTGGGAGCATAAGAGGATGAATACAAACAGAAATGAGTGACTAAGACAGGAAGTAGGCCAGGGACTAACCCCATCCCGGTCGAAACAGCAAGGTCAGTAAGGTTCTCGCTGGAGGCCAGGAATGCCAAGAGCCTTCTGGTTGCTCATAATCTCTTACCTTTGACTGGAAGGTATAGGTGAGGATCCAATCCTCTCCTAACAGTTCATCGGCTTTGGACTAAGCAAGGAAATCTATGTCCCTCTGCGGAACCACTTTCCTTCAAACGACCACACACATTATCAGTGCAGTCTTCCTTCTTCAGCTAGCAATGGCTAGTGACTGAGGTGCAGACTATTCTTTTTTAATGTAAAATATTAACTTCAGAGCCATAAAAGGTCAAGGCCACTAAGCCATGTTTCAATGATTCCCTTCAAATGATAAGAGGTCAGTGTTGCTATGCAATTGTCTTTGGTTATTATGCAAAAAGTGGCAGTCAAGTGTTCTAGACCAAAAACAGATCTCAAAATCTTTTTTTTTTCTTTCTTTCAGTGTTATAGAAACAACAGTGACAAACACTTCGCAGTGCTCACATTGACGGAATGGGCAGACACCCGAATTGGCTCATTATGCTGTGACTCATCGCTTTTCAGGTACTTGGCAGACAATGTGCATGTCACAGAGTTCCGAAAAGCAAGCATGTGGAGGTGATACCTAAACTGTTGGCTTCCTCAACCCCATGAACTCCGCGAATCTACACAAGGAAGAAAGAAGCTCAGGGTTTTCTCCCTGTGGACTCACTGCTGTGTTTCCTTCGTTGCAGATAACGTTACACAGGACCCTGGTGTTTCTGGGGGGAGCCGCTGGTGCTCTGGGAGTTCTGGATTGCCGGGATTGTCAAGGAAATTTGTCTCTAAGGGATCTTGAAAATTTGGGAATGTTTTTTTTTTTTTCTCCAAGTTTCTACCCATGAGTTAAAGAAACTGACCCCGGAGATTGAGTTCCCATTCCAAAAATTGCTCCAGGACTTTTAAAACAAGTGCATTTCGATCCTAAAGAAGAGAAATCACTTCGGCAGTGTGCTCTGCATTCAGCCTCCTCCCAACATCCTCGATTGGAGGAGCCTCTAATTTCAGCTAAACCACATGGTGGCTGACAGGGAATCTAAAATAATTGTACTGGCTACTTTTGTGACATTTTGAGAATTAAAGGATGCTTTTAAAGGTGCAGCAGGGTAGCAGATCTGAAGAAGTCATCGGGCTTTACTCTTTCTTACCTTTTGTTATGTACATTTGTGTTGTGTCTTGTGATGGGACAAGTGGCTGACACCTCTAGTGTAGGCAGAATGTTGTTTGGCATGGCTTGTGAGTTACATTTCAGCCTGGCCTGCAGTGTTCCTGGGCTGCATTTCAGCATGGCTTGCAGTGTTCCTGGGCTCAGTTGACACCCCTGTATTTATGTGGTTTTGGGTTTTTTTTTTTTTTTTTGCAGAATTAGTATTCAAACTATGTAAAGATCTTGCATGAGATTTGTTAAATGTCTATGTCCTTGAAAACAATGCAATTACACTTAGCAAGCTAGTCTGCATGTATGTATATTATATAGTCCAACACTTATTTTGATAGTAATCTATGAAATACAACATAAGTTTCATCAATAATAATATTCTTCATCTCACTATTCAAGTCATTATGTGCCTAGGTGTATCCTATTGGTTTTAAAAATCAAGTAATTCATTTGGTTATAATGACTTACTACATGATAATTTGATTTTCATATTGTTTAGCTTAACTTGATCTTGGTTGTCATGAAGCTGGTATTTGGCATATTTGTGGCAATTTTCATTTTAAAGTCAGAATGCCTGCATGTATTGGCTCACACCTGTAACCCACTGTCCAGGAAGCTGAGGCAAGAGTGTTGGAGTTCAGTCTGGGCTACAGTGTGAGTTCCAGGACAGCCTACTTTATAGAGTGAGACCCTGTCTCAAAAAACCAAGCCTAAACCAAATCCAGGCCAAAATAAACCATTTAAAAATATTTACTTTCATTGCTGGTGGGATTGCAAACTGATACAACCACTCTGGAAATCAGTTTGGCGGTTCCTCCGG
>NW_022196912.1:70715134-70742795 GCF_008632895.1 Mastomys coucha
TGTAAATAAAGAAAATATTTAATAAAAATATTTACTTTGGGTGTTATTAGAGCTTAGTTCTAAACATACAGAAGTGAAGGATCATAATGATAATTTTTTGGTTTTGTAAAAGCCACTTTTCTAAAAACTTGGCATGAAAACATGTCTAAGTTTCTCTTAATCTGAGTCCTTTTATGGATTCTGTTGTGGAGACTATTGAGTGGCTCGGTATCCTGCCTCTTGGTGGTCATGACCTGTGTTATTTCTTTGCCTTACATGTAGGTGGAGCCTACGACTATATTGTTTAGATGTAGTTAATACCCCAAATCAATTGGTTTTAAGTCAATCTAAAGAAAATAAAGATGGGCTTGATTTTACAGGTGAAAATCCTTTAAAGAGGAACTATGAGGTGAGAGACACGCTGCCTTTCTGGTTTTGAATAAATAATCCGTCATGAAGTAAGTGACCATATTGAAGCAACTCACATTGCAAAGTACTATGAGTGATGTTTTAGGGGCTAAGGAAACTAACCTTTTCAGTCTCACATCTGAAGGTGAATCCTCTTTCTTACCCTAGTGCTGTTCCCACCATGGGGAAGCTCTGCAAGCCTGGATCTTAGATGTGAAGAAGCAGTCTCCTGGGTCAATCTAACCAGGCTTTTGAGTAAACATAAACCTCTATGGTTACAAGAGATTGAGAGTCAGCTGGGAAGAATATGTTCTCTCCTGTCTTGCAGATTCAGTTAGTTAGCCGACTCAGCTAAGTGTTGGGCAAAGTGAACCATTTCCTTCCCTAGACCGTTCAACAGGACTCTTTAGTAGCAGTTCTCAACCTGTGGGCCGTGACTCCTTTTGGGGAGGGGTGTTAAACAGTCCTTTCACCAGGGTCACATAAGACTATGTAAACAGATATTTACATTATGATTCATGACAACAACAAAATTATAGTTTTGAAGTAGCAAGGAAAGTAATTCTATTGTTGGGGGTCATCACAACATGAGGGACTGTATTAAAGGGTCCTCAGTATTAGGAACATTTGAGAACCACTGTTTTAGAGTATCTGTCTTATAGGATGCAGGAAAAGTTACATGGTAGATACATAAAGTTATTGGTTACACATTATATATGTGCTCAGAAAAGAACTAACTACATGATTATTCTCTAGCCATTCCTTTGTTGAGCACTTAGTGTTTGTCTTTAAGGGGTGACCACCAGAGGACAGACTGTCTAATACCCTTGATGCAGTGTCTAGCTCATAGAAGAGATTTGATAATTATCTGCAAATAAATATATCTTTAGCATATACTGGAAACCCCTACATTTCAGTAGTGAGAGTGTAAGAGAAACTCATGCTTTTCATTATTTCCTGAGCTGTTGAACAAGGAACACATTTTGATGTTAGTATTGTATATGTTTATAGACTTCTATTTGTGACATTGAGTACAGTATAAAACTTCATTTTTTTTTCTATATGCATGTGTGTCCTCATCTGTGTGTTATAAAGAATTACTCAAACAATTTTTTTTTTTTTTTTTTTTTGGAATAGGACAGTGCTTGGAACAAGGAAACCATTTATTTTACTTCTTCTTTTTTTTTTAATATTGACATTTCTTAGCTTGATTGATCCACATGTTTTAATTTCCATTTATAAAACTAGGATCCTAGTACTTTCTCCTTGTTTCATAGAAATGATGTGCTAATATATTTTACCACATGCTTTGATTTTCACACTCTGCACAAAATGCTATTGTACACAGTTAACCATTTGAATTCAAAACAAAACCAGATGTTTCTGTTGTCATCATGTGAGGAATTCACTAATGTCTTTCACATTCTCAGTATAATAAAATGCTACAGAGAAAATTGTGCTTATCTAAAGAGAGGAAAGTACATCTGCATCTTTTTGTGCCAGTATCAGAATTACATCATCTCTATCTCAAAGAACTGACATTATCTGTAGTAAATCTAGGTGTGCTGCCTTCACAGCTCCTTGCGTGTTTAAAGGCAGCTGCCAAAATACTCTCAGTGGGCAATCTTTACCGCAGCCTGCAAAGCCTGTTCAATTCCTTTCAAATGAAATTGCAACCTAGTTAACACTAAGTATCGCTTTAGAAACAGAGTGGAAGACCCAAGAAGATTAAAAAAGAAAACGTCCCCAAGCGTGACCCATTCTTCTGGTTTAGGTTTTAAAGAGACATGCAAAGAAGAGCAGAATAGACATTTTCATTTCACCAGAGTAAAGTGGGTACCGCTTGCGTGAAATGCTGCAATTTCTCGGGAGAGTAATCCAAAAACGTATTTTGATCATTGTTAGCAAAGTTCACACCAAGTTTCTTCAAAACACAGCTCTGAATTTTTTTTTTTAAATGACTTCAGAGTATGTGTAATGGCAGAATGAGGAAAATATTTTGATAAAGTATGTCTCTGGCACTGTCATGCAAGGCTCGGTGATTGCAGCTCATCATCCCAGTTAGACTTGGGTTGCTGTAGTGAAGTTTTAGTCCTTCTTGAAAATCTTCTGCCACAAAATTAATTACAAGCCTCAGAAGCACAGACTATAGTGGTGGATATTTACACATTAGGTTTTCTCAAAAACTGTGTTAGCTACCAGCGCCAATGTTAAAGAGAGGGTTATTCTGGGAAATGGAGTTTGAAGGAAAAGCAATGGTAAGATAGAGTTTGGGAGAAAATAGGTTGGCCAAAGTTATACCTGTCCACGTGGAAGGTTTTAAAGAAAATTAGACAGGAGTCGTGATCGCTCAGCCATCTTCAATTTAATGCCCTGTTTGTTACAAGCCAACAGGTAGAATAGGTGAGGTAAAACCCCTCCCCCCAAGTTCGTTAGCATGCCCAAACAGTGGCTTCTTTGGTCTCTGTAGAGGTGGGACTTCCGATGTAACTGGAACCAGGAGTGAGGCATGGCAAATAGCAGGAGGTGGGCAGAGAGGTGTGGTTATGAGAGGCAGGCCTCAAGCCAGGAGGGTTACAAAATTGTTTTTGATGTTAGGAGTAGCCTTAAATGCTTGGGGTGGTCTTTCTTCTGTTTAACCCTCCCCCCAAAGGAAAATTCTGGAACACTTCATGAATTTTCATGTCATCCTTGCACAACATCCATGCTAATTTTCTCTGTATTGCTCCAAATTTAGAGTCTGTGCTGCCAGAGGGAGTGTATCTGTGAGCTTAAATTTTAAAAGAAATCAACATAGTTTTATCCTCTTTTCTGGTATTCCTTTATCTTGTAAAGGGGTAATGGAAGGAAGGAGTCACTGCCGTAAGAAAGTATTGAGATGAGTCTTTGGAGCCAGGTATGGTGGCAACACCTGTAATTCACTACCTCTGACACTGAGGCGGGACTACTGAGAATTCCAGCTCAGGATAATCTAGGCAAGTCCATGTTTCAAATAAATTAAAACAAACAGGACAGAAAAAGCATGTTTGAAAATATGAGTTTTATAAGTTGCATTCCTTTGCTCCAATCTGGAGATTAAAGTCAAGGACTTGAGCACTCAGTCACACCTGACACCCCAGGTCTTGTAAATTCTTAACTAGAATTATCCAGTAAAATATTGGATAACTCATATGCCTGTCATTTTCACACCAGCAACACTTTGGATTAGAAAAAGATTTTGTGTAGAACTGACAAGTGTCTATTGATTTGAATACAAACATCACCACCACTATTTTCTGGTGTCATGGATGGTAAGTGCAAACCCCCTTTCTTTTTTAAAAATATTTATTTATTTATGTTATGTGTATGAGTAGCTGTCTTTAGACACATCAGAAGAAGGCATACAGATGCTTGTGTACCACCATGTGGTTGCTGGGAATTGAACTTAAAGACTTCTGGGAGAGCAGTCAGTGCTCCAAACTGCTGAGCCACTTCAGCCTGCAAATCCCTTTTCAAGATAGAACTATTAGTTTTGTTCATTTGGAGTGTATAATACTTATTATCCTCACATGAGCCACAAAATATGAATATGAAAATTTTCTTTTAGGGTACGATATTCACTTCATGCAACTGTAAATCTAGCATTTGGAAGGTGGAGACAGGAGGATTGGGTGTTCAAGGCTAGTATAGGTTATATATCACGTTCAAGGGCAGCCTGGGTTACGTAAAACCCTTGAAAATAAGACAAAACAAAATAATGATAATAATGAATAAGTAAATAAAATAAAAATTAAAAAAGTACTGCACAAGAAAAGCAATTTAGAAAAGGAGTCTCCTTTTGAACAAAACAAGCTTTCCAATTCATAAAAACATGACATTTGGGAGGTATAAATTGCCGAACAGAGTGGGACACAGGGAAAAGCAGATTATTGTCAGTCTTTGCTTGCTGTGGACAACATGCATAGGTTTGGAAGTCAGATGATCTGGGTGCTTGTCTGTGCTTTCCTTCCCTTGCTGGGTGGTGTAGTCCAGTGACAGTGTCTCTGTCTCGAGTTAATCATTTATAAAATGAAGGCAAAAGCTTCTATAGCCAAAGGTTTGATTTACACTGCCAAGTACTAGGTAAGTACTTAGTGCTAGTACTAGCATCATTACAGAGGTAATGCTTTCTGTTTTACTAAGTACTTCATTTGCAGTAAACTCCTGGGTTACACCACAGCTTTTATGATAGAATTGTGTACACATTTTAAATACAAATGGTCGTTGCTCAATTTGTTCAGAGCAAAAGACCGGAGGGATTTCCTTCTTCCTTCAACTATGGAGGTGCTTAGTGGGTTAAAGGTACTTGTTTTCTTCGCTAAAATTCGGTCTAACTTCAAACCATTTGAAACTACAATTTTATTCATTCACCCTTGTCAAGCCTTATTCTCCAAAGCTATCTTTTATCCCCACTTTACAGATGGGAAAGAGAAATGTGCAATAACTTTTGCAAGGCCAGAGGGCACTGAGCCCTCCACCTCACTCTCTGATGGAATGTGACACACGCTGGCTCCACACTGGGTCTGGATGAATCATGAACATTTCAAATTTTATTTGTAAGCTTCTGAATGCAGAGAAATGAAAAGAAGACATTGGTACAGTGGTGGTGCAAAGCTTTGGTAGCAGCCTTGCCACCCAGCCTCAGCAGTTTATGCCTTTAATCTTCTCAGTGACCGGCAAGTGTTAAAACCATTTTTAAAAGTACCTTGTAACCTCCAACCTGAAGAAGAAGAAAAATGGCTTAGGGAGCAGTTAAAAGCCCCATTATATGTTGAGTCTTTTTTTTTTTTTTATGGGATTTTCTGAAAGCACTCACTTTTCACCCAAAGGTTGAGACTTTTTTTTTCTTCTAGTCTGGATGGAGTTAGATCCTTGGCAGAAGGAAGTAAAGTAATGTTAGTGAGAGCTGCAACATGACCCACGAGGGCACGGTGCTTCATGGGGCATTTCTAGAAAGCAGATGCCAACTGTTATGGTTTCTTGCACCAAAACACGCAGCTCAGAGTGGTGACCAGTTTTCATAATCAGCAAAAATACCTGCCTACAGTTGAGCTCATTGACAAATCATAAGCCACACCCTATCTCCACCCCAGACAGTGTTCCAACAACTGTGTAAAAGGGGACCATATGTAGAGACTCTGTTATTCCATTCTGCTTTATATACATTGTTCTTTATGAACGGCTTCCTTATAATTAGGTGTTTAATTTAAGACAGAACATGGGACTGTGATAATCCTACGGCACAGGCTTAAAACATTAACCATTTAGGGGACCACTGACCATTTAGGGTCAATATTCAAAAGGTGAAATTGACTGTACAGAATGGATTTTACGGGATCATTAAGAAAGTATGGAGTGTCTTTTGCAAATAAAATCTAATGTCTGATTTCCAAAATTGTAATTTTTTGTTGTTGTTCTTGTAAAAAGTTTCCATCTCAAGGAACATATTTCTTTTCAACCTTTGAGTAAGGTAAGGTGAAGGGGATCTTTAATTTGGGTGTTTAAGCAAAACACATACTTTAAAAAAAGGAAAAATAAAATATCTTGGAATGCTTTGTTTCTGAGCATGTCCTATGTAAATCTGGAGGGAGATCTGGAGACAAAAACCAAATGGAAAGAGAAATAAACTAATGATCCCCAGAAAGAAAGCAAATTTAGCTAAGGCATCAGTAAATTCTTGTAACTCCACAGCATGAATACCTTCGGGGAAACAACAACATGGAAACTTGCTTGGAACATAATGCTTTAAGGGCTTATTTAACAATCCCTCTCTAGCAGCTAGAGACTAGCTGGAAATTTAAACAAACATACTCCTAAGAGTCATTCTAAGATAATCCTTAGAAGAATTAATGAAAAAAAGAACTGGTCTGTTACCTACGTGAGAGTAAACATTCAGATATCTAAATAGCATTCTGTGGTCACTCCTAGTAAGAAAATAAACCTAGGTGACTTCCAGATAGATCCCTGCCCCCTTCTCTCCATTCTTGCTGTTCTGTGGGGTGATTTGTTCACAGAGCTTGGCTTTGATTGTGTCTGAGAGAGAGAAAAAGCATTACAGATACCCTGGAACTCCAGTCTGCTCGGCTGGGTCTTGTCTCTGTGCTTTTCTCTGTCTTCCCACATAGTGCTCAGACTGTAGCTCCTGGCCTCTCCTGAGCACATTGAGAATCTATTGTGCTGAACTCTTATGTCTCTTGCTGTGAATAAGGGACTGTCTCCTCAGGAGAGCCGTTCTGCTAGGTGTAGGTATAGGATCAGAGAGAACAAGGCCTTTAGAAAGCTGCCAGATGCATCTGACTAAGTTTTAAAACCAGAAAGGCCAGAAAATGTATATGATTCATACAACAATTAAGAAAATGACATGTAAGCATGTATATATGCAACACTAGTGTGTGTGGTTTCTTAAATGATAGAAGCACTTGATATTTCCAGTTATTATTGGTATACTGATTGGGTTATAGTTGTCTGCCATCAATCAATCTTTACTAACCTCCCCTTTCCATTTCTAATAAACAGTTAATTAGACAAACTATATGAACTCATTCCTATCAAAGGTTTGAGATATGGTAAAACACAAAAGTGTAGCTTTTTCTTTTTTTGTCAAGTCCTGCCTGGAATGTTTTTCATAGATGCCCTTGTCTGTTCAAATAGTTCTCTAAATCGAAATATTTTAGCATGAAATGGTAGACTTATTGTGAATGCTTTGGCTTTTAAAGCATGTTTTTGAAGTTGCATAAATGTATATGTTGGAAATACTAGAGTAAAGGTTCGTTCTCTAGGTCCAAAGTTAAGTTGGTTTAAACCCAACCTGAATCAAATGTTATAATATAAAATCCTCTCAGTGTACTGGATTACATGATCTGTTCTTAGTCATGTGGTGACAACTTGTTAGACAACTTGATAAAGAATAATCAGAACTATGTTACAAACATAGTGGGGTATATCCAAGGTCACCAAAGGATGCTGAAACAGAATCCTATACCATAACAGTGGTCCCCATATGCCCTGCAGCATTGCTGTGGAGCACAGTGTAAATTTGTCCCGTGTTTTATGCCCCAGTGCCTCCTTTGAATTACTCTTGCATTACTAAGTGAATTAAAGGTTACTGGGACACAAGTATTGCCAGTCATGATTAATGATCTAAAAACCAAGATGGCTACTGAGCCAACTCACAGGAAGAGGAGGGAGGGGGATAGTGTGAGAGTTCACCACGCTATTCAGAGTACTCTCCAACTGAAAACTTACTGTTTACTTCTGGATTTTTTCCATTTAATATTTAGAACCATGACTGACCATGGCTGGTTAAAACAAGGAAAGCAGAAGCCTAAACAGACAGGAGCACTATGGTATAAGCAATTTACAAGCACGCTTTGAAAACGATAAACCAGTTATGGGCCAGACGCATTCCTAGTGCAGACGTGGGTTTATGCTTTGACAGTTATGATGTTTTCTAAATATATACAAATTTAAAATACATGTTTGCCATGCTGGAGATGAAACCCTGTGCTGTGCATATGTCAAGGAGTTTTCTGTCAGCAAGTTACAGCCTCCATTCTAAATACATTATTTTACATTAAAATGCTATGTTAGTGTTTCAAAAATTTACTGGTTAAATGGTATTTTCAACAGATACAAAATTAAATAATTATTTAGAAAGTCTATGCATAGAATAATCTGAATTCTTTGTAGGAGAAAATCCAGGATCCAGAAAGATGAATAAACACCATTATCACCATTGCAAACAGCTACTTAGGGAATTTGCTCCCAATTAACCTTATAGACAAATGAAAAATCATCCTCTAAAAATGAACACATTTATTTCTCTAAATATGTAAATTCCTCGGCATTTCTACAATGCTGAGATAAACTATTTCAATCTATATTTATAGATCAGAGTTGGGAACAATTTTTCTCTCTTTTACCAACAGCCTTGACTGCCTAACTCTGAGTTCAAAACAGTCTTAAAATGTGTCATATTTTTGGTATACAAAAGGCATTCTAAAATTGTATTATGCAGTTATTGTGCCGAGAGAATGACCTTTGCCATGCTTTGTTTACTGAACGTCAAATTTTCATTCGTATTACAGCTGTGTACCAGGGCAGTTTCGGTTCTGTATGAAGGGCAACTAATGCACAAAACAGTCAAGCCACAGAGCGGTAATTAGTCTGGAAAAGATCAAAGTGTGCTCTTCTGAATCCAGCCGATTTGCTCTGGGTGTGCAGAACCAATGGTCTTTCTTTGCTAAGGTCTCTTATTAATTTTTGCTTTCGTTTGTTGTGGAGCAGCTGCTTTGCCATCAATCCAACATCCTGCTTTAAAAAAAAAATCCATTTTGATGCCACAAATGCAATTTCAATGGGTTTAGGAATAATAACCAGCTTTCGCCCCTCACCCCACTTCTAGGAAATAGAAAGTCAGAATGAAAGTTTTCAGTATGTGCAATGTGAAAGAGAACAACGCGAACACGGCTGGGATTCGTGTTCTAGAAAAGGCAGGAAACGTGGCTTGTGAACATCTTTGCGGTTTGTGCTTTAAACCTGCCGGGCCCTCACCACTGTGTGCTGAATGTTTTCTTCTTTAAACCTGCACAAGCCTCATCTCACCTCACCTCAGTGTGCTTACCTCACTTGAGTGTGCCAGCATGCTTACCTCACCATGGCATAATTACCCGGCGTGCTTAACTCACCACTGCGTGCTTACCTCACCACTGCGTGCTTACCTCACCACCTCAGCGTGCTTAGCTCACCACTGCGTGCTTAGCTCACCACTGCGTGCTTAGCTCACCACTGCGTGCTTAGCTCACCACTGCGTGCTTACCTCATCACTGCGTGCTTAGCTCACCACTGCATGCTTACCTCATCACTGCGTGCTTAGCTCACCACTGCATGCTTACCTCATCTCTGCGTGCTTACCTCACTACCTCAGCGTGCTTACCTCACCACGGTGTGCTTACCTCACCACTGCGTGCTTACCTCACCACTGCGTGCTTACCTCACCACTGCATGCTTACCTCACCACTGCGTGCTTACCTCACCACTGCGTGCTTACCTCACCACTGCGTGCTTACCTCATCACTGCGTGCTTACCTCACCACTGCGTGCTTACTCTAACGTTTTCTTCTCAGTGGCTGTTCTTTTCCTTTTTTTGTTTTTTCACTGAAAAATTATTTAATGTCCCAAATTATTAATTAACCTCAACCAGCAGGACAAAATAATCCTTAAACAGATTAATGGTTTACACATCCCAGGATGGATGCAGTAAAATAATCAGTAGTTATTTGTTCTTTTCTTGTTGTGATTATGATTTTTAAGCAATTATGAAGGTGGCAGTTGAGGTGACCAGATAGAGGTCATCACAAGAAGTGAGTGGGTAGGCAAGCTGTGCAGGAGGAAAGGTGAACGTCATAGCTTAAAATGGAGTAGGAGCTTGGCCTCCCCTCCCCAACATGTCTTCCATGCCTTCCTTTCTCCACCTGTCCTTATTCCCTTGAGTGTTCTGCATAAAGATGGAGAGAGATGAGCTGCTTATTTATTCCCAAGAACACAGCAGCTTTCGATAATCATCATCTTCACCTCTGCCCAAATATATCATGTTTACATATAACATGTAAATTTATAAATAAATTCATTTATCTAACAGTGAGTTTAATATACATTATGTGAGCAAATATGTTTGTGTGTGTGTGTGTGTGTGTGTGTGTGTGTATGTTTAGCATTACAACAACTTCCTTTTTTTCTCTTGTTCTTTTGACCTTGTGGAAGGGTCTCACTGTGCATCCCAGGCTGGCTCTGAACTTAAAATCTTCTAGTTTCAGACTCCTGAGTGTCGGGATTACAAGCATGTGACAACGTGCCAGGATATAATTTGCTCGTCTTCACAACAAAATATTTAAATTTGATTCTGAGTTATAGTCCATTCCAACCATGTGCCAATTTCCTGTTTTGGTATCAGTGTCCCTAACTGGATAGACACTAAAATACAGCCAAGCAAAACAAAAAAAGTAATGATATGTGTAATTAACATAATGAAGAAGAGTACATACAGGTAATTTACTATAATTGACTAGTAAACAAATGTATAATGTCCACGGAATGGCCAAGTAGGCTTGTTGTGGGAGCATTTGTAATTGGTCAGTTATTAAATGCTTTTGAAAAGTGACAGAATGATTGCACAGGGGCTTTTTTAGGATGCTCCTTTCCTCATGTGGCAGGTACAAACCTGACACCATCTGTTGATTTGACTTTGAATAAACCATAACCATGTTGGATGAATTTGAGTGTCAGGGCTGGCATCTAACCAGAGCTATGGTTACCTCTGCAGCTCTGCGTTCTTTCTACCCACGGTATCTGAGAGGGTAACTCTAAGTATTGTTGTCAATGCTGGTGGGAGCAAATCCATATTAGAATTGAAATACATATATTTGACTTACACACAGCTACTTAGGTTCAAATATGGCTTCACTGATTACTTTTCTGCAGCATTATTATCAACAGCTCCACCTGAATCTTGCTATAACACAACTCAAAGCATGCCACTTACCACTTAACATTGCCTCGGGATATGTACACAATCCCATTTAGAAAATTCTGAAAATGTTTGGGCTAAAAATTTTAAAAGTGATATTGAGGAAAATGAGAGGTTCTAGAAAAACTCAATAGATTCTTTCCCCCAAAGAGAAAAGAAGCTGATTTGCCAGCTGTAACTTGTGGTCTCATTATCAACGGAGACCAAATGAGTGGGGGCAAGGGGCTGGCTTGTGAATCCTTGTAAAAATAGCTGTGCTTGCCAACCCAGTAAGGCAACATAACGCAAAACACACACAGCCTAGGAGGGAGGAGAGAATATTATCATTATTCTCAAATAACCCTTTCTCTATCCGCCTTTCCTTCCTTCCTAGCTTCTTGTCGAGCTTGCTTGCTTGCTTGCTTCCTCTCCTTATCTTTTTTCAGAGCTTGGTGAAGTGGATATCCTGATAATATAGATTAGATTTGCTCTAAAAAATATTTCTAAACACGTCTACATCCTCCTTTGCTCTATTAACCTTTTACTACCTCTGGTGGGTGGTGGGCTAGAAGGGACATTAAAACATCTAGAAACCCTTATTAAAAGTGAGTTTAAAAACATCTAAGCCTACAGCTGGGGTAGACTCCAGGAGCAGGTGCATGCTGGGTAAACCCCCATCAGTAAGATGCGTGCCTAGTCCCTACTCTTCCTTTCTTCCTCTTTCCTTCCTTCTTTTCCTCCTTTTCCTTCCTTCTCTTCTTCCTTCCTTCTCTCCCTTTCTTCTTTCCCTATTTCTTCTTCTTCTTTCCCTCCTTTTTTGTAGGGCTGAGGATAATCTGACATTTTATTTTTTCAGAAAACACAGGACAACAAACAGGTTAATGAAATTAACAATAGAATTAAGTACATTGTTAAATTGAATCCAATATAAAGACAAGAACAAAAATATCGAAAATTTCACCAACTGTGCTGATTAATTTCTTTGTCAATTTGATACAAGTTAGGTCATCTGAGAAGAGGGGACCCTCAATGGAGAAAAGGCTTCCATCAGAGTGTCTGCAGGCAAACATGGGGGACACTTTCTAGAAGGATTGATGTAGGAGGACCCAGCCACTGCAGGTTGTAGTTCTGGCACCACTTGTTTACTCTTCTAGTTGGTTTTGTGAACCTGGGAGAGAGGGTGCTTAAAAATGAGACAGACTAAAGTGTCATGCAAGAGCCAACTTTATTCAGAGCATCCATTTATTCTCTGAGGGTTAAGAGTCACCTGAGTAAAGTGTCAATCACAAGGACAAACTGCATGTGGTGAAAACGTTTTTTTTTTTTCAGTAGAGGGATATAAACAATTAATAGTCATTTGTAATGAATAAAGTGAACTCACTCCTATCCGTTTACCTAGGAGGAGCATAAAAGCATAGTCTCCCCAAAATTCTGTGGTTTTGAAGAAACTGAGGTCCAAGAATCTTGTCTTGTTTTCTTTAGTTCTTTCACAAACACTCAGCATCCTCACATGGCTCCATTCGTGGGCTGTCTCCTGACAGAGCTGGAAAGTATTATCTAAATGAAGAAATCCAGACTCAGAAGGACAAACAAATGCCACATGTTTTCTCATATGTTGATTCTAGATTTTAATTTTTTTTTCGAGACAGGGTTTCTCTGTGTAGTTCTGGCTGTTCTGGAACTCACTCTGTAGACCAGGCTGGGCTTGAACTCAGAAATCTACCTGCCTCTGCCTCCCAAGTGCTGGGATCAAAGGCATGTGCCACCACCGCCCAGCATAGATTTTAACTTTTATAAGTTTCTTTACTTTTCATAATATATGCTTTCTCTCCTTTCTGTCTCTGTCTCTGTTTCTGTTCCTCTCTGTCTCTGTCCCTCTGTCTCTCTCTATCTCTCTATCACTCTGTCTCTCGGAGGTATAGGTCATGAAATAAGAAAGAGGACTATGAGAGGGAAAAGAAGGGTCTGAGTGGGGAAGGAATGGGAAAATAGGGAAATGTAGAATGGGTCACATGAAATCAGAGTAAGGGCCACTGGAGAGAGAATAGGACCAGCAGGGGAAGGGCAGAAGAATGGGGAATGGGAGAGGGAGATGAGAACAACACAAACAAGGTGTATGTGAAAAAGTCATGATACAGCTCATTATTTTGTATGTTAACTGAAATGAACCAAAGGAGTCTCTTTCTCATTTTGTCAAACTGTACCTTTATTCTGAGGAAAAACAACAACAAAAACGACAACAACAAAACAAAACAAAACAAAAAACCCAAAAAAAACCCAAAACCCAAAACCAAAAAACCAGATCAAATGTTTGCACTTTACTTTGTTCTTTGATGTCCTGGGGAGATGTCTCAGTCAGTAGAGTGTTTACCACACAAGCATGAGAACCTGAATTTGGATCCCCAGCACATACACAAAAGCCAAATCTGTTGTTCACCTGTAACCCTGGCACAAGAAAAGTGAGAGGGGTGGAGCCCTGCTGCTTACTGGGCACTTAGCTTAGCTGAATCCATGAGTCCTGGTTCAGGGAGAAACCCTGCCTCAGAAATTAAGATGGAGAAAACTGAGGAAGATACCTAAAGACACCCTCATATATGCTTGCACATGTGCACATTAATCTGCCTACACTGTACATCACACCACACCACATACACACACACACACACACACACACACACAGGAGATTTGATAACAACCTATTGTCTGTATAGCCCTGACTGTCCTGGAACTCACTTGGTAGACTAGGCTGACCTCAGAAATCTGCTTGTCTCTGCCTCCCAAGTACTGGGATTAAAGGCATGCGCCACCAGTGCCTGGCGATAACAACCTATTGTGATCATAAAATGTGTAAGCAAATTTTGACCATTTGTATATAAAAAATACAACTCATTTTAAAATTTGAAAGTACTTTTAAAGTTCCTTGTTGTGACATGAACAGCAATTTTTGAGTCATGCATACTTCTTCTTCTTCTTCTTTTTTTTTTTTTTTGCTTCTGGCAGCATTGAAAATTGAATGCAGAGCCTCTTCCTAGGCATCCAACCACAACTCTTGAGTGATAATACGATTTTTAAGGTAACTTCCTACTTCACTAAGGAGTTCTCTTTTTTAAAAGCTAGCCCCACAAGTCACATGTGAATTTGCACACTTTACCATGCGTTTTTATACATGTCTTTTTACCCATAGCCTATGTCACATATTTCAGTGTGGTTCTGTCCTAGGATGCTCAGTGATGGATTATGACTTTGAAGTAGAAGCCAAAAACATCCTTCCCAAGTTGCTTTTGGTCAAAGCTATGGTATTCTTTCACTACTAAGAAAAACATCTTGTGAATGAAATTTCTGAATTTTATCAAATTCAGCTAAGGTTTGTAAAGCCTTCATTGCTGACATGCTGACATGCATTTGAAGCAGTCCCCTTCATAGCTGTAACTGTGGTCACTTGTTTGGCACATCACAGTGGTCATCACTTTTACGGGGTAGAGATGTACAGTGAACAGTAAGAAGATCACCCGTGCCTTCCTCCCCTCTCCCGCTGGACTCACTTTTTCATTATTATCAGGTTGGCATTTCTCTGAAGAGATCTTTTACAATTGTTTGTCCATTTTAGAAATGTGTTTTAAGTAATCTAACTCATGAACCATTTAATTGGGCACTCTGAAAGCAACCTGCTATGGCGGTAATGAGGAAGCAGGGGGTTGATGGGGAATGGACTGGGCCTACACTCTTCTGGTGGGATGCTTTGGTTACTGCATATGGCATGTAACAGTTTGGCACTCACATCCGTTGAGGTTGCCAGTGACAGTGCAAATGAAATGTTAGTGAAACACAATAGTCTTCCTGTATCAATTTTTAAAAAATAAACCAAAAAGTATCAATTCTAAAAGCTTGTCCAAATGGATTGTGCAGTATCTATGATTTGTACACCTCGGTTTGGAGACCAGTAGACTACCTGCCTTTGTTTTGAACATATTTGTGGATGCTCTTGGCTCCTTCTGTAGACCACCTGCTTCTTAAAAAATCACAAATATCTATACTACCAATACTGGATTCTCAACAGCAATTCTCTCCAATACCCTAATTTTTTTTGTCCTGTGTCATGGAGGTCCTGTAGCTTTAGTTCTGCAGTATCAGATCTGTTCTGATCAGGTCCTTCATGAGCTCCAGCGGTTCACAGATGGGGTAAATAGATGTCATTTTCTTTTTAAAGATTTATTTATTTTATGTGTATGAGTACATTGTAGCTGTACAGATGGCTGTGAGCCATCATGTGTTTGTTTGCTGGGAATTGAACCTGCCGGCCCCACTCGTTCCGGCATAATTCACTGTAGCTGTCTTCAGACGCACCAGAAGAGGGCGTCAGATCTCATTACGGGTGGTTGTAAGCTACCATGTGTTTGCTGGGATTTGAACTCAGGACCTTCGGAAGAGCAGTCAATGATCTTACCCACTGAGCCATCTCGCCAGACCTAGATGTCATTTTTTAATGTTGTTTCCCTCACTTTGTTGTCATTGTTGTCGATTTCTTTTGGGGGTGTGGGTCTTATTGCCGGAGGTTTCCCATGGAGATCTCTGGCCTGGCTTGATGGAGAAGCTCTTGCACAGAGAATCGAGGAAGCACTGACGGGGCGTCTTTGCCCTATCTTCCATCCAAGATGCTGTTTCCCCACGCTGCCTTGTACTGAGTCGGGTTGGGCTGGGCTGACAGGCAGACTAGCCAGTGTGAAGTGCGGCGCAGCTTCAGGCCTTCCCGAATGTTAACAGCTCTAAGAACAGAAGGCTCAGACCACGGAGTAGATCTTTCACTTCCCTGGATAACATATATATATATATAGTTTTGAGGGTTCATTCAGATTTCAGCAACAGTTATCTCTCATTGGTTTGGGCTGAGAACATTTATTTGCATGTAAGAGGGCTTGACCAATATTACACACCTCTCCTGCAGGGGTCGTTGTGGGAGGGTTGAACTGAAATCTGAGCCATTGGTCTCAGGCACAAATCACCGAATGCCTACCGTCCCTTCTGGGCAGATGCTCAGTGGGTCTCCAGGGTTCCAAGGTGGCCGTTCTCCTGACTCCACCTGTCAGAATTGCCCATTGCCCCACATGGGGGTGGTTGCAAGTGTGGAGGGACAGAGAGATGAGTGGGATTGAGGTGCATGAAGTGAAATTCACAAAGAATCAATAAAAAGTTTGAAAAAAAATCACAAATGTCTAATCATTGTCTCTCCAGCCTGCTGGAGGTGGCTGGCCATGGAAGGTATTTCAACACCTCCAAGGATAAGAAGCACCACACCCAAAGCCACCCATCCATGGCCAGGCAACTTTAATTGTTAGGTAATTCTTCCACACACCAACACCAAATTATTCTTGTGGGTTATTGTATACCATAGTCCCGGGCTAGAATTACTGTCTTGACAAAGTTTAGGAATATTCTCCCCCCCTTCCTCCCTCTTCCTCCCCACCTGAGTGTATGTCAATTTTTTGAGTTCTTCAAAAGTCACCCAAACTGATAAACACTGATAAACGCTGATAACCGTAATCAGGAGGTAAACATGCTGGTGGAATTAATAATGATGGCAACACTACATTAGTCAGAGAAAAGAATAGTGTTTAGTTTGGGTGACTTTTGAAGAAGAACTCAAAGAATTGACATACACTCAAAGAGGGGGGGGCGGAGAGTATTCCTAAACTTTGTCAAGACAGTAATTCTAGCCAGGGGCTATGGTATACGATAACTCACAAGAATAATTTGGTGTTAGTGTGTGGAAGAATTATCTAACAATTAAAGTTCCTGGCCATGGATGGGTGGCTTTGGAGTGTGGTGCTTCTTATCCTTGGAGGTGTTGAAATACCTTCCATGGCCAGCCACCTCCAGCAGGCTGATGACAGGCTTAGAGCACTTGTGATTCCTGTGAGTGGAGAAGAATTTAGATTATCTCTGAAGTGTAAACAGTGGCTGAGATTTGAACCCATTGGGTATGCCTAACAATAGAACTAAACTTTAATAGATGTCGCTTTAAAGAAAAGCAGTGAGGCTATGTAAAGCCAACAGCTTCTCTGTAATCCTGAGTTTGCGTCTAGGTGAGACACTATAGTAAGGCTGCCTGCTTACTCTTGAGTGCTGTGGCTAAAGCGGGTTTTTAAGCATATACTGATGTTCTTATTTCTCCTCTTTTCCAGTGTAACTACAAGCATCTACCTTGCCTCCTCTGTTCATCTTAGAAGCTGTCTCCTGTCAGCCTGTCCTACCAGGGCTTTAAAATGTACAGTTTGATAGCCTACATTAAAGTGATAATTTCTCCTGAGGATCAGCATCATCTTAGTCATCCATATATTAATATTGCCTGAGACAGAATCTAAAATAAACAGTTGAACTCAGGATATAATAATAAACATATGTAGGTTAAATACTATAGTACACACATTATTTATAACATTCTCTATCTCTGTCTCTCTGTCTGTCTCTGTCTCTCTGTCTCTGTCTCTGTCTGTCTCTGTCTCTCTGTCTCTCTGTCTCTGTCTGTCTCTATCTCTGTCTCTCTGTCTGTCTTTCTGTCTCTCTCTGTCTCTGTCTCTCTGTGTCTCTGTCTGTCTCTGTCTCTGTCTCTGTCTCTCTCTGTGTGTGTGAGTGTGTGTGTGTGTGTGTGTATGTGTGTGTGTGTGTGTGTGTGTGTGTGTGTGTGTACTTGTTTGGGGACAGGGACTCACTACAAAGTCCAGACTAGCCTTGAATTTGTAATCCTCCTGCCTCAGTCTCTTGAGTACTGGAATCACAGTTGCATGCTGTCATTTTCTGTTTAATTATAAAACCTTTAAAAGTGCATTAATCTTATAATACAGCAATCAAATCTTAGTGTGCTAATAACGAGACTTCTTGAAATGCTGCACAACTGATCGGTTCCTGAATCAAGACTACAATCAGTTGTGCCTAACTCCCGTTCCAGAGTTTGTCTGCTCTCCCGCACTGCCTTGGTATCAGGATGCTGCTCCTGCTGTGAAGGATTCTGGCAGGCTCATAAAAGCCTATGGCTCCTCAGAAACAGAATAATGAAAGCAAAGTGAAGTGCCATCTACGTCTCATAGCTAGTGAGTAGTTCAGAAGGTTAAGAAAGTGAGAAACCACAGGCCGGGGGACATGGGAAGTAATCACTGCCCGGAAGACTTGGAAGCCGCCTTCACAGCAACTCTGAAAATAAACTTCATTGTTGTTGTTGTTATTAATTATTAATTTATGGTTCCTAAATAACACGTTGGTTTTGTCCACACCATCAGTGCCCTCCCCCCTCTTTTATTTCTGTCTAGTTTCACTATTGCCAATCATACTGGTCAATAGGACAAGGCATTCAGCTGCAGCAAATTCTTATACATTCCAAGTTACCCCACACAAACAGGTCACCATGGTAACCAAACAAAAAGAGACTGGAAAACAGAAGCAAAGTATTTACTCACGTCTGGTGGGCTCTGCGCGGTTTCCTTAAGTGCTATTTCAGGCTTTCTCTTAGATTTGGGTCTTGGTTACTGATTACTTTTTAAGTTTAAGACTTTATCAGACCTTTTAATATAGATAATTGTACTAAAGTGTGAAGTCAACTTACTGTTTCTTGGAGGCATATACATTTTAATAAAAATGTTGATTTAGTAGATAGCCCAGAGTCTATTCAACTCCTGTCTGTGGAACCTGGGGAGATAGGAGGCTCATTTGACATGGTAAAGGGTCCTAAGGGAGACACAATATAGGGGGAACAGCCTTGAAGCAATGGCATTAAGGGGCCGCTGTTTGCTTCTGCCATGTTCATTAGAAAGCATAGAGATTTCATCGATACTTGCTACATGGCACTCACTAATGACCATATTAATGAATATGATGCACTCTGCCTAGTTTTAATCTTTTGGTCATAGAAGATTTTGATGGTGAAACAGAAAACCATTTAGACTCATAACATATGCCTAACATTTCCTGGACTGGGCAATAGAGGACCACTCTCTACATCCCTATTATTGTCCTGGTGCTGCTTTGAAGTGCAAACACATTACAACTTCAAAGGCCGTCCAGGAAGATGGCAACTCCAGCTTATGGCAAACTCTGGGGGTACAGACAAACCTTCAGTGTGTCACCAGGTGGTGGGTTTGCTAGGGATCTTGGCACAGTTGGCCTTTTCTTTGTTAAAGACAAAGATCTGTACACAAAGGCTTCAGCTGACACTTGGCTTTTAAAAATCATACTGTCTGAATACCTTGGTAAAAAGTGATTCTCCTATGTAAATGTCATTTGTTGAGGGAAGAAAATAAAAATAGATGTTTATTTGGAAGCTTAGGAAGCAGGAGGGAAATTATTACATGAAAGAATAGATCCATGGAATACTGCTGCTCGGTGAGATCAATCTACCCACGTGCATATCTGGAATCAGCTGCATTGAACTAAAATACTGTCTTTGCATATATTTTCCAGCTAGTTCTTTTTATCCAGCAGCTGAGCGTGGGATACTCAGAGCAAGATTTTCTTTCAATGAAAGGATTTGCCTCTTAAGACTAGAATTTACACAAAGCCCAACTAATTCTGGTTTAGAGTCGAAAGGAAGAAAGGTTAAAAAATATATAATTCTTTCCATGTAAAGAGCACTTGTTTGCAACAACAACAACAACAACTATAACAGTCCCAGAATACATGGGAGAGTGCTCATTATGTGTTTATACTGATGCCTTAAATGTGACCAGTGTTAGCTTTGTATTTTGGGATGAATGTAACTTACTCACTTTCTGAGCTGGGTGCCATGTGAAGAGCAGTAAACCCCCCACCAGCACCATCGGCATCTCCTTTCCCCTCAAGCGGTAGGGGAAGACTTAGAGCCAACATCAGAGAGTTAATTCCTATTTGAACTTTTCTGACTTCCTTCCTCCCGGTTTGGTTACTCTTTAGAAAGGAGAGTCCAGGGGACCGGTGCAAACCACACTGTCTAAGTGGGTGACCTTGTTCAAGCGTTTGTAATCCTAGTGTGAAGAGGAATGGACAGGCTGATCCCTGGGGTTTGCTGGCTAGTTAGCCTAGCAAATCAGTGAGTACTGGTTCAGTGTGGGTTATTGTCTGCAAGAAAAAATGTGAGGAAGTGATTGAGGAAGACAGCCTGATGCCGGCCTCTGGCTTTCAAAGGCACCCACATGGACAAGCATACCTGTACACATACATCTGTACACACACCCTTGTACACATGCACCTGTACACACACACCTGTACACATACCCTTGTACACACACACCTGTACATACACACACCTGCACACACGCACCTGTACACACGCACCTGTACACACACACCTGTACACCCGCACCTGTACACACGCACCTGTACATACATACCTGTATACACACACTTGTATACACATACACTCCCCCCTTAATAGTTTTTTTTAAAAGGAAGGTAGTTATTAGTTTGGGTAACTCTTTTTTTAAAGTTTGAGTTTCACTGTGTTGCCTATGCTGGTCTTCAACTCCTGCCTCAGCCTCCTGAATATTGGGATTGCAGGCACGTGCCACTGGTCTTGAATCAATTTTTTGAAACAACGGCCATTTAGTTTTAGTCTTAAGGTCAGTAGAGATTTTGCTCTAAGTCGATAGGTTGGTATCTAGTCCTACATTTTAGGATGTCTTCCCATCCTAAAATTGTGAATAAGTCACACACAGAAAGACTGGAAAAACACCACCACCACTCTGTACAGAATTATCTGCTGAAATTAGGGAAATGGTGAGAGCAACTTGTCTTTTGTCTTTTTGTAATAAGACACAGAGTCTGATGAGAACAAGGGATTTCTGCTAAGTCCTCTCTGATTTCTTACATAGTGGCATTTACAGACTTAGCTTTCTAACCCAGACGAAATGATTGATATCGACTTTCCCTCACTTAACTGTAATTCATTCATTGTTCCATTTCTGTCCTGTGAGCAAATGCTAACAGCTTTCCATGGGTGTAGTCTCCATTAATAGTTTCAAGTACCTGAGGAATTTATGTAGAGTCTTCAGTAAGTGTTCGAAGGAAGACTCTAAAATTACCCCCTTCTCCGACCCCTGCCCACAAAAGTCCCGCAACCTGGCTCCCTTAGCTCATTGATTGCACTAAGCATCTGGTGAATGACTTCTGTGGCTTGTTCTCTCTCTCTCTCTCTCTCTCTCTCTCTCTCTCTCTCTCTCTCTCTCTCTCTCTCTCTTTTCTTTCCTTTCCTTTTTCCTTTCCTTTCCTTTCCTTTCCTTTCCTTTCCTTTCCTTTCCTTTTTCCTTTCCTTTCCTGCTAGCTACAGTTTGGTTAGCCTTGTTAATAATTCCTTCAAGTATCTAAACGAATCTTACTTTTTCTCTGGTTTCTTCTCTCACAGAGGGCCCATTACTTCTATTAGCCTACTTCAGAGAAAGCAGAGATCTGTGACGACATGGTCTAACTTTTTTTGAAGTCAAGCACGTCTCCAAAAGCAAACTCTGAGTAGCTCAGGGAAGGACAGCAGAGAAGGTCACAGAGAAGAGAGAAGAGCTGTACACAGCGGGACAGCTGAGGGCTGGCCAGCTCTTCTTGGGAATTTTGTAGAGTTATTTCTTTTTTTAGGGGCTACTGAAAAAAAAAACAATGACCAGAGAATCATTATTTTAAAAAAATCATTTAAAGGAGCTGGACATCTGACTCGGCAGTTAAGAGCACTTGGTGATCTTCTAGAGGACCTGGCTTTAGTTTTGAGCATTCACATGGTTGTCTACAACTGTCTGTAGTTCCAGTGCCAGGGGATCTGACCTCCTCTTCTTACTTTTGTGAGCACCAGGTTTCCTTTATTTGTTTTACCTCAGTACCTCACACAAAAAGTAGCAAAAATCATAATGAACCTGGACAGAGAGGGACAGGGAAAGAGAAGACTTTTAATACCTTCAGAGAAGAGTGAGAATAAGTCAGAGTTCTGGGGCACTTCCCCCACACTCCCTGGGCCTGATAGCTGCTGTCTTTGGATACGTGTCACTGTTAGCCTTGACACATGTGAGCAGAGTCACTATGGAGCTGAAGATCTCAAGGAAGCTCTTGGAGAACTTCCCAGGGCTACTAGTGGTTGGGTGACCAGATGCATGAAGGCTCTAGCAGGTCCTTCTTCAGGGACCAGAGCCCAAGTCCTTGAAAACTACACACACCGCTCCTACAAATCATCCTTTTAAAAACCAGATCAAAACGAGTTTATGGGTCTGTAGTTTAGTTGAGAGTTCTCTACTTTCAGCACTCTGGAATACTTACGAATGATTCCATGTGGGTAGAATTTTGCTGTGTGAGCATGCTCACTGTGAATTCTGGATTCTATTCCCCAATAAAATGCCAATACAAAGCTTCTTATGAATGTGACTTGGATCTGTAAACTGTCACTTCATTTAAGGAGCCAGTACTATTGGTTCCTCCTGCTGTCAAGTTTAAGAAACAGTGTGTATTATGTTTTGTGCATGTTTTTCAGAAGTCATGAGATGACAGCTTAATTCTCGAAGTCACATATTAGTGGGCTTTGGAAGGTAATTCGTGGTCATGAAGTTGGGGACTTCCACTGGTACTGAGGTCACTAGTGTTGGCACTAGGATTTTGCAGAAATCTTACAGTGTTCCATGGCATAAAATCCAGGACCTGGAAAGAGTTGGTTTTGCCTTTTTATCAATGTCTAGAAGGATGGCTTATAGAAAGAAAGAAGGGAAAGCTGTTTGCTGATAGAACAGCAAGGATGGTTCTTTCAGACCCACATTCCTGGACAACATGTTTCTTCTCATGGAGAATGACCATATTCCCTATTGGGAATATTGAACTTGTGAATTCAAAATCATTGATCAAAAGAGCTGTCCACTTCTGCACATGGTCATTCTTGGAAGGTCTGTTCCTAGATAATCCTTGAGTGGGTTCTAGAGGGCTTTTCCTAAAAGAAAAATTAATAATTTTTCCATTTTAGGAATTTATATCTGGGCATTTCTTAGAGCTCAGGCTAATTCCACAATGGTGACATCAACAGCTTTGCAATAACAAGAGAGGCTTATGTTGGCATGCTTGCTGTTGTCCGTGTGATGACTTTTGCAGAAGCCAGTGCTATGCTCTTAGATATCCCAGGCTTTAGAACTGTGAACTGAATAAATGGAATAAAATGTGTTTTATGAATGTGTATGTATGTGTTATGTGGGTATGTATCTATTTATGGTTGTTTCATGTAGCCCAGTCTGACCTTGAACTTGCTACATAGCCAAGGATGACCTTAAACTCTTAATTTTCCCATCTCTACCATGCCTGTGCCACCACACCCAGCTAGACCTCAATTCTTTATAATTTACCCAGTCTATAGTACTCAACAATGACAACAGAAAGCAGACCAAGAGAGTATGACTATAATCTTGGGCTATTCTTCTAGGTTAATATGTGACAACACTTTGTGTTTATGAATTATTCAGAAGTCCAAGGTCTTGCAGTGAATCTAAAGATACTCATGAACATCTTGACTCATCGGCTCTTTTTATATCTTTCTAGAAATATCTATTCAGAAGGGGGGAAAGGCAGCTGTGACATTCTCCTTTTCTTCATTGTTTCCTCTGCTTAGTAAAGAGAGGAATGGATTTAGTCACATACATTCATAATTTTGTTGAAACACAAGGCATTCTTTTCTAAGAATTAGCTACATGGGACCATACTATGACATTTGTTTTGCATGGTCTCTCTCTCTCTCTCTATATATATATATTTAACTGAGCTAAAATGCCCCCTTTTAGTCCTTAGGGTGAGTCCCTAGTTCTGTCTGCTTCTGTGCATCTGTCAGAAATAAAAGGACTTTAAGATATAAATCTAGGAAAATCTGGAAACAAATACCACCCACTCTTCTTCCACTTAGAATGTCTTCAGCAAGCGACCACAGGGAGCTATAGAACCAAACAAAGAAGTGGTTCTTAACCTGTGGATTGTGATCCTTTAGCGGGGCAGGGTTGAGCCATCCTTTCACAGAGGTCGCATACCAGATATCCTGCATATCAGATATTTACATCACGATTCATAACAGTAGCAAAATTACAGTTATGATGTAGCAATGAAATAGTGTTATTGTTGGGGCTCACCGCAACATGAGGAACTGTGTTAAAGGCTTGCAGCATCAGGAAGGTGAGAGCCACTGAACAGGCATATATACGCATTTATCTGGAGGTTGAAAGCTGAAGAGAGGATTCAACTGCAGTGAACTTTGCACTGTGATTTCACATTGAAGTGGCTGTGTCTGTGCCACCTGTTGATGGCATGATTGGCGCATTAGTTCCTGCTTAGTCTCTGCACCATTGATAACTGCTTAACATTAACAGGGGAAGCTTTGTCGGAAGCCGCAGTCACTTTGCCTCAGCAATGGTGTACATTGGTACCCCATTCAACCCTTTTTTTCTGACATTAGCACATTTGAATGGGCCACCAGTGTAGCCTTTCAGCAGGAACATGCATCCGGGGTTTCTGGGTGGCCCAGAGCTAAGCTGAGAAATCTCGTTAATGGACTGCAAGACCCAGCCTATTGAAGGACGTGAACTCGGTGACCAAAGAAAAGTGAGACAAAGATGTCCCTCACAGGACCATGTAGGTCAGAAGTGGACAAAAGCAGACATGGTCCAGTCAGAGGTATTTGATTTCTGAGCTGAAAAGGGAACACCGACCCCCGTGGGGGGCAGCGCCACTGATTTGCAGGAAGCTCAGAAGCCCGGTCTTGAGAGAAGGCATTTACCACAATCGCAGGTGGTGTGTGGAGTTATTTTATTTTATTTTATTTTTTAAAAAACGGTTTCTCCTTCCACTTGTCTTCGTGGTGATTTCTTATTTGGCAGTACTTAGAGAAAGGCCTGGCTAACTAGACTGACAAGAAAGGCTGAAGAAGCAGAGCTGGGGAAAGCCAGGGCAGCAATGCGAGGTGGTCGAACAGTGCTGCATTGCCCAACACTGCAGGAATTCCGGTTGTTTACAAGCTCCGAGCTGCTGCAAAAAGGGCTTTGGGAAGAACAACTTTTGTGTGTTTTACGGCTACAGTTTTAACACATCAGCATAATTTCAAAAACGTACTCTAAAGAATATGATTAAAAAAATACAGATCTGAAAGTTTACCTAAGATGTTAAAGTAACAGCCTAGACAGAAAGCCATCAAAGAGAACTCTTGACAATTGTGCTAAAGTGTAGCTCTCCACCGTAGATGGCTTCTGGCAGGGGTTGTGGGTGTGGAAGGACTCAGTCTTCTTTAAGGGGCTGGCCACTGGGATTTTGACTATGCTCCAGTGAGTAAATGGGCAATGCAAATTGGCTTTTTTTCCCTTTTCTTCTTTTTTGCGGGAGACCCTAAGGGATGTGGGCCGGCGGGGTTGGAGGGGAGGGCGACCTGGGAGGACTGGGAAGTGAGGGTGCTCAGGGTTCATGATCTGAAATTCCAAATAATAAAAATATTATGGAAAAAAAAGGAAAAAGAATTACTGGAGAACCACCCCGAATCCTATGGATCTAGCATGGCCAGTCACAAAGTGCTCCTTGTTCCCTGAGTCTCAGCATAGCATTCTTGCTGGCAAGGCACACTGGTTCCTTAGTATTTAAATATGTGACGTATCCAAGTTGTAGAGAGTGAAAACTCAGACACACGGGGTCCTGGAAAGCGTTGTATAACTTGGATGCGGTGTGCCTGGTGTCCACAAAGGTCCGACAAGGGGTGTTAGGGATGATGGTGAGTCACCATTGGGGTGTTAGGGATGATGGTGAGTCACCATTGTGAATGTTGGGAACCAAACCCTGGATCTTCTGTAAGAGGAATAGTGATCCCGATCACTCAGACTCCTCTGAACCCTTTAGCACATTTATGATTCTTAAATGATTTCAAACTTCAAACTAAAAATAATTTAAATCATAGAAACGTTAGGGCCAGATATTGACCACCAAGCTCCACCCCACCCTTTTTGCCTACAGCCATCGATTACCAATATTTCTTTTTTTTAATTGATTTAAGTTTTATTACATTATGATGAGAAAAGGTACATACATGATTTCAATTTATCTGAATTTGTTAACATTTAAAAACATATTTTAAGTAAATAGAATTAAATCACATTCTTGTTTCCCTTTTGTATCCCGACTCCTCCCAGAGACCACCCCTTCAATACCTACAATACCTTTTTTGTCATATTCTTTTAAATTTATAAAATATTCTAACAATAAAAATAAGTATTATAAAAGTTGTTTGGTATAAAACAGCAATCAATTTAACAGACGTATGTAGATGCTTGTCTACGGCAATACTGAAAATACATTTTTCTCAATATAAATTTTAAATAACTCCAAACATATTAACTGTATATTTTAAAATAATACATAACTACTAATGTTTTTTTAAATGAACATAAGTATATAAAGTCTTTTTGTTTGTTTTGTATTTAGTACAGCTTAAATCTTGGCTCTTACTGTGGTACAAGCCCAAAATAAAAACAATTTTTAGACATTGGATTTCATTGTAATAAGGCTGTACTTCAATGACCCTCACATCACCAAAGGATTTTACCTCCATCGTAGCTAAGCTGAGAGTTGACAGTTCTGCTGCGCCAAGCAATGAATTGTAGGCACAATTTTTGGATACAGATTTCCTGCTATGGTCAAAGCTATTTAACTTGAGTGAGTGTTTTTATTCTCAGCCCACAGAGAACATGCTACATTCATTTAAGAAATGGTGTGTGCTCTCACATCAACTGTCACTTTCATCCAGCCTGTCTCCTCATCTGCCATATGTGCCTCTTCCTCTGGCTATCTGTTTCTCTCCCCTTTCTTCCCAACTTCACACACACATCATCTACTTTAACTGAAGTTGAAGTTGTTTATAATAATCACTGTCTGTTTGTGAGGAGTGGCCCCGCTGTTCCTCAGAATCCTGGAGCCTTCAAGTTCTACATGTATCTGTCTGTCCTCCCTGGCCCTGGCAGAGCCCAGCAGGGGTACTAGGGCTCTAGGTAGGACACCACTCTCCTCTCTCCTGGTCTGAATCTCCAAGCGCTAAACGCTGTTGCGGGAAGCCCACACCCCACACACTCTTGCCCTTTGAGGCCTGAGTGGCCACGGTTTTTTGGCCCTAGAGTAATGCCCTTCACACACCGAGGCCCAGGCCTGCTGTCATACCTGACCCTGTCCCCTGCACCACAGAGGCACAGAAGCAAGGCCTCCTGTCTCTAGCAGCTTCCTCAGTTTACTACAGCCTTAGGAGGCCCTGCTTGTGCTCAGGGACATCCCTTCCAATGGCTTGTCCTTGACTGGTGGGTGGGTCTTAGTCTGATCCCACTAAGTCTTTCTGAGTCAATGTCTAGTTCTGTTGGGAACAAGTAAGGTTTATAGAACTTCTTCCTGCTAGTGCATGGAGCTCTCCCAGGGGGTAAGGCTTTGACAACCCTAAGAGAATCAAGTGCTGCAGACTGGCCAAACCTCACTCCCTCAATGCCATTTTCTTTTTGGCCAGCATAATGGGGTTCTAGCCATGGGAAGCAGCTAAATATTCTATACCTTTGCACCACTGGTAGCAGAAGAAGCCAATGTCCAGCTATCCTAGTAGGGGTGCAAGGGTGTCCCATGGGCCCAGTCCCCACCCCTGGCCCTGCCCCAGCCTGTGTAGCTGTTCTGCATGTGAATGCTGCATGTCTAGTCTGGGATTTGGATGTTGCACTACCCCACTGCCTGTCCCCCTCTGGTGAAAATAAAGATCTCTTATAACCACCAAAAAAAAAAAAA
>NW_022196912.1:70742817-70817431 GCF_008632895.1 Mastomys coucha
CTTGGAGGGTGGCACAGACATTAGGTGAAGGTAAGAATCTGGTTCATTAGCTGTGATAATTTGGAAAAACATTCATTTCAGAGAAAGTAACTTATAAATTCCTCTTCTTCAGACTTGACACAAGAGTTACAAATGTCAAGCAAAGCATTCAGTCTCACTTTTTGTTGTTCTCTTACAAGCCACCTCCCAAGTTAATTGTCTATATTTCTTTTGGCTGTATAAATACTTTTGAAATATGTAAGCTGTTCTGAAAACCATAGTATAGTTTAAAAACACGAAATAAATAATCCTACTAATAGAGAGGCTGAGATAGGAGAAGCAAGATTTCAAGACCATTATGTGGTACACAGCAAGACACTGTCACATACAAATAAGCAGAAAGTGTATATAGATTGTACAATATTGGACCTATTTCTCCAGTTCCCAAATTAGAGAGACCATTGGGTGATGGTCAACAAATTTCTAATTCCTCATATTTTTGGATTTTTTTTTTTTTTAAGACAGGGTTTCTCTGTGTAGTCCTGGCTGTCCTGGAACTCACTCTGTAGACCAGGCTGGCCTTGAACTCAGAAATCTGCCTGCCTCTGCCTCCCAAGTGCTGGGATTAAAGGCACATATTTTTGGATTTCAATCAATTAGGATATGCTGGTAATATTAATTTTCATATTAAGGTATTAAGAAAAAAGTAATTGTTACTTCCTATTGGTTTTGTTGTAAGAGGTGAATTAGGTTTGTGTGGATTTGTTGAAAGATTACTTTCTTAGGTGAAGACTCCCAATGTAATGGTCCAGTAAATATCTTCAACAAAATGATAGAAGAAAACTTCCCTAACCTAAAGAAAGAGATGTCCATGAACATACAAGAAACCTACAGAACTCCAAATAGACTGGACCAGAAAAGAAATTCCTCATGTCACATAATAATCAAAACACCAAATGCACTAAACAAAGAAAGAATTTTAAAAGCAGTAAGGGAAAAAGGTCAAGTAACATATAAAGGCAGGCCTGTCAGAATTACACCAGACTTCTCACCAGAGACTATGAAAGCTAGAAGATCCTGGACAGATGTCATACAGACCCTACAAGAACATAAACGCCAGCCCAGGTTACTATACCCAGCAAAACTCTCAATTACCATAGATGGAGAAAACAAGATATTCCATGACAAAATGAAATTTACACAATATCTTTCCACAAATCCAGCCCTACAAAGGATAATAGATGGAAAACATCAACATAAGGAGCAAAACTACACCCTAGAAGATTACCAATATTTCACCTCTTCATCTTGTCCTCTATTTGCTTGCACATGTATGGATTCTTATTCTTGCTGCTATTGAATCATTTGAAAGGAAGGTTCAGCTATGGCAATGGCTTATCCATGAATACTTTAGTGTATACATTTTTCTAAGTATAGACAGTTTTCTATAGAACCACAATACTATCCATATGTAAGAAAATTGGTATTAATTTAATATCATCATCCAAGATGTAGAACCACTTGAAAGTTTTCAAAGTTATACCTAATCTATTCAGTTGTCTTTGCTGACCCAAGATCCAATCAAATTAACTGTAACTGAAACAAATAAACTGCTAACTGCAATTAAGGCTATTTTAGAGTGTTTATTATAGATAGAAGTGTCTCCTATTGTTCTTAAAACGTTAACCCGCTCTTGAGGATCTAAATTACTTGCCTTGCCCCCCCCGGCCCCCCCCCCAAAAATGTTCCTTGTGAAGATTTGTCTGTTTTCTCTTGATTTGGGTCAGGCTAAACATTCAGGCTGGGGTATGGGATAGGGGATGATCTTTCTAAGTGGATCTGTTTGGAGGTATATGTCAGCTTGCTCACTGTTGGCCATATTGAATTTGGTCAGTTGGTTAAGATAGTGAGTGATGTCCATGGCCAGCATTCCTGCTGCAAAGCTAATCTGTGTGGAAGTGTTTTTAAAGCCATTGTTTCTGAGCTGAGAATGTAGCTCAGTGGTAGATTGCTTACTGGTATGTGTGGAACATGAGGATCAACCCCCCCCCCCCAGCTCCATAAGAAATGTAAAAAAATCCAAATAAACAAAAATTACATGTAAAAACCAATCTTTTATCTAGTGACTGCTGAATTTACTGTTTGTTCTTTTGAAAGGAAGTTTTCATTTATTTTTTAAGAGTTCTGTACATGTATATAGTTTATCTTGATCATACCGACCCCCAATTCTTTCTCTAGTTCCCTCCCTTCCCTGAAATCTCCATTCTAATTTCCTGTCCCCTTTTTAAATTAAATTTATTTATTTACTTTTTAAAAATCCACTCAGTCTAGTACAGTCAGTGTATGTGTGGGGTGTAGGTATCACTGACAATTCTTTTTTTTTTTCTATTGACAATTCTTATATTGGAGGCAGAAAAATAGCAATGGAGTACATTAGGCTACATGGGCTGTCACAACAAGATACAGACTGGGTGCTAAGCTACAAACTGGTGTTCTTACTGTTCTAGATGTTTCTGGTAGATCCTTTCTGTATATAGTCGCTTATTTTGTCCTTACACAGCCTTATCTCTGTGAAGAAATGGGCAGGGAGGGGAGGGAGAAGGGAAGAGGAAGAGAAAGGGAAATGAACAGAGAAGGGAGAGGGGAGAGGGACAGGGAAGGGAGAGGGGAGAGGGAGAGAAGGTTCTGATGTCTCTTCCTCTCATAAGAACATTAGTTCTATCTAGTTACATCCCAACCCTGTGACTTCATTTATCTGTAGTTGCCTTCCTAGAGATCTCATTTCCAACTGCAGTCACGGTTGTGGGTAAGGGCCTCAATATGTGAATTTTGGTGGACACAGAACTTGGTTCATAACAGTCGGTATCTCGTTAAAGAAGAGTTCTCTACCTTGATTTCCCTTTTCTTTTTTCTTCCCTTCCTCACTTCTCCTTTTGAACATCACTGTGGACTCATGCCATTATTTCTTTGTATGTGTGTGTGTGAGAGAGAGTTCATGTGTATGTATGTATATATGTATGTATGTATGTATGTATGTATGATGTATGTATGTATGTGAGATGTATGCACATATGTGTGCCAAAGCATGTGTATGGCTGCAGAAGAAGGTGTTGGATGTCCCCATCTCTGCCTTATTCCTTTTTGAGGCAAGCTGTCTCTCCTAGAGCCTGAAACTCACATCAGTGCCCCCACTCCACAGCCATGTACAGGACTACAGCTTGTCCTGTGGGTGCTGGGATCTGAACACCAGGCCTTATATTTGCCCAGCAAATGTTCTTACCATGGAGCCATCTCTGCAGCCCTGACCCTTTTAAGACTTATTTATTTTGCTTTATATATGCAAATGTTTTGTTTTCACATATGTTTATGCATCATGTGTGCTTGATGTCTGTGGAGGTCAGAAGAGAGGGTTAGATCTTCTGGGACTGGAGTTATGGATGCTTGTGAACCATCATATGGATGTTGGGATTAGAAACATGAGTCCTCTGCAAGAACAGCAAATGCTTCACCTCCTGCTCTTATTTTGAGACAAAATCTCACATGGTTGCCCAGGTTGGCCTGGCACTCACCACATAGCTCAGGTTAGCCATGAGCACTCAGCAATCCAGAGTGTGGGTATTGCATGTGTTTGTTTTTTACTTAATGTATTATAATCTACTTACGCTACCATTCATTTTAATAACAAAGCTGTCCAAGATGTGGTTGATGAAAACACATTTGCTGAGAGATTTTGCGTCTTAGTGGGCAGTTATATCTGGAATACAATACTTGTTAATAGCTGTGAGAACCTGTAGAACTAGTTTTTAATAGCATCCTCTGGGCTACAGCTTTGGAACATATGTTCATGAAGTCTTTTTAGAATTAAAGCCTAGCCCTTTAAGAGTACAATTGTGAGTTTAGAAAGCATTTGAGTGGCTTGTAATATAGTGCATACTTAGTAAATATTGATGAATGAATGAAAGCCTTGAATTGTGATGTTTCCTTGGTCTCTTAAAAAAAAAATAAACCCTTAACCCTAGTGAGTTTGCTTTGGCTCTAGTAGGTAGATTGACTTGGATCAGTCTTTACCTTTTATCTATATTTTTAGTAAGCAGATCCTATTGTAGAAATCTAGATTTCCACTGCTGACCCCACTATAAGAGCTTATGGCCATTTATCTAGGAAGCAATTCCTGAACTTCTCATCCTATCTTGGTGCATCCCTTCGGTCTTCTGGAGGGCTGAGACAACTTATCTCAAAGGGAATGCTTGAAAATATGTTCCTTTTACTATGGCTATAGCTAAGGAATTCTTTTCCTTACAGAGGCGAGGAGAATCAAGTTTAAGTGAAACAAGGAATACAGATTCAGAGCTCTTGAGAATGTCGTATGTTTAATATCTATTCTGAGGAACAAGGATTCAGTCACAACCACTCATTGAGGATCTATTTACTGTCAGAGTGTAATTGGATTTTATATAGCAGTTCATTTTGGTTGGGGGTGGGGATAAGAAGGTGATTGCAAAGTAACAAACAAAATGTATGTGATAGGATCTCTGTTTTTTTTTTTTTAATTTTTATTTTTGTATTATTTTCTTGGTTTTGGATCCTTAGGGACACTGGCAACAACCCTTTATTTGCCACAGTGGTCTTAGAAAACAAGGTATACACTTTGACTACTTTTGCTGTGAATAATCCATTGAAGCCAGGCAGTACCACACCGGATTCATCAGTGTTCACACAGAGGTCACATCCTTACAGATCTCTTTGAATTTGTGGGATACATATGGTTTGCCACTTCTATAGAGGAAATATTTTCATTTTAGAATTCAACTTTTATAACCTTTGGCAACGTGTAGTATCAATGGCTCTTTGTTGTGTTTTTTCTTTCTTTCTTTTTTTTTTTTGAAAAAAGTGAAACTGTAAGCTATCCCCAAGGATATGCAGGGCGTTGCTATAGCAACAGAATCTGCCTCCCAGCACCACAAGAGAAACCATGAATAAAAGATGGTGTTCTTGCGGACAACAGAATAGAAGAGGTTGTTTCGATCCTTCTAATACCTGAAATTTGCTGTTATTTTGTTAAATGCAAAATAAAAATCTTGGGGAAAGGCACAGTTCACTAAAAAAGATGAATTTCTGTATTGTACTTCACATGTCGTAGGAAAAATCACATGCTTTCTGAATAGAGTTAGCACATGTGAGCAAGTCCAGAGATGGGCCACAACATTTGATTCATATATGTTTTTCTGTTTAATTTTATACTTCAAATAAGAGTACTAAAGGCAAAAATATGTGAATCTGGAATACAATATGTGAATCTGGGACTTTTATTCTTATCCAAAATAGACTTCTGGTTCCATATTTGGACAGAAGTACCTACTGTGTACATAAAAGGTTGAACAAAACAAAGCATCCTGATTTCAGCTGGCTTTGTCTACCATGAATCTATTTATATCGTGCATTAACCAGTTTGGTTCTGAGTTCTTATTCTGCTGGCTTCATGGTAAACTGCCTTTCTAGGAAGAAGCAAAAAAAGAAAAAAAAAACCAAACAAAACAAACTCACCTTTTAAAAAATGCTTATTTCCTAAATACTCAGAACTAAATTAAATTATTGCCAGAATCTTTGACTCTCAGAGTAAGTAAATTGTTATGGGCTGAACAGTGTTTACTCAGAATTCTTACATCAAAGCTCTAACCTCCAGTGTTACTTGGACATAAGGCCCACATGAAGTACTATGGTTAAACATCATGATCTGAAAAGATTTGTGTCTTTACAAGAGAAGTGTTTCTTTCTGTTGGTGTGTTAGCTGATAGGAGATGCCCAGCCACCAGGGATGAGTGACACATGTAAAGATTAGAGACAGGATACCAGCATAGTTTAGGACTGGTGTGAGTGGTGTGAGAGCTGTCCATCAGATTCTGAGCATCGCAAACCCTGGGAAGAATTGTTCCTGAACCTGTGGGTGCCCCTCACCCACACTGTCTGATGTATTCTGGACTTCCTTGTTTACTGGGGGGGAGCTTGATGCAACGAGAGTGAGCGGAGGAAGTGGCCACCAGTTACACAGTAGAGAGTGGACACGTGCTAGAGAGTGACCAAGCTGGTACCCCTTCTCAGACTTCCTGAGGAAATGTATTTGCACTGTTTTCATGGAGGCCTGAGATGACTAATGTAGGAATGAAAATATTTAGTGTGATTATTCTCTTGATTTTCTTTTGGAGTCAAATAGAGTTCTCTTTTCAGGTGGACAGGCACTCATGACCCTTCCAACTCTTCAATGACTTTTGCTTTTGTCACCTTAACAACTCGACAGAACTGAGGCGTAAAAGTTCCTGATTCACCCTCCAAAGTTGTGCTTATTAAAGATATTTTCTTTGTAAGAGCTTAAAATGTGGTATTTTGTTTTTAAGCTTGAACTGAATAGACAACACTTGGGAATAATGACTTAATAGACTGTCTAATAGTAATGTAAGAATACATTGTGAGAGCTGAGGGATGGTCTGGCACTTCAGAATTGTTTGCTGCACTGGCATATGATTTGGGCTCACTTCCCAGCAACTATATAGTGACTTACAACCACTAGTAACTCTTAGTTCTAGGGAATCTGAAACCATCTGGCTTCTGAGAGCACACACAGAGGGAACATACAAATATGCAGGCAAGCTCACTTAAATGTAAAATTAATTAGTTAATTTAAAATACTTTTACTTTACATGTATACCTTGGGTGTTTTGCCTGCATGTATGTCTGTGCACCTTGTGTGGAGGTCAGAGGAGTGTGTTAGATCCCTTGGAACTTGAGTTATAGGTGGTTGAGAGCCATCATGCGCTTGCTGGGAATCAAACTCATGTCCTCTGGAAGAGCAACTACCTCTCTTAACCATTGAACCATCTCTCTAGCCCAATAAATGTCTTAAAGGGTAAATTTTGGATAATCATTGCCAATACTTAGAGGACCATTTTAATTCTTTTTGTTTTTGCTTTTGGGAATTAAACTAAGGACCTTAAGCATGCAGGTCAAGTGTTCTATCACTGAACTACATCTCTTAGGGGTGAATGCTTCTTTTCTTTTCTTTTCTTTTTCATTTTAACCATTCTTTTCTTCTTTTTTATTAGATATTTTCTTTATTTACATGTCATATGATTTCTCCTTTCCCAGTTTCCCCTCCAAAAGAAACAAAACAAAACAAAACAAAAAAACAAAAAACAACAAGAACAAACCCCTGTTCCCTCCCTCCTCCCCCTGCTTGCCACCCCACCCTCTACCGCTTACTGGCCCTGGCATTCCCCTACACTGGGGCACAGAACCTTCACAGGGCCAAGGGCCTCTCCTCCGGTTGATGACCAACTTGGCCATCCTCTACTATATATATGCTGCCAGAGCCATCAGTCCCACCATGTATACTCCTTGGTTGGTGGTTTAGTCCCTGGGAGCTCTGAGGGTACTAGTTAGTTCATATTGTTGTTCGTCCTAAGGGGCTGCAAACCCTTCAGCTCTTTGGGTCCTTTCTCTAGCTCCTTCATTGGGGACCTTGTGCTCAGTCCAATGGATGGCTGTGAGCCTCTACTTCTGTATTAGTCGGGTGCTGTCAGAGCCTCTCAGGAGACAGCTATATCAGGCTGGAGTGCCCTTCCTTCAGTCTCTGCTCCATAGTTAGTCTCTGCAACTCCTTTCATGGGCATTTTGTTCCCCCTTTTAAGAAGGAATGAAGTGTCTACATTTTGGTCTTCCTTCTTGTTGAGTTTCTTGTGGTTTATGGATTATACTTTGAGTATTCCGAACTTCTGGACTAATAGCCACTTATCAGAGAGAGCATACCATGTGTGTTCTTTTGTGATTGGGTTACCTTACTCAGGATGATATTCTCCAGATCCATCCATTTCCCTAAGAATTTCATAAATTCATTGTTTTTAATAGCTGAGCAGTACTCCAATTGTATAGATGTGCCACAGTTTCTGTATCCATTCCTCTATTGAGGGACATCTGGGTTGTTTCCAGTTTCTGGCTATTATAAATAAGGCTTCTATGAACATAGTGGAGCATGTGTCCTTATTACATGTTGGAACATCTTCTGGGTATATGCCCAGGAGTGATGTAGCTGGGTCCTCTGGTAAAACTATGTCCAATTTCTGGAGGAACCACCAGACTGATTTCCAGAGTGGTTGTGAGGTGAATGTTTCTTATTCTTGTTATGAGCTTTATTCTTGCCAGGAGGTAGTGACTCACACCTTTAATCCCAGCACTTGGGAGGCAGAGGCAGGCGGATCTCTTTGGGTTTTTGGCCAATCTGGTCTACAGAGGCAGCCAGGGCTATACAGAGAAACCCTGTCTAGAAAAACCAAAAAAGAAAAAGGAAAAAAAGAGTTTTATTCTCCTTGAACTATTTCTACAATTTAAAGCCTCCGAGGATTTTTCTTGTAAGAAATGTATTTAATGTAGCTTGTTATATGACTTTCCTCTCCTTTTTCAAAAAAATTTTTTTTTAGTAGATCATGATCCTGGTGGTGAGGATGATGATGATGGTGATGATGATGACTATTATTATTGGGTGTCTGAGTGCCAGTGCAGGTCAGAGAATAGTTTCGTTGGGTTAGTTCTCTCCTTCTACCTTTACATGGGGTCTAGGGGTTAAATTCCGTTCACTAGCACAGCAAGTACACACATCTGTTGAGCCATTTTGTGATAAAATGGCAGACCTCTGTCTTCTTTTAAAACTATGTTAATAATGACTAGTAAGAACACTAGTAGGGACATGGGTAATTTTTCTCTTCTAAATTTTATATAATAAGCACTCATCACTTTAATAATGGAAAATAATAAAGTTAAGAAATACTAGGTATTAGAGAAACTTATAAAAAATCTTGTCTTTCAAGGAGAATTTGAGGTGGTTTGAATAAAATATATTTGTACCATAAAGCTAGGCAGGCTAGCAATGTAGAAGCATCAGAAGAAGAAAAAGGAATTAGATGCTCTAATGGTGAGATCTAATACTGTTAGGTAGCTGAACAGTAAATTTAGTGCTGATCTTCCTGACAGTCAAGAAAAGGAATCGTGGATTAGAGATCTCATTATCTGATCAAAAGAGCAGACACCAGCGCTTTCTGAGAGAATGGCTTTCCTCCACAGATGCCCTAGAGTGATATGCCACAGTACAGTTCACTTGTGTATCACATAAAAGGGTGGTTTATATGCTTCTGCTACAAAGAGAATGTCTAGGTCTCAGAAACTATTGACAGAGCCACAGGCCATTAGTCACCTTTCCTGTGTATCTTGTTTCTCTTGGTTAACCACTCACCTTCCTCAATGGAATTGCTTAATTTAGTACTGAATTTATGGGCCAAGAGCATCTTTGACCATAGCCGAGTCAGTCAAAGGATAGACCTGAGATTTTTCTAAGGAAGAAAGTCCACATTTCTATTGGACAATGGTAATGTCAGAACATCATTATCTTAGCCAATGGAAACCCTTATTCTATAGGACTTGAGAGAAACAAGAGAGAATCTCAAACATGTGTGCAGAAATAGTGAATAGACAAGACCTTCGTTCATACCTCTTGGGTCAGTGGCAACTGCTCTGGCAGAGGTTCTCAACCTGTTGATTGTGACCTTGTTGGGGATTGAATGACGCTTTCACAGGGGTCGCCTAAGACCATGGAAAACCTTGGGTACTTACATGATGATTTATAGAAGTTGCAAAATTACAGTTATGAAGTAGCAATGGTTGGGGGTCACCACAATATGAGGAAATATACTAAAGGGTGGCAGCATTAGGAAGGCTGAGACCCACTGTTGTTATGGTTTCTGCAGTGGATACACCCTCCCCTCATGCTGCAGACAAACCTGATCTAGATAATCCCACAGCCAGGCCCTTTCCCCAGGTGAGTCTGATTGTGTCACATTGACAACTAAAACGATCCATCAAAAATACTGGTTGGAATTTACTCTAAGAAATTTTTTTTTCAAGAAGGCAAGATCACCAGAAAGAATGTGCATAACCAGGCCAGGCTGTTATTCATGTGTCACTCTGTCTCTGTCGGGCATTGCTAAAGTTTGAGACTTGCTGAAAGAGTGCGCAGGGAGATCAGGAGGCAGAATACCAGAACAGAGGGGAGAATACTGAGTTGACAGAACAAACCTCAGATATCAGCTTTTGGACTTCAGAGCCTTTGGCTATGGGAAAACACAAGTGAGCTTTTCTGATAGACACATCCTACGGGCACATGCTCTGGATAGCAGTTAGACGACAACAAAAGTGACATTATTATCAATTTTTAAAGAATTTAAACTTTAGTAGCTATGTAGTATTCCATTGTGTAAATGAACCACATTTCCTGTATCCATTCTTCTGTCATGGGACATCTTGATTGCTTCCAGCTTCTGGCTATTATAAATAAGGCTGCTGTGAACATAGTGGAGCATGTGTCTTTATTACATGTTGGCGCATCTTCTGGATTTATGCCCAGGAGTGATATAGCTGGGTCCTCAGGTAATACTATGTCCATTTTTCTGAGCCAAACTGATTTCCAGAGTGGTTGTACCAGCTTGCAATCCCACCAGCAATGAAGGAGTATTCTCTTTCTCCACATCCTCACCAGCATCTGCTGTCACCTGAGTTTTTGATCTTAGTCATTCTGACTGGTGTGAGGTGGAATCTCAGGGTTGTTTTGATTTGCATTTCCCTAATGACTAAGGATGTTGAACATTTCTTTAGGTGTTTCTTAGCCATTCGGAATTCCTCAGTTGAGAATTCTTTGTTTAGCTCTGTACCCCATTTTTAATAGGGTTATTTGGTTTTCTGGAGTCTAACTTCTTGAGTTCTTTATATATATTGGATATTAGCCCTCTATCAGTTGTAGGATTGGTAAAGATCTTTTCCCAATTTGTTGGTTGCTGTTTTGTCCTATTGACAGTGTCCTTTGCCTTACAGAAGCTTTTCAATTTTATGAGGTCCCATTTGTCATTTGTTGACACAATGGAGTGCTACTCAGCTATTAAAAACAATGATTTCATGAAATTCTTAGGCAAATAGATGGAACTAGAAAATATCATCTTGAATGAGGTAACCCAGTCACAAAAAGCACACACATTTACTCACTTTAAAGCTCAAGAAGAAGGAAGACCAAAGTGTGGATGCTTCATTCCTACTTAGAAGGGGGAATAAAATAACCTTGAGGGATAGAAGGTGGGAGAGACATGGTGGGGGGAGAGAGAAGGGGGAGGGGAAAGGGGAGTAGGACTAGATGTGGGAAGAGATGGGTGAAATTTACAGAGGGTCAGGAAATTGAACAGAGGAGTTTAGCAATAGGAAAAAGGATGAAATGTACACTTTGCAGTCAGCCTAGTGCTACAATTGGATGTGAAATAAAAGCCTGTGTTAAAATCTACCATTACCACTGTGGAGTACAAGACAAGGAAAAATACATTGAAAATATGTCACAAGGAATTTACAAACTCTATTCTAAAAACCATAGTGTATATGATGAGCAAGATGAAGAAGATGAGGAGCAAGAGAGTAAAAGCCGAGAAAGAGCAGAGATTGATCAGCAACTAACCAAGCAGCAGCTTAATGGAAACTAGGTTTGTGGGACAGAGACAGAAAACTGAGCATAAAACAACTATAACTCTTGTGCTTCTTTTCCACTCTTTTCTAAAATAAAGTGTTTGTAACTTAAAAAACAAAACAAAACTGGGAACTGGGGGTAGCTACCAGAAAGTCCCAGATGCCAGAAAAGCAAGAGGCTCCCAGGACCCAATGGGGAAATAGCCAACAAAGGAGAGAGAGAGAACCTGTAGAGATCATATCCAGAGGTTAGGGATGGCCCCTGGTTGAGGGATGGGACCACCCACCCATCTCCAAAATTTTAACCCAGAATTGCTCATGTCTAAAGGCAATACAGGGACAAAGAGTGGAGCAGAGACTGAAGAAAAGGCCATCCAGAGACTGCCCCACTGGAGATCTATCCCATATGTAGACACCAAACCCAAACACTATTGCTAATTAGAAGTGCTTGTTGACATGTGCCTGATATAGCTGTCTCCTGAGAGGCTCCACCAAAGCCTGACCAATACAGATGCAGATGCTCACAGCCAACCATCAGACTGAGTACAGGAACCCCAATGGAGGAGTTAGAGGAAGGACAGAAGGAGCTAAAGGGGATTGCAACCCCATAGGAAGAACAACAATATCAATCAACCAGACCCCCCAGAGCTTCCAGGGACTAAACCACCAACCAAAGAATACACATGGAGGGACCCAAGGCTCCAGCAGCATATGTAGCAGAGGATAGCCTTGTCAGACATCAGTGGGAGGAGCGGTCCTTAGTCTTGTGAAGATTCGATGCCCCAGTGTAGGGGAATGTGAAGGTGGGGAAGTAGGAGTGGGTAGATGGATGGGAGAACACCCTCATAGAAGCACGGGGAGGGGATGGGATAGGGGTTTGTGAAGGAGAAACTGGGAAAGGGGATAACAGTTGAAATGTAAATAAATAAAATAACTAATAAAAAAGAATTTAAACTTGTTTTATTTCTTGCAACATATAATTCACATAGCACAAACTGTAAATTTATGTGGTTTTATTAGAATATTCATAGTGTCCAGCCATTACCACTAGCTCCAAAAAGTGTTTCATAATCAAAAGAAGACAGTCCACATTTTGATTTTTATTTATCTCTTAGGCTAGTGTAAAAAGAGTTTTATTACTGCAGTGTCTTCCATGTGTGTCATTAGATTTTGTTCTCATTTATTTTTCCCACTCTCCTATGTCCCCTGCCTTCTTCTGGCTAGCACTCCTTCCTTATCTCATGTCACAAGTGTTCTATTACTTGACTCTTTCCACTGCCTGAGATCTCCTCCCCTTCTCTGGTGATCTCCTTTTCTACTTTTTTTTTGTTTGTTTATTTTTGTTTTTTTTCGAGACAAGATTTCTCTGTGTAGCCTTGGCTGTCCAGGAACTCACTCTGTAGACCAGGCTGGCCTCGAACTCAGAAATCCACCTGCCTCTGTCTCCCAAGTGCTGGGATTAAAGGCATGTGCCACCACCTCCCGGCCTCCTTTTCTACTTTAATGGGTACACACACACACACACACACACACACACACACCCACCCACCCACACACACACACACAATGCATATATAGTCAAGACTCACATGAGTAGATGTACATCGTACCTGCCTTCTGAGTCTAGCATATTTTGCTTATTGACTTCCAGTTGTATCCATTTCCTTGTAAATGTCATGGTTTCATTATTCTTTAGAGTCAAATCAAATTCCATTGTGTACCACGTTTTCTTTATCCACTTACCTAGGCTGGTTTTGTTTCCTCGCTATTGTGAACGGGGCAGCAATAAACACAAATGTACAAGGATCTCTGTAGTGTGTTCACTTGGGCTCTTTCAGGTATGTACCCAAGAGTGGTACAATGGAGTCACGTGGTACGTCTAGTTTCAGTTTTGTGGACAATTTCCATGTTCCTTTCTTCCTACATAGCTGCCAGCATTTGTTGCCTTTTGTTTTCTTGGTTATAGCTGTTCTGTCTGGAGTGAGCTGGAGTCAGAAAGCACTTTTAATTTTCATTTCCCTGATGTCTAAGGATGCTGGACACTTTTTGAGTGGTGTGTGTGTGTGTGTGGGTGGGTGCCTGTGCGTGAATGTAAATGTCAGAGGGAGACACTGGGTATCCTCGATCAGTCTGTGTTGTTGATGGGGATGAATGGCACACAAACAACAGTAACTGGCCTTTTAATGAAGGCTCCAAGGATTTGAGCTCAGGAGCTTCAGCTTGTGCAGCAAGCACTCTTACTGAGCCATGTGCCCACCCTTGGCTACTTTCCTCCAAGTATTTAATGGCTATCTCTTTTTTGGAGAACTGTTTACTCATTTCATGAACTTGTTGGTCAATTAGATAAGTTGGCTTTTGGAGTTTAGTTTTTGAGGTTTTAATTGTTGTTGTTATACTTTTATGTGATGTGATGTGTTTGCGTACGTGTATGTGTGTATGCATGCATGCGCGCATTCAAGTTCAGATGACACAGGCTGATGTTGGCCATCTTCTTCTATTTCTCTCCACTTTATTTTTGGATCAGTCTCCTACTGACCTTGGAGATTACACATCAGCGAGGCTGGCCGGCTCCGGCTCCTCCTGGGATTGGTCTGCTTCTACCCTCTCAGTGCTAGAGCTCAGGTGAGCACCATTGTGTGTGGCTTGTACGTGAGTACTGGAGATCTGAGATCAAGTCCTCAGACTGTGCAGCAAACATTGAACCCAGCCCTAAAATGTGAGTCTGTGTATGTACCCAGATAATAATATATCCTATCTTAGGTATATAATATATATCATAGACACAAATTCTGTCTGATATAAAGTTGGCAAGGATTTTTAACCCATTCTGTAGGTTGTTTCTTCATTCCTGATGATCCCTGTGACATGCAGGTTTTTTATGCTGTGTAATCCCATTTATCGAATTTTGATATTTTTTTTCCTACGTTATTGGTGCTCTTTTCAGAAAACTCTTATCTGTGCGTAGATTTTGAAGTGTTAATCTATGTTTCCCTCTGGCAGTTTCAAAGTCACAAGTCTTATGTAAACTAGTCAATGCAGTTTGAGCAGATTTTTGTGCCTGGTGAAGTGATATAGACTGCATTTCACTCTACATGTGAAGAAGCAGTTTTTCTTAGCATCATTTGTTAATCAGGCTGTTGCTGGCGAGCCACACAGACTCCCTGCTTTGGAGTCCCTTTGTAAACTTTGTAGAATTTGTAAACTTTGTAAAAGCTCAAGGCAGGAAAATGGCCAGGCCCAGCCTTGGGAGCTTCATCAGCCAGGCCCCTCCCCTCAGGCCTCCCTTACTGCAATTAAGGTGTTTGCAGTCCCTCAGTTAAGACCTTCCTCAGATTATGCTAACTTTAGGTGAAAAATCGGAACAGGAAAAACCACCAATCCCTGATCAGGAAAACTCACCAATCCCTGAACAAGACAACTCATCAATCCCCCAAACGCAGGACTTGAAATCCTATCAATACTTACCCTACAAATCTCTGCCCTAGAAAGCTCCTCTACCCCAAGAAACCCTATATAAAGGCTGTGTCTGCTCACTTCCCTCCTCTCACCTCCTGGGAGCAGAGACAACTACTCCTGGATTCATCCCTCTACACCCTGGACCCTCCCAGATTTGTTGCCTGGTGTGACTCTCATCAGAAGACAAGAGGCAATGAATTAAAGAAGGGAAGTGAGATGGTGCAGGGCGGAGGCTCCTGAGCTCCTGAGCTCAGCTGGGGATACCCTCTCCTGGAAGCTGCAGCACCTCTGCTGAGGAGGCTTCCTCTCAGAGCTCTGTGGTTCCTGGTCTCCCATGTTTCAGGATGTTCTTCCATTGGGACACTGTCCCACCTCACAGCTGTGTGGTGTCTCCCCCCCCCCACCCCCTCCCCCCGTGTCTCAAGGACACCTTCCCATCCAAGCAGAAAGACCAACAACTATCTCTTTTTCAATGTATGCTTCTGATCCTTTTGCTAAAAATTAGGTGACTGTAACTGCCTGGGGGTGTTTTGGGAAGCTTTGTTCTTGTCCATGAGACTGTATGTCTATTTTTGGGCTAGTACCATGATTTGTTATTATGGATCTGTAATATAGTTTGAGATCAGGTATTGTGATATCACAAAGCCTTTAGCGACACTCATCCTGCTAAGAGCTGCTTTGGATATTATTTTTTTTAATGGGTTTGAGCTTCAATAAGAATTTCAGATTATTTTTGTAGTTCTGTGAAGAATGTCAATAGGATTCTGATGGCAATTGCATTAAATGTATAGAGATTAAAAGTGTAGTCAACTTTTTTGTTTTTTGGTTTTTTGAGACAGGGTTTCTCTGTGTAGCCCTGGCTGTAAAGTTTTTTTTTTGTTTGTTTGTTTTTGTTTTTAGAAACAGGTTTTTCTGGATCGCCCTGGCTGTCCTGGAACTCACTCTGTAGCCCAGGCTGGCCTCGAGCTCAGAAATCTGCCTGCCTCTGCCTCCCAAGTGCTGGGATTAAAGGCGTGTGCCACCACCGCCTGGCTTGTCAATTTTCCTAATATTAATTTGACAATGATCATGAGAGGTCTTTCTATCTTCTGGTGTTCTTTGATTCATTTCTCCAATGTCATAAAGTTTTTATTGTGAAAACCTTTCACTTCTTGGGACCTCACACAGGTAACAGTGACAGCCATCTTTTTGCTTCCCTATGCTTTGGCAACCACGATTTTGTCTGTATGGATCTATATAGGAATGCAATAAATAGATGTGGCTTTTGTGTCTGACTTCATTCACTTGGCATGTTTTCAAGATTGAGCTATGTTATGGCAGGGGTTGGTACTTATGTTTTGGTGTGTATAGACAGATATTTAATTATAGTTAAAAATAATGTTTAAGCTAGTATACAAAGTATGGGTTTTATTGTGTGAGTGTGTGTGTGTGTGTGTGTGTGTGTGTGTGCATGCATCATTACACTTCATTCTACTTCAAAATGATATTATTTTATGAGAGTAGGTATACTTGATTGTGCTTATTCCTGAATGAAGGCTTGCCTGGCTTGTAAATGGAGGTGGGTCACTGAGTTCCCCACAAGTGGGGCTCAAGTTTTATTCAAGAGGCTTCTTCAGATCTGCTCAAGTCTTTTAAAGTATTTTTCTGAGACCCTGGGGTAGCTTGAGATGGATACAGCACATCATAGGAGAAAAAGACTTGAACTCTACATTTTTCTGTGTGATGTTCTGATACCTGTAACCTCCACGACTTGCCAGGGAGTTATATATCCACAGGGCCAGCTGCTTTTTGGACATGTCTCTTTAGAAGACTCTCAAAGTCAATGTGTCTGAAATGGAGTTCATTATGCATTCCTGGAAACATGTCTATAGCTCTTCATTTTCTCTCTGGTTATAGGATGTTTTTGTCTATCTAGTCTCCCAGGCCATGAACCTAGGGGTCATCCTGGATTTCTCCCTTTCCTTTATTTCTAAACTACAGTCTCCCCTTTGTTTAAACACGTGTGTGCTTTGTGTTCACCATCTCTACAACCTTGGCTTTTGGTTACTTCTCATAAAATTATGTGATTAATGAACTATCAAATATTTATTGAGTGACTGTTATATGTCAAATACTGTGCTAGCCTCTGAGGACTAAGTAAGAAGAATCAATTTTGCCAGCTCTTGGGAAGCTCAGAGTCTAGAGGTACTGACATGTATTTTAGCTGATCTTGCTGCTTCTAGAACATGTGTGTAGTTCACCCTTTATGGCACTACTTGAGTTCTTTCTTAGTTTTTAAAATTTAATTCATTTACTCTCCTTTAAGCCCTTATACTACTTTTTCCCAACCTCGAAAACTCTTACCCTCTCTCATGGCTCCTGACTAATTTCCTGACCTCTATGTGTATTCCAGATGACATGTACAAACCTAAAGATTCAAGGGTAGCAGCTACAAATGACAGAAAACATTTGATGTTTGTCTTTCTGAGTCTGAGTTACCTCACTCAGAATGATTTTTATCTAGCTACATCCATTTACCTGTGAATTTCATAATTTTGTTTTTTAAATGGCTGAATAATATTCCATTGTGTGAACATACCACATTTTTATTATCTGTTCATTGGTTGGTGGACATCTAGGCTGTTTCCTGGCTACCATGAATGAGCAGCAATGAATATGGATGAGTAGGTATCTCTATAGGAGAAACAGGAAGGGTTAAGTTGGTGTGGTGGATGGGTGTGTTTGAAAGAGGATGGGATACTAGGAGAATAACACTAAACACTCTTTGAATAAGTCATATGGAAACTTACTACTGTCTGTTGAAGCTTTCTAAAATACATATTATGTCTACAAATATATAGATTCACACATGTGCAGGCAAACACACACACACACACACACACACACACACACACACACACAGATTCAAAATGGAGTTATCCTATAATGAGCCATCAATGCTCCTACTAGACACCACAGCTAACAGACAGAAGGTCTGGTGACAGGAATATCTTACTACTTTTGGAGTTATTTTCAAGTGAGTTCTCATAGACCCCTAAACATTGCAGGCTATTGCCAGTGTTCTTGGTTACTTTCCAGAAGCTGATGGCAAGATCCTATTGCAGAAGACTCAACATAACCAAGTCACAGAACATGGAAATATCAACCTGGTATTGGCCAGGAAGCTCCATCCCTAGTTTTCATAGTGCTGGATGATGCTGATCTTACCCAGATGTGAATCCTGTGACCTAGAATTATGGCTGATCTGGTAAAAACCACACACTGGTACAATGGTGGCCCAAATGTCATGAAAGGAACAAATCAGTCTCTGATTGAATTTAAGGCCTGCTTCACAAATTGTAACCCATACCTGGAAGTATGACCTGTAGCTAAACACATCATAGGCTCTGGGGCAGAACCTACTACTACTACTACTACTACTACTACTACTACTACTACTACTATTATTATTATGCTAATTGGGTATAGTGACTAAATAAACTCCTAGTGACTTATCCATTATTCCTTTAAATTAGTATGTCTCTCAACCCTCATCAGAGAAGCTTTTATTTACAGTGGATGAAGATTAACAGAGTCTCACAAATGATCTAGGAGCAGAGAATAAAGGATTTCAGAATGTCCAGCCCTAAATGGGACATCTATATTACACCTCCTCCTCATAATGTGCAGTGATCATTGTGGAAGCGGGGGAAGAAAGAGCATAAGAGCCAGAGGTGGTGGGCGAATACAAGAAAGCAGCAGGTCACAGCAGGCCAACTACACATACATACTCACGGCAGTTTTGACAACACTCACACAAGATCTGAACTGGACTAACTCCTAACATGGAGAGGGAGGTGGAAATGAAGTCCCCCCGCCCCTAACTGAGGCGCTCTTGGTAATTGGTAGATGGTGGTTCAGGAAGAGTCAGTTTTCTGACAATATTCAATGACTCAAAAAATACTTTACAGCAACTATCTATCTATCTATCTATCTATCTATCTATCTATCTATCTATCTATCTATCTATCTATCTGTCTATCTACATATATGAATTTTAAGACTGGCATATAAATAGATATAAAAATATATATGTATTTTTAGTATTGGTATATAAAACATTGGGTTTCATTATAGCATTTTCAAAAGAAATTTGGTTCTGTTGCATCTCCACTGCTAAGGTTCCTCAAAAGTGAAAATCCAAAATGTAACTTAGATTTAAATTTATTGCTTTGGTACTAAAACACAGACTTCACACTCGTGATTGGGTTTTTGCCTGTCATTAGCTTTCTTTTTCTTCTCTACTAACACAAGAGGGACTTAGGCGGGAACTAGCCTCCTCATTCACCACTGAGATGGAGTCTCACTGGTGACAGATCTCACAGTTAGGTAAATTCACTTGATAGTCTGCATAAAAGGGTATGAAAAACCTTTCTCCATGTTCTGTTTCAAGTTTTTACAATTAGTTCCCTGGCTCAGAAAATAAGGAATTCTGTTACTTGAATTGTGATTTTTTTTTTTACTTTGACCTCTGAAAAGTACGAGAAGATTTAGTGATCAGGCTCCTTATAGGGGAATCTGCAGTGGCTTCCATAGGCCCATCTTGAGCGCTTGTTTCTGGGCTATGCTTGGGAAGATGTGGATCCTTTGGGAGGAGGGCTTCTGCTGGCACAAGTACACCACTAGAGGTAACTCTTTAAGGTTATGCCCAATCCTAGTTCTCTGCTGAAGCCAGGTAAAATTCATACCACAAACTCCCGCTGTTAAGGACTGAACTGCTATGCCATGCTGCCTCCACACTGATGGACTGACTGAGACCCTCTTGCACAGTGAGCCTGTCTTCCTGTCTTAAGTTGTTCCTGTTGCGTATTTAGGTTGCTGTGATAGGAAAGTAACGCGTAGAGACTGACAGGGACTTAGCAGTGCGCCTTAGTTAGGGTTTTGCTACTGTGAACAGATCCCATGACCAAGGCAATTCTTATAAGGACAACATTTAGTTGGACTGGTTTACAGGTTCAGAGGTTCAGTCCATTATCATCAAGGTGGGAACATGGCAGTGTCCAGACAAGCATGATGCAGGAGAAGCTGAGAATTCTACATCTTCATCTGAAGGCCACCAGAAGACTGGCTCCCACGTGGTTAGAGGAGAATTTTATTGCCTAACCCCACAGTGACACACTTCCTCCAACAAGGCCACACCCCCTAATAGTGCCACTCCCTGGGCCAAGCATATTCAAACCGCCATACGGTGTTACCAGATATAAATTCAATATATTATTAAAAAGGTTAGAGAATATGAGAAACAATCTCATTTACAATAGAAGCAATGTTAAGATATTGAGAATGTATTTGACAAATGATATGACCCTTAAGGTGGCCACTTTCTTTCAAGCTTGGCAGTTGGTAAGTGGGCCCCATGTAGGCTTACTGTGTGGATGGAGAAGTGTTATTTCTGTTCAGGTCCCATCTATCTCAGCCGCAGTGTGATATCTGTCCACAAGGATAGCAAGGTATTTGTTTTCAGCAGATTCTAATGTTACAAACGTTTAAATTAAGCACAATCTATGAGTTCAGGTGGGCTAAAGCACACATGAGGGGCAGCCAGGAGAGAACTTGCAATGGACAGCTTATTGAATTTGAAAACCAGAACTGAACCTATAAAATACCAATGAGAGCTATGAAGAATGTTATTGATACAGTGGGGTAATGCAAAGGACCAAGTAGAAATGCCAAGTCTAATTGGTGGTAAACAGAGAGCTCCAGAAAGCTTAGGGCATCAAACAAGTCAAACAGAACACCTATCTTATCTCCAGACCCTTTTGTTTCTTTAAAAATCTCACCTTTGGAGTTTGGGTGACAGCTTAGCTGGTAAAGTGGTGATGTGGTTTTGATCCTTAGGACCCACCTAAGAAGCTGGATGCAGAGGCATGTGCTTGTCATCCTAGTGATGGAGAGGTGAAGTCAGGTAGTTCCTTTGAATTCACTAGCCAGGTAGAATAGTTTATCCAGTGAGCTTCAGGACAGTGAAAAACCCCATAGATGGACACTGCCTAAGGAATGACACCAAAGGTTGTTCCCTGGTCTAAACACACACACACACACACACACACACACACACACACACACACACACACACACGGGCATGTACACTGGAATCATTTTTGTATTTGCATTTGAACATATCTTTTGGAGACTTAGAGTTTCTGATTTCTTATAGAAGGTAACGGAAAAGGAAGATGACTAGAAATCCCTTCTCATATCAGCCTGTGGAAGCTAGATCAAATCTCAGTGTTCTGTTGATTCATATGCTTATGTAAACCATGGGAATTCTGGTTGTGGGTTTGGTATGGTTGAGCATGCCTTTAATCCCTGCAGTAAGGAGGCAGAGGCAAGTGGACTTTTTGTGAATTTGAGGAGCGCATGGTCTACATGCTGAGCTCCTGGATAGCAAGGCTACAGAGTAAGGCCCTGTCTCAAAAACAAACAAGGAAACAAACAAACAAGATTCCATTTTGTAAATTCTGGACACAAAATGGTCATGAATCTAGACAATAACCATTATTTATGAAGTGGCTGACACTAAAATTTATAGTTAATAATATCAAAATATAATTCTTTTGCAGTAAAACATTTTCCAACCAGTGGTCTGAGGAGACAGAACACAAACTAACAATTTGCATGGCAACTTCAGTATCAATTACTTTCAGTGTTTTCTATTTCCATTTGTTAGCTTCTCAGAGGAGTACAATCACCATATACATCAATGCCTAAATATGAGCACCAGCTCTGGCCTTGTTTAATTGTTCTGTTGGGCAGTTGTAGATGTGGGAAGTAGTCTTCATCTGAAATGGTAACTGTGTTATTTCTGCCTTATTGAATACTCTGTTCTCTTGTTAACAATTTCTGCACTTCCTGCTAGATGAGCTTCCCTCAGCTCCAGTCCCAGTCTAGAGGCCACTCAGAAACAGAAGCAATTCTTTTAGAAGAGTTCCTAATTGTATTTTGGAAAATAGAACTTATGGTTAGAACATGTGCCTACTGTTTGTACATAATACTATTTAATATGTTAAAAGAGTTAATTGTAAGGCCTTATGGAAGGTGTATAGTAAATTTATAAGCAGGAAGTTTATAAATGACTTGTTGATGTCACTCTCCCAAAACTAATTCATAAACTTGATTTATTCTAATAGCTTTTCTCTTGAAACTTGACAAGCTGAAACTAAAATCCATGTGAAATAATAAAGCATCAGGAAAACCCAAATAATCAAGGTATAGCTTTTGTGAGGTGAAGAGGAATTTTAATCCAGAAACATAGCTACTCTGGCTGGAATATAGACATGCCTTTAATCCCAGGATACAGAGGCAAGTAGGTCTTAAGGCCAGCCTGGAACAGAACAAGTTCCAGGTCTAGAAAAGTTTAGGTCCAGACATGGTGGTACATACCTTTGAACCCAATCTCAGCACTCAGGTGTCAGTTGAGAGGTATGCAGGGGAGTTGAGTTGGTGAGTGGTGACAGTTCAGTTTGTGGAGTTCTGAGGCAGTTTTACTGGGACAGGTTGCAGGTGAAGACAAAATGAGCCGGAGGATGAGAAGGAGCCAGAAGATTAGAATAGATTGCCAAAGTTAGTTTGAGGCCAAGCAGAGCAACTCAACCAGAAGCTGAGAGAAGCCAGTTTGAATCAATCAGCTTAGAGAAGAGTTTGAGCCAGAACAGCTGAGTTGAACCAGTCATCCAGAATTCAGAAGTAGCTAGAAAGGCTGAGATTATTTAGCCTTAAGCCTCTGAGATTGGATTCAGCTTTACTCAAACTTTAAGGACACGGACAAAATGCTGTTGATGTTCTTTGCCAGGGTAAAGCACCAAAGGGCTCTAGCTAAGTATCTGATGGAGTCCTTGCTCCTTCAGGAGCCCCATGAGGTAGGCCTCCACCATCTGATTTGGATGTTAGGTAATGTGCACATGTATCGAAGCATCACATGGAGTCTATTAACATGTACTTTACACGTAATATATAAATTAACTGAAATAAAACATTTTCTTTAATTTACATGTTATGAAAATATTTTATGCCTAAAAGGCATAAGCCATTAAGGAAAATAAGTGACCTAGTTACATTAAAACTTGAATACTGAGGGCATCACAAAGTTAAAACCCACAATTTTGAAAAGTTATTTGCAATAATTTCTTTAAGACTGAATTTGTTAACTGTTAGTGAAAAAGATCCCTGAATATCTTTGCTCTCTCTGTGAGAGAAGAGTAAGCCAGTATCTACCCAGTAGCCCAGGTCAGTAGCTAAAATATGGAGTAAATTTAAGGTGAAATCAATGTGAAAAAGAAAAATATTTCACAAAATGGGCAAGTGTTATAAACAGTTGAGTGTTAAAAGAAACTCCAATGGTCAATATGTGAAAAATACATTCAAGAGATAAGATAAACACAAGGCAAGGCTCTCCTTTGAGACCACTGAGTTGGTCAGTGCTTTAAAAGTTTCGCCATGTGTAGTATTGCAAAAATGTGTGAGAGATTTCCTGGGCTAGGAAGAGGTAAACAGAGCTGACAGAGTGTTATTCATTTCATTTCCAAATATATTCAAAACCCTATAATATTTTATTATCATTGCTTTATGAATCACTAGTCATTTGAGCATATCATGACTACACATTTACTTCACATAACTAACTACATGTTTTTCACTCTGTCGTGTCTGTATATGCATCAGGAATCATTTCATTTTGGCCAAAAAGTTTTAAAAAGTTTAAAAATTTGTATGAAGAGACGATTGTTTGCTGTGTTCCTCAGGTTGGCCACTAGCTCCTGGGTCCGAGCTCCCCCAGGACTGTAGAACACACTATTGTGCCCAGTGGAACACTTATTTTAGACTGGGTCTTTGGTAGTAAAGTCCCCAGGATTCTGTTTTCCTGACCATGCCTTTGTTTCCTTTCCCATTTGAAAGACATTTTTGCTAAGTGTGTGTCAAGTTGGCAGTGATTTTTCTTTCTATGCTTTACAGAAATCAATCCATTTTGTTTGGTTCCATTGTTTTCTATTGATAAGCCAATAGCTGCCTTATTGTTGTTTCTTTAAAGCCAATGCATCTTTTCTCTGTGCTTTTGAGTTGTCTTTGTTAGTTTTAAGCGGCCTTGCACAGTGCATTTAAGTGTGGTTTTCTTGGTATTTAATTTGCTTGAGTTCAAGGAGCTTCTTAAGCATGTAGTGTGAGACCTTCTGCCAGCTTTTGAAGACTCTCATCCAGGTCTGCACCATCCTTGTGAGCACTTCTGTTCCGAAACCCTGGCCATACACACGTTGATGTGTTCTGCACATTTCTTTGCTCTTATGTAGCTTTTATTTCTCCCCTCATGCTCTGGTTGATATTCTTTCTCTATTACTACAAAATTGATATCAATTATCAACTTGATTAGATCTAGAATCACTTGGAGAGGGGCCTCTGGTCTTGCCTTGTGGAAGATTATTTTGATGATGTTCATCAACAAGGGAAGACTGGCCTTCTGGGTCATTTTCATTTTCTGGGCTGGGACCTTGTTTTGTATGAAAAGAGAAAGTAGTTGAGAACAAACATTTGCCATTCTTTGCTTCTTGGCTGTGAATGCAATATGTCTAGTCTGCACTGTGATTCCCAGTGTGATGGGAGGGACCACAACAGTGAGTGGAAGCAAAAACAATCTCTGCATTCCTTAAGTTGCCCTTTTCAGGCCATTTATCACAGAATCAGAAAAGGTTGCTATTGCAAGGTCTTTATCTCCCTCTCCCTCTTTCTGATAGGGTTAAGGCTGGTCTCAAACTCTTTATGTGCTGGAGGGTGGCCTGGAACTCCTGTTCCTCTTTCATCCACTTTCCAAGTACTGGGGTTATAGAAAGGTGTGCACCACTACACAACTTCTTTGTGTGCATTTGTGGTATACGTGTGTACTGTATGTACACGAGTATGTGTGTTGGTACAAATGTAGAAGCTAGAGTGGGGCACTGAGCATTCTCTTTTATCACACTCTGCCTTATTCCATTGATGCAGGTTGTCTCCTCAAACCTGGAGCTCATGCTTTTGCTGTGTTCACACCCAGGATCACCCACTGATTCTCTTTCTGCTCCCCACATTGTTGGGGTTAGAAGCAAGAGTGAGCTTGCTGTGTGAGTGCTGGGATCTGAACTGTAGATCCCTAAACACTTTATGTTTTCCTCTTCTTATATATACATATATATGTAGATGTACATATACGTATACATACATACATACACATACACACACACATATTCTTTTGACATAGGGTTTAGCTGTATAGTCTTTGCTGGCTTATAGCTTGCTATGCAGACTAGAGTGGCCTTCAACTTTCAGCCATCCTCTGGCCCCTGTCTTCTAAATTCTGGAATTAAAGGTATGTGCCACCACATCTTGATTGTGCTAACCTTTCATTTGTCTTTTTATTCTTTGTATTCTGTTCAATTGTGTTAGAAATGGGACAGAGATAGATGCTGCTCCCCTCTACAGCTAACTGAAAGTGCCATCTTTTCCTTTCCAAAATGTATACTATGATTCTGTTTTCTTCTGGACCTTATGTAAACTTTTAGTGTTCTGAACATAACAATTAACTAAACTTTAGAACCAACCAAACATCTTCCATTAAAACCTCATTCTACTTGAAATTATGATATAAGCTCAAAATGGATCATAGATTTAAACACAAAGCCTAAATCTATAAAGTGAATGATCAAAAACAGACAAAAAAGATTTGGATATAACACTGTTCTAAAATTTGATGTTGATCTCAATCAAAATTATAAACTTCTATTCTTCAAAAGATGCTGTGATCAGGTACATTAATAGGACCTGCCCATACCAACTGATGGTAAGGAGGTGAAGCAACTGAAACTGTCCTGTATGCTAGTGGATGGGTGAAATGGCATGAACACTAGAAAGCAAATATATTTAGCCTATGAAACAAGCATCTTTCTCCTAGGTATTTACTCATGAAAACATGTTCCATACAAAGATTTGTATACAAATATTAATCACAGATTTATTTACTTAAAGACTTTTAGACTTTTAGTATGTGTATGAGTATTCTGCTTGCATGTATGTAGATGCATCATGTGTGAGCCTGGTGCTTTTGGCTGGTCAGAAGAAGGTGTCAGTCCCCTTGGAACTGTTTGTGATGAATGGTTGTGAGCCACTATGTGAGTATTGAGAACGGAACCCAGGTCCTTTGCACGACCAATAAGTGCTCTCAACTACTGTGCCATCTCTTTAGCCTCTCAGCAGCTTTGCTGGTGATAACATGAAGCATCTATAATTCAAATGTCCATCAGGAGCTGAATGAGCAATCCAACTGTTGTGTGACTGGACAATAGGGTAGTAATAAACAACTAGCAGATAGAGCAATAGGACAACTGAGCAGCAAGAACAATAGGAGGAACAACAATACCAACTAACCTGATCCCCCAGAGCTCCCAAGGACTAAACAAAGAGTACACATGGAGGGACCCATGGTTCTAGCTGCTTATGTAGCAGAGGATTGCCTTATGTGGCATCAACGGGAGGGGAGACCCTTGGTGCTGTGAAGGGTCAATGCCCCAGAAGGGATGGGAATGCTAGGGCGGTGAGGTGGTAGTGGATGGGTGGGTGGAGGAGCACCCTTATAGAAGCAGGGTAAGGGGGGATGGGATAGGGGTTTGTGGTGGGGAAACCAGGGAGGAGGGAGATAATATTTGAAATGTACATAAGTAAAATAACCAATGAAAAAGAATAACTTGGGAAATGATTATGACAAGGGAAGAGTCAGAAAAAAAGAATATAGAGTATATAAGCCCATTCATATAAAACTCCAGAAAGTGTAAACTAATCTGAATGAAAGCACACTAGTGGTTGCCTAGGGAAGGATGAGCTCCAGAATAAGAAGAAGGGTTATAATGGTGGTGGAAAGACTTCTGGAAGTGATGGTTGTGTTCATTATTTTAACTATAGGCATTTTGTTTTTATCCACGAGTATCCATGCATTGGCATTTACCACTTTAAGAAAAATGAAATTCATTCAATGTCAGCTAAACATCAATGAAATTAAAAGAGAAACCCAGCTAACTTAGACATTTATATATTAAATATAGGTTAGTGGTTTTTAAGGAAAAAGACTAAACAAACCCAAGGTTAAATGAGAAATTGTATCTCTGAAGAGTTAAAGTTGTCATTAGGAAATGATCCACTAGTTTGAAGTGTTTCTTGTTTCTTCTCATTTGGAAATATAGAAATGACTAGAAAGCACTTAGTGGGCATGCTAAATTGAAACTGATTAACCTCTGACCTCTTTACATCACTTAATGAGGCAGCCTGCAGGGCTGCAGGAAGGAGTTCGGTCTGAATGCTGACTGATGGTGAGATGATCCCATTTCTACTGCTCTCTGTTTTGTTCCCAGCCACCTAATTCGACTCTTGTGTTCATCCAAGGCTGAGGGCTTTCCATGAATCCCAATCAGTCACAGTTGTTGGGAGAAGCAGCCTGGTCTGGGTTTTCATGTATGAAAAATGCCTGCGATCAACAGAAAATAAAGTTTTCTTTCGTCCCTGGTCAGGACAGCTTAGTAATGATTATAGCATTTGAAGAAGATGTTGGTATGATCATCTTGTTTAGATTATTTTTATTTTCATGAGCCAAGAAGCGAGAGTGACTTCAGGCATAGGTGGTGCATGACAGCAAGCGGGCTGAATTTTCTGTGGAGGATACAGCGACTGAAAACAAATTGCCCACAGATTGAAATAATTTCCATGGGGTCACAGATGTCAACAGCATCTTTCAGAATTGGTTTTCTTTTTAAGCTGGGAATTTCTCTCATGATGCCGTCTAGCTATAAAAACGAGCCTCACATAAAACATGTTGAAAGCGGTTTGAGGGCCTCTGGGGAGCTCTCAGCTGTGTGTTATTCGTTTATGTTATTTATGTCTATCACTTATTATCACAATTGTCACTGTCATCATTAACCACTTACTGACTATAAAATATTCAAGGGTTTAAAAAAGACACCAACTTTACATTATAACTGTGAAATTACAGGGTTCCTATAGAGTTTCCCTTAATAATGCGGCATGGCTGTATGTGGTGAAATATCAGTAATTCTCACATAATCTATAGAAATATACTAAAATTTAGCTCTGCAAAGCAACTTCAGCACCGCAGTTATTGGATGATGACTACTACAGTGGAGGAAATCTTTCTAGAATCTTCCTACCTTTGTTATAGAAAGGTGGTACAAAGGTTCTTCAAATGAAGACCATACTTGAGGCTTTACTATTTACATGGAAACTGATACCATGACAAATGATTTTTCTGGTTCATGTAGGTGACCTTAAAAGAAAACACAAATTCTTAGGGGAAAAGGACTAGTCTGTCACCTCTGTCACACCTAACATAAACACACACAGGTTCATTCAACTATGCTGACAGAGCAGCTAGTATCTAGGTATATGGACATGCATATGTGATGGTCACTTAGTCTGGTAGGACTAGGACAGTGTAGAGGTATGGTGCGGGGGAACTCCCAATGTGATGTTGGGAGGGAGTGGTGAGGTGCTCCTTCAGCTCAGATCTGAAAAGTAAGTAGATCTTAGGAACAGAAGGGAATGAAGTGAAGGAAGGCCAGATGGAGGACAGCGTACACAAGTGCTCAGAGAAGACAGAGAGAAACTTTGTAAACATGTAGAAAAGAATGTTCTAGTCTAGCTGGGATGGAGGGATGGTGAGACATGCAGCTGAGGTAGAGAAAACGACTAGAGAAAGGCTGGGTACAAGGTCCCCAGAGACACTAAGTATCCTTAGCAGAAGAGTCACCTTTTAGAATGCCACTAAAGGACTAAAAGGTCCTACTTACTTCCCAATGAGAAGAAAATGATCATATTCAAAAGACAATTATTTATGAAATATTGTAATGAAAATTTGCCAAGTGTATGAGTGTTAGCAAACACTGTGGTTTATTTAGCCCATTTAAGATGCATGTTTTGGGTGGTATCATTTCTGTTTCATAGTAGCATGGCCTTTGAAATAGATTCCCATTCATGTCTGATTATATAATCTGAATCTAAGGTGTCAGGTTGGTGGGTTTGAAAGGCAGGGAGGCAGAAGGCATTTCTATCTCACTCAATGAAGAAAAAAACAATGTAGCCACTAAAATTCAGCACAGGCTTCAAGAAACTCAAGCCAAATGGAATGGGAAAGAGGGAAGTCATGGGGTAAAGGGTGGGATGCTGGGGGACAGAATGTTCTCATAGCTGGGCAAAGTACGCGAGCGAGATTCCCATGCCCCTCTCCAAGACTCGGAGGAACTTCTGGAAATTCCGCCGTTGCTATTCATGTCCTATGAGGTTCTAGTCCTGGTCTTACTTAGCTCATCATCTTTGTGGTCATCACTTTGTCACTGGGATGGCAGGGAGCTGTCTCAAGACTGAACACTGCAAATCAAGGAAGGGGTGAGGAAGCTGTAGGTCGAAGTTTATGTGCAGTGGTGAGAGGCCAACTTGTGGAATCATTCTCCACCATCTGGATCCCAGGGACCAGACTCATTCATCAGATACTGTGCTACCCGAGCCATCCTGTGGCAAGCACTTTTACCTGCCCAGCCATCCTAACAGCCTCCAAAGTAGACTGCGTTTTAGGGGAGACGCCTTGAGGCTTGGATACCCTGGTAGTGGGACGGTGTTACATAGGACAGTTTCACCTCACAATTAAAAGTATCTTTTCAACGTTCCATTTATTTGCTTTACAAGCCTCTTGTATGTGGAAGTTCATAATCTTGTTTAACAAATGAGCAAATTATTACTTGTGGAGATTAAACAGAATGTCAGCCTCTGATTCTTTCACTTTTCTTAAATCATGTCCTAGTTTTCCATGCTATGTTATAGGATCATTTTGATTACAGAATTAGGTCTTTATTTAATAAATGAGTATAAAATTGGGCCTGTATTGGATTTACTACATATACATTAAGTAAACATACATTTACTACTATGCATGAAGGCATAGGTAGGCCTATGTTTTAAAAGTGCTTTATGTATCTTTGATTGGAATTGAATGGTTATAAGTTGGTAACATGTTTTAATTCCTTATGGATCATTTGTTAGTGAGATTTACTTGAAGGTAAATCAGATATTAAAAGATGAAAACTACAATGTGTTTTTTTATTAAATTAATTTTTATCCTTTTACTACTGGAATATAAATAGTTTCTAGTCTCTCTTTTTTTAGTTTCTTTGACCCCTTTCCTTATGGAGTTTACACACACACACACACACACACACACACACACACACACACACGTGCGCGCACACACGCGCGCGTGCACGTACGGCCCCCAACATGCATATGCATACTGACATACACAGTCCACACAAATACAGTTTACCACCCACCCATAACTAATTGATTATTTCTACATAATTATCTGATGTACTACAAGGGGGGAAATTTACCTTAAAAAAAAAAACAACAAAGTTGGCTTCTTTCTATAAGCTGCATGTCTGAACAAGTAATCTTTTTCTTGGGGAGAACACTATTTTACATCATTATCATCTCTAACAATTCAAATCCATTTGTTCACTGTTGTTGGTGCATGACTTGAAGTGGAGTTTTTCTTTAAGGCTGCACTGTGGGTATACATATTGAAGAGCGTTTCACATGCTTCCAAGACTTAATTAGTGGAACATTATAGACACACAGGAAATCTTCTTGTGGTAGGGTTTTCTATTATGCTGCTGTGCCTGACATGATTCAGACATGGTTTCTCCATTTTACAGAAAACCTGGTGTGTAAGGTGGCTGTGAATTAGGGGGGCCCTCTTCAGATTCACGTGGCAATACAGGCGCAGTATAATCAACAGATCCAGTTTGATTAAAACTCTTGTCACTTTTGTCTCCTATTTTGCAAACACTCACCCCACAAAAAGCAATCCAGTGTCCAGGGCCCAGGAAGGGTCCATGGAGCAAAGGACCAATCACATCCATAGGGCAGTACAATAACTGCACAAGTTTTAACCACACAATTCCTCTATGCCAAAGCTCTTATGACGTCAGAACCAGCACACACCCAGTTTATTTCTTTAAACTGCGGTGCAGGAGGGCTGTGGAGAGCAATCTGAATTTGTTGGGCAATGTTGAGTTTAAGGCATGGATCTACCGCTCACTAGCTGGGAGATCTTGGACAAGGGGCTTTGTTCAGCTTCTTTACATTTCTGTTTCTTCATTGTATGAAGATAATAGTAATTCCCACCTCGCAGGGAGTGTGACGCTTCAGTGGGATGGTGTAGACAAGAACACTTAGACAAACCGTAGCACAGAGCATTGCAGGTGGCTCTCCTGCTTATGCTAGTCATTCACGTGATTAACTGGTCCCCAGAGAAAGAAGATCCAGCTCAACTCCTTTTATTTTGAAAACCCTTAAAGAATCATACTATTTTATATTTATCTAAAGTTACATTATATATATGTGTGTATCTATGTGTTTATAACTTATATACACACATGTATACATATACATTATATAGCTTATACATAAACATGTATATCTCATACACACACACATATATATATATTTTCAGATTAGTAATTTTAAAATTTATATCCCGATTGCATTTCCCTTCCCTCTTATCTTCCTAACCCCCTTTTTCTTCCCCTAAATTCTTTAAAAAAATTGCTTGCAGTATTTTGTCTATCATCTATCTATCTATCTATCTATCTATCTATCTATCTATCAGTATGTGTGTATATGTGTGTGTGTGTGTGTGTGTGTGTTTGTAGGCCAGAGATCGATATCAACTGTCTTTCTCAGTTTTCTACCTTGTGTTTTAAAGACAGGGTCTCTCACTGAACTAACCGATTCATCTAGACTAGGTTGACCAGAAAACCCCAGGGATCTTCTTATCTCTGCTTCCTGGGATATGGGCATGTTCAGCTGCACCTGTACTGGGGTTCTGAACTCAGCTCCTCGTACTTGTGTAGAGTGACCCCACCTCTTACCCCAAACTCCCTGCGGCTTTCTTTTAACTCACTTACCTGCTGTGTGAAGCAAAAGCTGGAGCACATATCAATCCATGGTCTTAGAGCTGGGGGATCTTAGAAGTACAAGTATCGTATCGTGTGGATTCTGTTAGCCAGGCGTAAAGGCTTGAGCACTAGTTCTGGGTTGGGAAATAATGGTGTGGCTGTGTTCTCTAGGCTTAAGGCTGCATCTTTTCCGTGTTAGGCATGCAAAAGGAATTTCTTGCTTACACTGAGGAATTCAGTTAAACACTGACTGGATAGGAGACACTAGTCCAACTCCTTTCAGAGCTTCCATTCTGGACAGAGGAAGCGCCTCACTGAATGTACATTTTCTGTAGCTTGGCTATATGGAGCTGCATGACTGGATGGGATGTGAACACCAGCTTCGGGTGGTGATATGCCTTTAGAAATAGTGGGGTTTTAGAAAACAGCTTCAGAGGGATGTTTTGTTGTTTGAAGATGCTAAAAAAAGTGGGAGCCTTGGCTCCATCTACTCCTGTGTCCTGATATTTGGGTTTCTTCTATCTCATCAATAGATTAACATTGGGTCATGTTGGTGAGATTAGTGTTTTAAGTAATTAAGTGTCATGAGGAATGGAATGCATATATGTACATATGTATGTATACACACATATACATGACATAATGTGACATTTAAAAATTACTGTGTATCAGGTATTGTGTGAGGTTTTTAGATGTATCACCCCACTTAATTTTCAGAATGTCCAATGAGGTGCTACATTTATCTTGAGGAACAGAGAAATGTGTAGGTTGCCTCTAGTCTCACAGAAAACAGCAGAACTAGAGTTTAACCTCAAAAAGTCTTTCTTTAAAACATGTGCTTGAATGCGGAATGAACTTAGAAAAATATAGTAGTAGCAACACTCCAGGTAAATCCTGCTCAGGCAGCACAAGGCCAAGCTTGTAAGGGGCCTTGCATTGTGTACTATGCCCTGAGTTATACATGGCTATGTGGATGTGAACCCCTGACAAAACAGAGCAGAGAGGGTAGAGGACATCTCAGTCCCAAGCATCCCAAGCCATCATCCCCCTCTGGGACAAACTTACCTTCTTAGACTCCCAGTGTAGCAGCTCCAGGGAACACCCACACTCTTTCACTGACCTGAGCACCTAAGTGGGACACTAACCGCTCCTATTCTAACCTTTTAACTCCAGTGTAGTTGAAATATCTGACTATAGTCCAGACATTGTCTTGGTTTTGGATCATGCTTGAAACCCGAACATTTCTGCTTTGTTTTTAGTCCCTCTCAGATAATACCATAATCAATAAAAAGTATCATTTACGCAGGTCCCCCTGCTTCTTAAATCCATGTGTAGCCAATGGGATTTCAGCAAACAAGAGTTCTTTTGATCTTGACTCCTAAGTCTCAACACACACACATTTTTCTCCATGCCTTTGGCAGGCAGGTTCCTGTGGTCCAGCTTCTATTAATCAGGAAGAGGCAACACCCTAGGGCTTTTCTATTCAGAGAGTGATTAATAACTTGGCAGCTAGCATTCATCACAAACTTGTTAGGAATGCAAAATCAGGGCTTGTCCTGACTTCTAGACCAGAAACTTCATTAAAAACAAAACAAAACAAAACAACAACAGATCAACAACAACCACAATGATCATTTCACTCTGGATATAATGTTTAGAAGAAACTAATCCTTTCTGAGTTTCATTTTGCCCTGGCACTTGCAAGTCAACCTCTATACCTAAGGCTCAGGGAAAACTGAGGAAGAATGGGTGGAAAGATTGCATCAGCCAGGGGATCAGTATACCGGCTGCTTGATTCTAGACACGACAGAGAAGAAACACCCGTGAAATCTCAACATTATGGTTACCCTAAGCAAGACCCACACAAAGACAGCAGCAGATGGCACACCAACATGGATGGGGGAAATTCAGAGTTGGATGAAGAGCTTTAGCCAACCAGTGGCTGCTGAGAAAAGGAGAATCTGTTTTCTCTAAGAATGAGCCCACTGATAGGTCCCAAGTGGTCATCTCTAAATGTGTGTACATATGAGCAACACTTAATAGGTTTAATAGGACTTAATAGATTTGATAGATAGGTAGATAGATAGATTAGATAGGTAGATATAGATGTATGTAGAGGTAGATATATAAATATGTATATTTGTACATATCTATAAAAATGTAAAATAAAGAATAGATCATAAATTTGAGAGGTGGAAACAAAAGAGGACTTGGAGACAGGTGGAAATGATGTAAGTACAGTACTCGTGTATGAAATGCTCAAGAAAATAAAAAAGTTAAATTAAAAAATTATAAATTTTAATATAACTTCACATTTGTGAATTCTGTTTTAAGTAACACCTTATTTTTCATCTTTACTCACAGTAATGTATATTTATAACCATACTGGAACTGGGCAGTGATCCTTACACAGCATCTTAATAGTTTGGGGATGGCTGGGTTTGGGGAGGTGACAGCTTTTCTGTGTGCTCCAGCTCTCTGGGTTAGGAAATGACATTTTGTATTTAACTCAGAGGGTGAACGTCCCCTTAGAAACTGCATTTTAAACCAGAGCCTCAGTGATTTAAATACACATTAAAATCAGATGAGCCAATGACAGGGAAAGTCCTGGGTTTCCAAGTTGTTACATGAAGCATGGGAACTGGTCCTCTGATCTCAGGACTGTTATGGCAAGAATAGAATAAGCACTTATTGTATGCTGCCGTAGTTTGAGGGCTCTTTGCTATAATGGTTCAGTCACTTATGTTGTGAAATGCAGGTTTGTTTTCTTGATTTTTAACTGGACTTCGAAAACACAGCATCAGAATTCTGACCAGAAGTAGGATTCAACTAGAATGATTTTAATAAAGAGATTAAAAAACAAAAAACAAAAAACAAAAGGTGGGCAAGGTTAAGGTTCAGACCTCACATGGGCCTTTTTCAAGACACTTGGCGGTAAAGGGACGGAAAGCGTATGGAGCCAGGAACATGGGTGCATTGATGGTTTAGGGGGAGGTGCTTATAAAGTGGAAGAGACTGAGGATATGGCTGACAGGATCCTGAAGGAAGTGAGAGGAAAAGAACTCATGGCCCAAGGTTATTCTGAGACAGGAAGGAAACAGGCACAGATGCCAATCTGGTGAGGCTCGGGGAGGGGCGGGCATGAGAAAACTCATGGCTTCTTTGGATACAAAGTAGGTGGGGTTTCATTCTGAGTGAGAAGACTTGTTCCTGAATTGGGGATGGGGAGCAAACATTGAGTAGCTGTAGGAGGACAACTGTAGGAAGTTTAAAAATCTCCACTGCTTTGTTTTGAGGACAGTGGTCCAGGTATCATTCTTGCCTGTCCAGAAGTCATAATTTCTGGTGAGGAATTTCCTATATTACAGATTGGTTAAGCACTTTCCTCAGAGTGAAATAGCAACAATAGCATCCTATCTTGAACTACTTTGTAACATTTCAGACACCCAAATTTCATTACTAGTTCTCTGCCTTTGGCCAAAACGTTGCACCTGCTACCAGGGCTCATGTGTTCACCAGGTTGCTTCCAGAGAATGAGAACACAGTACAGCAGAATAGCTTGCTTCTGGCTCACTCACTGAAACTGCTGGGAATTCACCTATGTGGAAAAGTGCTGTGACCAGAACTGACTCCATCACATTCTGTGTATTGTGTGCCAGTCAATCTGGGAAGATGGAAGCTGGCTGCCCACTAGGATCCCTGGGATGCTGCCACTTCATAATCATCTCCATGTTAGCATCTTTTGCTGGCCAAACCATCGGGCCAGCTGCTGGCTTCTCTTCAGCAGCTGTTTTAACGACAGGATTTCTTTATATAGAGACAATGGGTTTCTCTATCAATATTTGAATTGAGATCTCTCTTCCAGTGCTGAATTATTAAAGAAAAATGAAACCAAGACGTAAAATTCTTGTTTTCTATGCAGCTCTTGACTCCGTCTGTAAGATAAATTAACCCCACTTTGTATATACTCTATTATATGCATTTCGGATGTTATAAAAAAGATAAAAAAATGTGTGTACATCTGTCTGTTCTATCTGTGCCCAGGTGAGTGCAGATACATGTGGAGTCTAGAAGACGGCATCTCTTTCTTCGGAGCTGGATTTGCAGGCATTTGTGAGCTGCCTGACGTGGGTGCTGGCAACCAAAGCTGGGCTTTCTGCAAGAGCTGGGAAGGTTCTTAACTGCTCGCCCATCTTTCTACTCCCTGTTTTTTTTTTTTTTTTGTTAGAATATATGATCAGGAGATGATTTGGGAAACACTATTTAAGATTTTCAATAATATTTCTATCAGAATATATTTAATTTTTAATACATTTGGCATGTAGGTGTTTGGACATGAGTTAATGTAAGTGCTTGCTCTATTTTCTTCTTCTTCTTAATTCCAGGAATAAATAATTAGCCTTCCTTGGGATAATTAATTGCCTTGTTCTGAATGTTTGTCTTCTTTTAATTTTGCCCTCCCCCTTCCTTCTTTACCTCTCCTTCTCTCCTGCTATAGTGCTGGGAATTAAATCTAGAGCCTTGCTCTCACTAGGCCGAACTCTGTCAGAGAGCCCCACTCCTGTCCTTTCTGCTCTGTTCCTAATAGAGATGAAATAGGGCAACCGGATGATGTCCATCGCTGGTGAGTGGGTACCGAGACTGCGGTACATGTACACAGTGGAATCTTATGCAGCCATAAAGAAAAATGAAAAATTGAAATTTGCAGGAAAATGGATGGATCTGGGAAAGATTCTACTGATCCAGGAAACCAAAGCGCAGAAAGACAAAGGCCCATATATCTACTCTTATTGTGGGTGTCAGCCTTGACTCTATAGTTTTGTGTGTTTTTCTTGGAGGATTTTGGGAACCCAAGATACTAAAAAGGGAAGAGAGGTGGGTGGTTGCCTTACAGCAGAAGAGACAGTGAGTGACACATAGGTTAAACAAATGTTGAGGAGATATAGTGAAGGGTAGAAATATTCAAGTGAGGAGAGAAGGGGAGGGTGAGAGACACAAGGGAAAGGGTTTAAAACAAAAGAGGTTGGATAAAAATCACTTGGTAGACCCAATAAAATACATATAAAGGAGTCTGAAGGCATAAACCCTGTGAGACTAGACAATGCAGGCCCCAGAAACAGTGATTAGTAAACAGAACCACAGCACTAAGTAGGAGACAACTCTGTAGAAGTTGTTTGCCACGGAGGCCCTCAAAACAACACAGGCTCTCGCATGTCAATTACCTACCAGGACTAGCTGATAAAAGACACTACTGCTATAGACAATGCACATTTTGCACTTTGGATGCAAGGTGTGGGGAAATCAAGCTGGAACTGGGCTGAAAGATTCCCACTGCTGGCTAGCTCTTATGATCCATTGGCAGCCGAGAGATCCTGGGAGATGGCAAAGTTTAATATCCATGTATTTATCCACCGGGGAGCCAACCAGGCTCTTTTGGTTATTTCTAAATTCAAGACTACACAGACAGCCCTGGGCAAACCCTGCAGAACACTCTACAGAATTGAAATCAGTAATAGGGAAAATGGATCTGTAGTGAGGAAAGAAGCCTGCTAGAGGAGGGAGTGAGGTAGGAGAGGGTCAGGGGAAGAATGAGCAGAATATGCAGGGTGCATGTGTGGAGTTGTGAAAGAACAAAATCTACTATGAACAGCTACACAACCAAACAACACGCCAGGAGGGAATTCTCAGGTAATAAATACAAACAGCATGTAAGACTGACAGATCATATCTACTGTCAGCCAGGCTGACATGTGCCTGTAATCTTAGTTCTAGAGACACAAAGGCAGGAAGATTATGAATTTGAAGCCAACCTACATTGCAAGATTTCTAGGGCAGCTTGGACTATATAAGGAGACTCCATCTTAGCTAATATACAACCAATCAATCAACCAATCAATCAACCAATTATAAAAAACAACCCATCCAATTGAATAAACAGTAACAATAGTGACAAAACCAAATCTCACAAAACAAGACAAAAACAAAACACTGAATTTCATCCACTGCTTCAGCAGGACTCTTTGGAATGGTGGTTTGGGAAATAAAAATGTATTGAACAAGAAAGAAATGATTATGCAACATGTACCTCTACAGTGTGTTCTGGGCTCATCTTACAGACACCAACAATGTGCACGCTTTGAAGTGTGTCAAATTGCTAAGGAAGAGATACTAGGTGCAGAACACATTCAGTTTTATTACAACAAAGATGTTTTATTGAAGCCCAAGTGCTGGTGCAGTCTGATTTCCAAAACTTAAAAAACACCCTTGCCTTCTGAAGTAGGTCCCACAGCTATATGGTGCACGATTAAGCCCACTATAAAGCTGATTGGCAGGATTAAATTCTGGCTAATTTCTGTACTGCCAGTGAGCCAAGCATCCTCATTACCTGAGTTAGTTACAAATAGAAAAATCTGTCTTCCAGTGCAGGAGGCTTGGTTGAACTAGATTGGAGCATTCTGAGGTGGTTTGGGGGTCCCTAGGGATGAAGGGTCATGGTCAGAGTCATCTTTATCCTCAAAGGATACTCAGTGGAAGATTCTGAGGGTTCTGTGGTGAGACTTTGTGCTCTGGCCAGGCTCTCTTGCTGTTGACAGCTTTTGTGTGTTATTGTTGTGGAAGAAGGGGTTTGGCTGGGCAGATCACCTGCCTCAGGGGCTGGGAGAGAACTGGCAAGGAGATGCAGGGGAAAAAGAGGTAGGGATGTATTAGTATTGGGGAGATGGGAGATGATTCTGGAAACAGAGTAGTTTCAGGATAGAAGATATAGTCAAAGATAACTGCATGCTAGATTACAGCTTTCGAGGGGGGTATGGTGTCCTGGGAGAGAGTAAGAAAACACCAGACAGGGGTGGGGGTTATGCAGAGAAGTAGCTTCATAAGGTTTGCTCCAGCAAACGGGGGCTGGGGAAGGGGTACTGCGGGGCAGATTTACAGTGTGAGTCTGCCAGTATTGAAGCAGGCTAGAGATATGGAGAATTATGGGACATAAAGGATAAAGCAGCCCTTCACCCTGGGGTCTGCTTTTAGCCTCTCAGCTGCAGAGTGGTGTGAATCGCAGTGCAAGTAACAACTGCAGAAAGCCTTTCTCCCCTCCCAGCTATCAAGCCGCAGCTTCCTGAGCATCTCAAGGCAGTCTCCCTTACAAGGAAAGACACCTCCCTGTCCCCTGAGCTACCCCAGTGGCTCCTGGTTTTACTGTATCAGATTATAGTCCTGTCCACGGCACCCCTAGAACTACCCTATAATCTCACTTATCAAAAAAAGATAAAGAAGAGGAAAGGAAAGGTTTCCTAGCAACCTTTTGAGATATAACTTGAGAGCCATGGAGATGGTACGCATGGCTAATGCTAATTAGACTGCCTTTGCGGAGCCCATACACACACTTGGGTATGTCTTACTTTCTTTTAGAGTGGTTCTTTTTCTCCTAACTTTTGTGCTTGAAGTTTATATTAATATATCTTTAATAAAACCTCCAATCCTTCCTCTTACTGGCTAGTCTTGACATCTTTAAATTTTCTTTTATTTTAGGTTAATCCATGTGTGCTAGGCATCTGCATGTATGTGTGTGCATGTGTATGCAAATGTCCAGGGACCCAAAGGCCTCATTCCTCCTGGAGCTGGAGTTATAGGCAGTTGTGTGCTGCCTGACATGGGTGCTGGGAACCACACTCAAGTCTTCTGCAAGAGCAACGAGAGCTCTTAACCTCCCAAGCATCTACTTGATGCCCTAAAACTCTTTTCTATTTCAAAACTACCAAGAGTAAGGGTTGGCTTGAGTTAAGGTCTCTGAAAGATTAAAGGTTTTCTTCTTCAGGCTTGCTGAGAGCGACAGTGAAGAGGTGTGCTTCTGCCCCCTCATTGCTGACCCTAGGACATTTTATGCAATGACTTGGACGTTTATGCTTGACAGAAAAATTTCCACTTGTTTCTGTGCTGTTTGCTAATGTAAAGGATGAAAGGGATGCTTTTTATTAAATGGCACTCGATGAAGGGACAATATATTTTATCTCTAGATTGTCTAACAATGCAATGAGATGAGGTAGAGGGTAGGGGCTATGGGAGATTAAATGAATATCAGTCAGACTGGGGAATATGGTAGCCACAGAAATGTGGTGATCTCATCCTGACTTGTTGTTTCTTCATAGAGTAAAACCTTCCATTTTAGAGGCAAACTTCTTAATATAGTATATTTACAAAGAGATGAAACGACCAGAATGTTCTAAGGGAAGGTGAACTACTACAGAGAAGCTCCTCCTGTCAGGAAGTAAACCTCTCAAACTAGTTCCAGGAAGTCCCTGAAACTGACAAGATTCAATAGACACCCCCCCCCTTCCCAAGAGTACTTAAGCTTTAAAGACTACTGAGAGAAGACTTTTAGACAAGCCCCTAAAAGTTGTTCAGCAGCTTCCAGTCTAGAAAAGACAAGACAGACCAACTGAGCCATCAGGAAAAGATGGTTTCCAGCCTGCTGAGCTCCGCAGTCTGTTCAGTGTGCTGCTGGTTGCCATCTTTTGTGAGCTGTCATCCAGACTGGGGTGGCCTTTGAGAATGCAACTGCTTTCTGCACCCATAAGTAACCACTCATCCATATTCCAGTAAGTAACCCAATAAAATCCATGGTTCACCAAATCAGACTTTGGTGTTGTCTGTAATTTGGTCTGTTGTCAGTTCCCTATCTATCTGAGGCAAGCAGACATTGATCATGTTTCCTGGAAATAGTGTCACACAACACACTGGCCCTGTGTATTGTAGTCTGAATGTGTTTTCCCCAGATTTATTGGGTTGAACTGTGTCACCAAGGCTAAGAGATGGGGCCTTCAGTAAATGATTAGGTCATGAGAGCTAAGCCATCATGGATAGGATAGTGGCCATTAAAAAGGACATATGGGAAGGAGACCAACCTTGTTTTTGCCTTCTTGCTCTTCCTCTTTCCATCATGCTAAGACATAGCAAAAGTAGAAAAATATAGAGTGGCCTCCAGCAGATACTGAATCTGTTGAAATCTTGATCTTAGAATTTTTTTGTTTGCCAAACTTTTAAAAAAAAGTTTTTGCTGCTTAGAAATTACCCAGAGTCAGTTATTTTGTTATGATAGTACTATCAGGCACAGCCAAAAAGTACTTTGGATTGGTCCTAGAGCAGGTCAGCCTGGAATTACCTTTATTATCCTTTTAAAAAACTTTTTCTCTTCAAACAGAGACTAGCCTCCAGATGATAACATCTTAGCATGTGAAGAACTCTGAGATGAAAGTACAGGCTGGGGGCTGGTGAGACGGCTCAGTGGTTAAGAACACTGACTGCTCTTCTGAAGGTCCTGGGTTCAAATCCCAGCGAGCACATGGTGGCTCACAACTACCAGTAATGAGATCTGATGCCCTCTTCTGGGGTGTCTGAAGACAGCTACAATCTACTTACCTGTAATAAATAAATAAATCTTTTTTTTTTTTTTTTTTTTAAAGAAAGTACAGGCTGGGTTGAGACCAGAATGTGGAAGAAGAGAAGAGAGTGGGGGTAGGATCCTAGGAGCACAGAAAACAAAAACAAAAACAAAAACAAAAACAAAAACAAAAACAGGCAAAACCCCCAAAGATCCATTAGAGGCTGCGGTGGGGTTCTGAGAACCCAAAGATGTTGGAGTGGATCTACCAGTACATGCCTGAAGGAAGAAAGCAGCAAGAATGATTTCATATTCTCCAGAAAGTGGCTACAGAGAAGTCAGTAATGGGAACTAGGAGGTGACAGAATAGGGAGCTGTCTGCTGAGGCCCCAGGGAGACTGGTTAGAGCCATGATGAAAGATCTGGTGTTTTACATAGATGCTCCCTTAGCATGGCACACCACAACCCCTTGCCAAAGGGCTCATGAGCTTTCACATTTTTACCCACTATGCTCTGTAATTAAATAGACAAGATAGAAGCCCCACAGTCTCACCTCTTTCTCTATGATACATCTTTCTTTGAAATTCTGTTGAAATATAGCCTGTTTTATCTGTCTGTCTGTCTGTCCGTCCGTCCATCCATCCATCCATCCATCCATCCATCTATCTATCTATCCATTTATCTATCTACCATCTATCTACCTATCTATCTATCTATCATCTTTCTACACAAATATTTATTTAAGATATTAGTTTCCTTGCATAATGAGCTTTCCCAGTTCACATAAAAAAGTAGTCTTTGGGATATATTTTTGTCTAAATAACTGAGGAATATGAATAATGGTTTGTGTGAGGTGTTCTGAAAACATCCTCTTCCTTTATTGATGGACATTAGGTTGCCTTCACACCTTTGCTATTAGGAACAGTGCTGCGGCAGGTATGAGAATGCAGACATCCTCTGACATACTGTAATACGTTCCTCTGGTTATATAAAGTGTACATTATTAAAGAGAAAAACCAAAAGTTGTATTCTTTCCCTTATTATATAGATAACTTCCAAATACAAGAGAAAAGGCTTTGTTGGGGGCTGATACCACTTTCTTTTTTTTTAGCTCCCACTTTCCTATATTAGCTAATATAGCTAATTTTTCCTGTATTAACTAATTTAACTAATACTTTCCTATATTAACAGGAGTTTTTTCAAAGTTGGAAATGGTTGATAATTTCTCAGCTTGCTATGTAGCTATAATATAGACATATCACCAAGGATCTGGCCATGGGTATCTACGCTAGTCCCTCATTTGGAGATGGTGGTAAAGAAGATCAGTGGCAGCAGTGGGGATAACATTGCCTATGTGGTGTAAGCTAGGCATTTTCTGCTTAGCACTGTTGCTACAGTTAATTCTATAGTGTGTGTGTGTGTGTGTATACATGTGTAGATAGAGAATTAAAACATGTATGCATGTTTGCCTGCATGTATGTGTGTGCGCCCCATGAGAGCAGCTGGAACATACGGAAGTCAGAAGAGGAAACTGGATCTGTTGGAGGTGGAGTTACAGATAGTTGTAAGCAACCACTGGGATACTGGGAATTAAATCCAAGTCTTCTTCAACAGCAGCCAGTGCTCTTAACTACTGAGCCATCTCTCCAGCCGCCATAGTATAATTTTTGTGTGGTGGCAGTACTGGCTTCTTGGTCTCTCTTGTTTCTTCTCATTTTTTTTGACCCTGGTGTTATTGCTCTTCCCTATGACTTTGTGAACTATCTAGTATCTGCTAGTAAATTCCACTTCTCTTCACAGAAGCCAGAGAGTGTCTGTTACTATGGTGTATTATGATTGGTTGATTTACTGTATTGGATTGAGAAGAACTCGGTGTTTTCTTTCAAGATCTGTGGGTGATTATATAGTTACCACCAGTCCTAATTTGTTAGGGCAGAAGGGGTTTCTAAGATAAGTGACTTTTCAGTGATAAAGCTGGATACATCCTTCTGTTGAGCTTCCTGATAGTAGTATGTGACCTTAAACATGTTTCAAACCTGCTGTGTGTATTAACAGAGATACCCTTGTTCTTGCAGAAGTTCAGTCAAAGAACTGGTATGAAAACATGCTGCAACACACAACATAAAGAGCCCTGCAAAAGTAAGGTAACGATATGATGAACCGACTACAGAAATCCTCTGATTCCTTAGCCAGTGTCAGAGTATGGATCCAGGATCATCAGTCAGCATGAACATAAGCTGGTAAATTATATACTATATGCTGGATTTGGGCTTTTGGATTCTGGTGGTTTTTTTGTTATTTTTTAATTTTGAGGCAGGGTCTTAGGCAGCCTAGGCTGGCTTTGAACTCCTAAACCTCCTGCCTCCATCTCCCATGTACTGGAATGACAGACTTGTATGAGCATGAATAACTGAAAGGCAGATTCCTTGGATGAGGCTGAAACTTAGTGGCATGTGGTTCTAGGTTCGATCCCTGCTGCCACCTACCCCAAAAATTAGAATTAGAGAAATACAGTTGCCTAGCTTCCATTCTGACCTATGGTGGAAAAAAAAAATCCCTGGAAAAGAAACGCAGTCACTTCAGTCCCAGGTGGTTTAATCCATGTTAGAACTCGAGGTTTCTGTCTTTGGAAGAGAAGACATGGGCACATCTACCGGCTCCTCCCGCTCCTCCCGGGTCTCCTCTGTGTGCTCAGTTTTGGAGAGCACATTCGCAGTCCTTGCTGCCCATAGGAGCAGAATTGCAGTGTTGCTGGGACAGAATATCTGTCCCAACCCAAAGGAAGAAGGTTCCATATTGGCTCATGGTTTCATTGTCATGTGACCCCAAGTGTCTGGACTCATAGTGAGGGAGACCATTAGGGAGCTTATGGAGGAAGAGATGGCCAATGGCCTGCTGGCTAGGAAGCACTGTGAAGTCAGGACAGGACCAGAGTACCACTGTGAGCCACTTCCTCCAACCAGGTCCCTCCTTTCATTCCTTCCATCTCCTCCAAACCTGTTCAAATACTAAATGCATTATGGATTTGGAAGGAAATAAATGCTTAAAACATAATTAAGCCAGAGCGCAGAAGACCTAATTGCCTCTAGAAATACCTTCTCAGACACACCTAGATAATGCCTTCCTAGATTATGGACACTCCTAGAGACGTTCTCAACCCCATCAAATTGACAACCAGTGTTAGCGATCACATGACTGGGGTTAGGGTGGGATCAAAGGCCACGAAACATTGGTATCAGCTCTCAGATGCAGTTCCAGGCCCACTGAGTGTATCTGTGGAAGAGGTGCATCTGCACTGAGCCTTATGAGTACCTTTCTGCAATTAATCATGCCAAACTGGGTTACCTGCCAGGTGTAGAGTGTTTTCACTACATTTCCTTCTCTCCAAGCTTGCCACTGAGACCAGGATACAGAACAGTGTACCAAGGTCTGTTGCCTGTTTGATTTTTGAATGAGGAAAATTGGAGGACATGGCAGATAGAGTCAAGACCCGACCCTTCTCTGAATAGACTAGGGCCTCTGACACGTTAGGCTTCCTCGCAGTTCTACCTGGCTAGACTGCCTTCCAGCCAGGATATTAGACCTTTCTGAAGACAGGCAGACCCAAAGGAGCAAAAAGGCAGAGCTAAGCTGCTAGGTTTCTGTGTCTAGCCCCACTGTGTGCCTGCCTATTTTCCCTTATAGGTTGTTTACCCAGGCAGCTCCACCTGGACATTTAGGTGGTAGAGTTGTCCTTCTCCCTAGCAGTAAGTGCCCTAAGTCTCTGAGAGAACTTTTGTCTCCAAATCACATTGAACGAAACCACCCACCGCTAGCTCAGGCGGACTCAAGGTCTCCGATGATGCCTTGCGGACTCAGCAAGGGCAGACCCTCTTTCGTACCCAGACAACTGCTTCGTCCTTTCATAAGATGTAGCTTCCACAGTTGCTGAGTTTGGGAAGCCCAGCTGGTGGCAACTTCTGGGAGAAGGAGCCAATTGGTGAGTTGGGCATTTCTGAGGAGAGAGTGTTGCCTTTTGCTCTCCCCCCATCCCCGCAAAGATCACTTTACTAGGAATCAACCATCAATGGAGAGCTGCTTTCCTTCCGGTCATAGGTTCCTCACCTCCACTACATAGAACCACAGTGAATTCAGACTGATTTGCCTTAAAGCCTGACAGTGAGTGGTTAGTGATATGCAAAACCAGGCATTGAAGCCTAGTGTGCTTAGCATTGTCTACCACTTAATTGGCCGTAATAATTTTATTATCTAGGTATTAAAATGGGACAATTGGCAGTCCCCCCCCCCCGAAGTGTTTCCAGGTTGATTACATATGTAAGGAGGAGGGGCTGTGTAAGATCCATATACCCAGTAAACTGTTTTTTCAAATGACATTCCTTCCTCTTTATTTTATTTCAAAGTGTAGGGAGTTCAGTATAGTTCAAGGAAAGCATTGTGGTAAACAGCCAGATTAAATGTGAGCCGTGTAAAGAGCAGCAGCTTGCAGAAATATTGCTATAGATACTAAGACCAAACCCTGCCTCGGTACGGACCACACATAATTGAATCATGTTCAATAGAAGGCCATTACAAAACCGAACTTATTTGCAATGCTAATGTGGGGAAGACAGCTGTCACAGGGAATTAAATATGATCATTCAGAGCCTGAATAAATGAGGTGTCCATTATATTCTGGTGGTGTTGCAGGCTGCTTGAAGAACACAAATAAATGATACTGTTGCAGGGACCGGCCCATGGTTTTGTCTTTTAGTCCTGGAAATATGAGCGCTCTGGAGGTGGAGGCAGGGAGACAGAGATACAGGAAAAAGACTTGGCAGATAAATACAGGCAAGTAGGCAAGGAGTTTTTGCCCCTTCTCCCCCCACGAGCCGTGAATGCACAGGCATAATCAAAATTCTATTTTCTGATGCCTGAAATAGATTTTAATTCTATTAAAGATTTTTGTCAAGATTCATCCTGTCTCCGTAAGACTCAAATCACAGCCAACTCACAAAGGGGCCGAATGTGAACGAGCAGACTGGAGAGTAAGCAAAGCTAATCCTTTTGTCCCTTCCCCGAGGCTTTCCTTCCCATCCAAAGGGATAATAAAGATAACAGAAGTTTCTCCCTGATAATCAGTCTGCAATGAGCATAAAAGGTACTTGGATCAGCTCTGGTTCTAAAGATGCCATTAATTGTCCAATTAACAGAAAGACAGTTCTTCTTTGATTAGGTCTGAGCAACCTGGCCACAAGTAAGTTTTCTCATGTTAATAGCACGAGATACTACACTGTCATCTTTTGACACATAATAAAATTAGGAAAAAAAAATTTAAAGCAATTAAATATAAGAACATTTTCTGCTAGAATATCAAACTCGGGTACATCTAGAACATGCTTTATTAGTATGAAGTTACCATTCACAAGGTTTGGTGAAGCACAGGCCTCTGTGACCAGGAGCCAGCATGGCGCTCTCAGAAGTCATAGCTGCTGGGATAGAACAGCTCCTTGGAAGTAAATGAGACCTCAAAAGTCTCTGCCTGTCGTGTGTTAAACTTTATTCTCTGTAAGCTACCATTGAAGAGGTTCACACACACACACACACACACACACACACACACACACACGAGTGGTAGTAAAAGTGATAAAGAGATCAAATGGGAAGTCTGTTTATATCTGGTTTTGTATATACCAAGAAATGTAGCGTTGAGGGTTTTTTTTGTGTATTATGGTATAGAATTACATTTATGAAGTTATGAATTCAATTCAAGAAGGTATTGTATTTGCAGCTTCCAAGAGCTTTGAGTGCTTCTGAGTTGCTTGTCAGTAAATTCTTCCTGACAAGTTGGTTTCAGGTCCTTGTGTGACATTTTAGAAATGCAATGCCATATGAATGCTTGATGGGAATCCCTAGAATTGGTGCTGTGACTGAAGCGATTTTTCCTCTCACACTCACAAAAGCTCTCTCCTTTCAAGGTATATAATTTTTTTTTTTTGTTATTAAAATCTATTCCTTGGAAGCATGACTAGGGGAATTAATGTATGAGAATTGTGGGTTCAGGGCTAGCCTCAGCTACATAATGAATTTGAGGCTAACCTGGGCTGCATGAGACCCAATCTAAAAAAAAAAGAACACCTTAAACAACAAAAATATCATTCATTTTAAAGAAGACTTAGGGATACTTACAGTGTTAGCAGAAAAAGATGATTGGACTTAAGATTTTAAAAGAATTCTCTAGAACCCTGACTTGGAAGGGAGGTTGAGAGGTCATGAATTTCCACACGACGAGAGCAATTCAGATGCTATCATGCACTCAGAATTTAAAGATCTGTGTTTATAACAAACCCTCAAGTAATATAACCTTTAAATAGCAAGTAACCTCCCCCATAATCCCAGCTTTCCAGAAATGCTACTGATAGCTTTATTAATATCACTTTAATATTTTTAATTTATCTGTGTGAATATTCTCATACATTTCCTGTTTTCTATAACCACTTTATTGTGGATTGAGGCACATGTACCTAACATGTTAAAATATTTTTAAAAAGTTTATCAATATTACTTAATCAATATTAATTAATTAATATGCTTTAATATATAATACTAGACTTCATTCTGATATTTGCACATACATCTATAATGTATTTTGATCAAATTAATCCATCTACTATCCAGTCTTGGCCCTCTCCCACTCCCCTTGAATTCTACCCTTTTCCCATCTAGTTCTCCTACAATCATGTCCTTTTTTTTTTTTTTTTTTGGTGGCTCAATGAGTTGCTTACAGAAATATGGACATGGCCATCTTACTGATGAAGGCCAGGGTTTGATCCTCAGTATGGTAGGGGGGAAAGGACAGTATTTATTACAGCTTAATTTAAAGATTGGAAAACTCTAGTCTATTGCCCAAACCCTGCCCCTTCCCCTCACCTGGTTGTGTAAATGACATTTTTCCTGGGATTCAACTATAGCTGTCTGCTTTAGTGCAACAATGGCAGAGTTTAGTAGCTGCAACAAATTGTATTGTTTGCAAAGATGAAAGTATATTGATTGCCCTCTACAGAAAAGTTGGTTGACTTTTGACTTAACCCATCATTTTTCTGGGTGTGAAGATTATCTCCAATTTTTATACTATTGAAACAACACTTCAGGGTCAGTAAGATGGCTCAGGGGGTTAATGCTCTTGTCTCCAAGCCTAATGAGTTTGAGCCCTGGAACCTAAATTGTGGAAGGAGAAAATCAACTCTCCCAAGTTGTCCTCTGACACATTATAGCACACACATGTACACACACACACACACACACACACTGTAATAAAAAATAACACTGCAATAAATATACTGTAAACTCTTCTTGGTGTATTCAGCCACTGTCTCCTGTCCTGTTTATATGGATGGATTCTGTTCCAGAAGCCTTGGGCTATGTATATCACTGTGACTTCTGGGGTCTAGAGACTAGACTGCTAAGGTCAGTCAGTCACACAAATACATTCACACATCACTGATGGGAGAATTAAGTGAGGTACATGAAAGTCTGCTTGGAGTAGACAGCCAAAAACTGGTACCCAGTTAGTCTACCCTACCCTCTATATCTTCTCCTCTTTCTGATTTTAATCTGCATCCTTCTGTTGTCAATAACTTATTTATCACCATAAGTGTAAAAGTTTATCTGAGTTCTATGGGTGCTAGAGAATCCTATGTGGTCCTAAGGATCCCTGTCAATCTTTCCTTACATATGAGGGAACAAAGGAAGAAGAGAGGGAGGAAAGAAGAGAGGGGGAAGGAAGATGGAGGATAGAGACAGCAAGATTAAAAGAAAGGCAGAAAGAGAGAGAGAGAGAGAGAGAGAGAGAGAGAGAGAGAGAGAATATTAAAAGTTTTGTGATGGTTGGAGTGAGACTAGACCCCATAGGCTTATATAATCGAATGTTTGGTCCTTAGTTGGTGGAACTGTTTTGGGAGGAGTTAGTAGGTGTGGCCTTTTAGGGGAGGTGTGCCACTGGGGTTAGTCTTTGAGGTTTCAAAAGCCATGCCATTCCCTGTGTTCTCTCTGCCTCCTCCTTGGGGATAAGGATGGAAGCTCTCATCTACTGCTCTAGTGCCATGCCGGCCTGCCTCTTGCCTTACTCCCTGCCACGATGGTCATGGACTCTAAACATCTGGAACTGTAAGCCCCAATAAACCCTTCCAATCTACGAATAGTTGTCTTGCTCATGGCATCTCTTCACAGTGAAGGACAGGTAACTAAGACAGAAACACAGGTAGAAAGGAAACATTGAGTCCCGATAAAAACCTGCTGCAGAAGTGTGGTTGTGATGGCTACTCATGGCTATCAGTTTGACACTCCCGAGAAGAGAGAACCTCCACTGGGGATTGTCCTCCATGCCCTGTGGGCATGTCCATGGGGGTATTTTTTCTTATTGTTTAATGATGAGTAAAGGACTAGCCCAAAGTGGGAAGTGCCAACTTTGGGCAGATGGTCCAGAATTTTATAAGAAAGGTTACTGAACATGAACCTGAAAACAAGCTGGGTAAGCACCATTCTTAACACTCCCAGTGTCCTGACATGTCTTTATTAGATGATGACCCTGTTAAATCCTTTCTTCTCTAAGTTGCTTTAGGTCAGAGTTTTATCACAGCAACATAATGAGACCAGGAATTGGCCAACCACAGTTTTGGTAAGGTCAGCTCCATTGAACTGATCAGGCTTGATTTTTCCTGAGTTTGTGGAATCTTAAGATTCAAAGCTCCCAGGGAGTGAGCTTAGGGCAAGCACACCTCTGTGAAGCGCTTGGGGCAGCAGGAAGGGTCTGAGAGCCAGGGCAGAGGAGCCTTGTGCATTGCAGGGAAACTGGGCACACACCTTGTAAACATTTACTGTTTAGCATCAGCCTTTGTTCTGAGCATTGGGGAAGTGAAGTCTAAGAAAATGCCTTTGCTCTTACATTATGTAGAAGTTACTTCTTCAAACTAGAACTGAGGTGTTGTAAGGAGTCATGCACCATAAAACAGCAGCTGTCTGCTTCAGGAGGCAAGTTCCTCAGGCTCTCTTGAGTCTCAGTCTCCTCATCTGAAAAATGGAGCTGATGTAGCTGATTATGGTGTGCATTAAAGGGTTAGTTCACCGAAGACACTAGTAAGTGGTGGCTATTGTTTATGGCTAAGAGTGAGGGTTCTGAACTTCGGCTGGAAGTGGTAACATAGATTTTGCAACCTCAGAAGCTTAGGCAGAGGGATTTCAAGTTTGAGGCCAGCCTGGGATGCATTCAGATTCTAGCTGCTTATATAGGAGTGCCTTGGCTCCTATATATAGGTAGAAATCGCCTCAGTCATGTGTTTCTCCCATGGCTAGACAGGTCCTGGTACCCTGCCACCATGGGTGTTAAAATTGTACTCTCTCAATGAGAGGCCCTGTGTGTTCATTTTTATTATATTAATAATATAAATCCTGTTATTTTTCAGTAGTATCATTTTTAAGTGCTTAAATTTTATATTAAATAATTCTATCCTTTTCCATTTGTCTTATTTTTGGTCATGCTTTGGTCATACTATTGAATGCTGCTTATGTAGGGCAGGTGCACTTATTTTATAGAAAGGAAGCAAGTGTCCTGCGGGAGAGTGACAGGTTCTAAGCACACATGAGCCTCATGTTTAGCAATGAAACACCATCCCTGAATGGTTCAACCATTTCCACAGAGCACTTGGTGATTTATATGAGAAAATCATTGCATTTAAAACTGAAGATACAACAAAAGGCAGAACAATTCATAAACTTATATAATAGGAATACAGTTCCCCCTTGAAGACTGGTGCTTTCATGTAAAGTGTGGTATGAAAGCAAACTTCAGGACTGTTAAATGCCCTCTTATAACTAATTCTTGCAATTTAGGTCCCTGTAGTCTAGAGAAGAGGAAAATAAAGAGCCATGTCCCACTAGAGAAAGTAAATTTGAAAGAAATATTGAAGTAAAAGGAATAAACCATTTCTGAGTACTTCAAACACAATGGCGTAGTTGTCTTTTTAAGCAGAGTACTCGTGTTTAATTTCCACCCGTCAGCAGGTAGAAAGAGAAACGGAGAAAGAGAAATAGCTTTACAGATCAGCAGAGGCCCATTGAGGTAATAAGAGGTCTGACGTAAGCGTATGTTTAGACTCTAGCAATTCAAATATTTTCATATTTGAATCTCTATCTTCAGCACTAGAAAACTAAGTGTTGGGCATGAAGTCTGGTACCCTACGGAGTGTTGATTAAATGTCTTAAAAATTCAGCAGCATCTAAACAAGCTGATAAGATGTGTGTGGCATTATAGGTGGGACGTGCCTCACGGGAAGGAGAAGGCTTACCTTTGGGACTCTGTGGTTGCCTCTCTGGAAATTGGCCAAGATCATATAATTTAGCAAACTGAGTTTGTTTAAAAAGTCTGAGAGAAGCTATCTACAATGCTTAGGGAAAACCCCAAGCTGATGCATTAGAAACTGTCAGTGGGAGTATAGTCTGTAAAAAGTAAAGACGCTTGAGTGAAGGAGTGAAATGATGTAAACGTATTGAATTAACGAGTACTCCTCCTGACTGGCACTACATGATCATAAAGTAAGAGGGGGCAGGGGAAGGCTGTGTGGGGCCATGTCAGCAGGCTCTACAACTATGAAGAGTAAGGAAGGTGGAGGGCGTGAAGACAGTGGCTTGCTCTTCAATGAAGGGCTTTTAATTTTGCAATTAATAGGATGCTTTATTTTGCACCAAATTTAAGCCTTCAGAGCTACCCCCACTTGAACTTTAACAAATAAGAGGAAAACGAGTGTTGGCATGGGGTCCAGGCACTGAGTGTGAGCAGAGCACGTGGCTTTAAAATTCATTGTTCATTAGTTCATGTTTGGAGGCTGAAAGCTTCCCAAAGGTCAACAGTGTACTAATGCTTTTTATTACCATAATTATTACAAATAGTTACCTTTTGCTACGTTGGCTGTGCCACTTTGAAAAATTACTTTTGAAAATAGTTTTTCAGGCCTTAACGTCTCTCATCAGAGTAGTGAAGGGAAATTACTGGTGCTGGATGCTGTGGGAAGCAAGAGGATGCAGAAGTGGGCCCATGTCGGCCACACACTGTGCCCGTGCTGGAGGAAGGGCCAGTTAGTGAAGTGTGTGCACTGGTATATTATGGTTTCATTTCTGTAAGTAGGAAAGTGATGTCGTTTTTATTTGGAGCATTTAGGGTTGAACCTGGGGTTCAGCCAAGATATTTTTGGAGCGTAGATGACAAGTTATATTTTGGGGGTGTTTGTGTAACTCACACATGAATGCATTTGCATGTGTGCACACCTACAATTAGTTTTTCTGTAATGACACAAGCCATCCCTTGGCAAGGTATTGGTCAAATCTTTAAGAAGGAGTCCAAGTGTGTGTGTTGGCACTAATTTGGCTTTAAACTGGAAGAATGATCTAGATTTAATTTTTAAAATTTTATTATTATTTTACTTGCATGAATGTTTAGATTGTATGCATGTCTGTGAACAATTTGAGTGCAGTACCATGGAGGGCAGATGAGCTTATTGTATCTGAAACTGGAGTTTCAGATGGTTGTGAGCAGCTACTGTGGGTACTGGAATGAAACTTGAGTCCTCTGTTAGAGCAGCTAATGGTCTTAACTACTGAGACATCTCTCTAGCTCTACTCTAGATTTTAGATTTAGCTACTTTTATATTTTTTTGTAAGTTCAAGAGAGGGATGAAGGACCTGACAGAAGAAATGGAAGTGGCTTTGGAAATAGCAACTTTAAGATGTCCCTGCAGAAGGATGTGTTAAAAGCCTATAATTGGCAAAGTTTAGGGGAAAATCATGAATAGGAAGATTAAAGCTACTTTGATCTGTTGGAAGGATTCACATGTTAGAAGGTTGGTCTCCAGTGAGATGACATTTGAAGTTAGTAGAGCCTCTACAAGTGAGGAGTTGATTAGTTTATTGGGTTGCTGTCCTCAGATGGGATTTAAGGTAGCTTTTATGAGAGCCTGAGTTAATTCTTCTGATAGCAAGTTATTATGAAAGAACAGTGGTGGCACACACCTTTAATCCTAGCACTTGGGAGGCAGAGGTAGGTAAATCTCTGAGTTTGAGGCCAGCCTGGTCTATAGAGTGAACTCCAGGACAGCCAGGGCTACACAGAGAAACCTTATCTCAAAGCAAACAAAACAAAACAAAAACAAAAAACAAACTAAACTAAACCAAACCAAACCAAACCAAACCAAACCAAAAGAAACCTAACCAAACCAAAGCCTTCAAATGCTTGGCTTTCGGCCAACTGAGTGACTCCTCCTCTGAATAAGATATCATCTGCCCATGTGTATAGTAGAGGATTGCAAAGTCAATCATCAATGGGAGGAGAGGCCCTTGGCCCTGTGAAAGTTCTGTGCCCCAGTGTAGGGGAATACCAAGGCCAATAAGTGGGAGAGGGTGGGGTGGCAAGCATGGGGAGGGGGGAGGCAACATGGAGGCTGTTCTTGTAATTTTTGTTTGTTTGTTTGTTTCTTGGAGGGGAAACTGGGAAAGGAGAAATCATATGATATGTAAATGAAGAAAATATCTAATAAAAAAAGGAAAAAAAAAGATATCATCTGCCATGCCTCAACCGGGTAAATCCTCTCCTCAGGAGTCAGGGCTATGCTGTGTAGATTTTCAGTCTCCTAAACAGTGAGCTAGACAAGTCTGTTTTATTTCTAGAGTACCCAGTCTTGGATATTTAATTACAATGACAAAATATGAACTAATATTAAATTTTAAAAATGTAATGACTTCTTTGGGAAATGAAAGAAATCTAACAGGGGGTTTATGTTTTCATGTTAATGAAATATTAACATATAACTTGCTATTAGTGCTAAGTATGCAAACTAGGAGTATTTTTACCCCAGGAGTCTGTTAAGGTCCAGTCATACTAGAGACGTAGTATCACAATTGACTAATATACACAGTGTTACCTGTAAGAATAATTTCTTACATATAGTCTCTGGAACATGATGTTTCAGTGATGTTTCTAATCTTGGGACTTAGATAAAGAACACTGTGAGGCAGAAGCAAAAATAAACTGAGGTCAGATTGAGAGAGCCCTAGAGCTCCCAGATGTATGACTTTGAAAAGTTGCCCTGGTGGCATGTGGAAGCTGCATTAAAGAGATGACATACAAGGAGGTAGGAAAACCAACTGTGTTGTTTTCTGCTGAGAGATGACAAGCAGGCATGTGAGCTAATAGGAAGAGGGAAAAGGGATAACATACTTGCTTCCTAAGTAGGGTTAAAATGATGTACTGCAGGGTGGACAAAAGGGTGGAGGGGAAAGACTGAGTCAATGGAGACCAAGCTCAGGTGGTAGGTGGTGGGCTTATGCTGCATCACTGAGCTTGAAGCACAGGAGAGCAGAGCTGTTCTGCTGGGACTCGCTGGAGGAGGCTGCTGCAATAGGTACCATGCACTGGGTGGCTCAAACAACATACATGTGTTATCACAGAGTATGGAGGCGGGAAGGCCATGGAGGTGCCGTTCTTTCTAGGGTACTAGAGACAGTTTTATATTAAGCTGATTTCTGGCTTCTGGAAGGCCCTGTGAGACTCTGGTCTTCACAATGTTGTTCTTTTATGTCCTTTACACGCACAGGTTTCCATTTTGTCAGGATACTGGTTATGTTGGCTAGGTATTTGTTTTCATCTTATGGATTTTTAAAAATGTATTCCATATAGGATTCTTTTAAAAAATATTACATATGTGCATGGTGTGCGTCTGTGCACATGAGCATGTTTGTACACTTGTGTGTGCATGAGCACATGCTATGCTCAGATGCAATTGTCAGAAAACTAGCAGGTTTAACTCAGGTCTCCATGTTTCTGCAACTAGTGCACTAAGCCATCTTGGCAGCTCTAATCTTACATAATTATATATCTGCAATGATCTTATTTGGAAATAAAGTTATATCTGAAATAATGGAATTATTTTTGTGTGTGGAGGACACATAATTCAATCCATACTATTAAACTAGGTGAAGTGCTAATGAGATTTAAAAAAAATGCCAGGCAGTGGTGGCGCACGCCTTTAATTCCAGCACTTGGGAGGCAGAGGCAGGTGGATTTTTGAGTTCAAGGCCAGCCTGGTCTACAGAGTGAGTTCCAGGACAACCAGGGCTACACAGAGAAACCCTGTCTCAAAAAAACAAAAAGCAAAAAACAAAAACCATAAAAACAACAACAAGAAGAAATGCACCGGGGAGAAAGGAGTCAAAGATGCTGAGGTAGCAAGAGGGATCTGAGAAGTCTTGCTCCACGTTTTCTGTGAGCTCATATTCTCCTCCTGTGGGCATTCTCTCCACAAGTGCTCGCCTCCTCATCCAATCTAACCAAGTGGTTTATGTGTTTAGTCTTTTCTTAAGGTTCCTGTGACATACAGACAAACTGACAGACACACTGATAAATACATACATTTGAGTGCTTTTCTCTTGTCCAGGGTTGCTGGTATCATCCGAGCCTTGGCCACAAACCTAAGAAGGGAAGGAACATTTCTTATTTCCCCTACAATCTCTTTATGTGCGAAGCTTTCTGTTGTGTTAATCTGTTGACTTAGTTTTTGACAGTTGAATATATGTATATAATATTTTTTGACAATACCTCTCAGCTACCTCTCTTCCCCTGGGGATTCCCTCATGTGTCCTCATGTCTTCAGTGGGTAGGCTGGTGCTCTCTGCTGGGATGCTGGCTGCTGATGTTAGACTGATCTTGTGCAGGTAGCTGTTGCTGCACTGACTCCATGAGTACAATGGCCATGCCATGTCCAGAAAACAGTATTTCATACTTCATAGCACTCTGCACTATATTCTTTTAAAAAAAAAAAAAGATTGATTTTATCTTAGTTTCTTATTTACTGTGTGTGTTTGTATGTGTATTAGTGTGTATGTACTAATGTGTGTGTATTAGTGTGTATGTATTAATGTGTGTGTACTAGTGTGTGTATGTGTATGTATTAGTGAATGTTTATTAGTGTGTGTATTAATGTGTGTACTTGTGCATATTAGTGTGTGTATGTGCATATATGTGTTAGTGTGTATGTGTGTGTTTGTGTGTGTATGTGTCTGCCCATGAAGGCCAGAAGGGGCACTGGGTCCCTTGGAGACAGTTATAGGTAATTTGGTTTTTTTGTTTGTTTGTTTGTTTTTTTCCGAGACAGGGTTTCTCTGTGTAGCCTTGGCTGTCCCGGAACTCACTCTGTAGACCAGGCTGGCCTCGAACTCAGAACTCAGAAATCTGCCCGCCTCTGCCTCCCCTCTACCTCTCAAGTGCTGGGATTAAAGGCATGCACCACCACCACCCGGCAGTTATAGGCAATTTTGTGAACCACCTGATGTGGGTATTGGCATCTAAACTCTGGTTCTCTGATAGAGCAGTTAATGCTGACTCATCACGGAGCACCCTCCCCAGCTGCCAACTCTTGTATTCTTTTTGCTCCTACTTCTGAGATACTCCCTGACCCCTGCAGGGGTTGATATCCATATCCCACTTAGGTCTGAGTACTCAACAGTCACTTCTCAGCACTTTGTCCAGTTCTGAGTCTCTGCATTGCTACCACTGAAGAGAGAGGCTTCTCTGGTCCAGGCTGAGAATAACACAAACCTGTGGGTATAAATGCAAATGCTCCAGACGCAGTTTAACAGCATATCCATTAAGCAAAACAACAGTCACCTCTTACCCTCTGGCGTCTGTGACCTCCAGAGCCATGGGCTTTTGACCAGGTTGACAGTAACCAGGTACACATTCTTTCCTATGGAGTAGGCTGGGATTCAATCAGGCTGTGTGGTTGACTATCCTTACAACTTCCATGCCTCTATTGTACTGGGGTCATATCTTCTTTTTTTTTTTTAAACAATTAAGTCAATTTATTCAAACAGTTGACTTAGGCATCTGCAATGGTGACTTCAACCTCGACTCCTGGCTCAATACTGATGGAAGTAATCTGCTTAACAATCTCAGAAGGACTATGTAGATCAATGAGTCGCTTGTGGATCCTCATCTGGAACCGATCCCACGTCTTAGAACTTTCACCACAAGGTGTTTTTCTGGTAGTGATTCTCAGTGTCTTGGTAGGCATGCGGACCGGTCCCTTCACTTTTAGATTCTTTTCCTTTGCGCCTCTGATCAAGTCCGCACAAACCTTCTCCAGCGACTTCACGTTGCGGCTGATGAGCGTGATTCGAATTCGGTGAATCGCCACTTCGGGCTCCACGGGCGTCTTTCCGGTATCTTTAAATGCCATGGCTGAGGCGCGGCTTCCTGACCGACTTGTTCCTCAGCAGGAGCGAACAGCGGTGAGTCAGGACGGAGCAACCTTGACAGAGCTCCGCAACACGTACCACCAGGTCTCAGAAAGGCTGGGGTCATATCTTGCCTGGCAAATTGGAGTTGTGGCATTCAGAATTCACAGTAGGTAAGACTGTTGATATTTCTTCTCCTTAGCAGCCTGTATAGTACTATGAAAATCGTTTCAGCTCAGTGTTTGTTTGTAGACAGGGTCTTAAACTATGTAGCTCTGGCTGGTCTGGAGCTGTGACATGGGCGTTGGGAATTGAACCTGGGTCCTCTGGAAGAGCCAACAGTGCTCTGATACACTAAACTATCTCGATGTTTCTGCTCCATATTTAGAATACTGATCTCTCACTTATCCTCACATGGACCTAAAAAAAGAAATTCAGAGTGAAACTGAGGGTTAAAGTTACATATTGCATGGATGGTCTATAGTCTGTCTGTAGTAAAGTCACATATTACGTGGATAGTATATAGTCTATATGTATTAAAAGGCTTATTTGATTTTACTAAAGATGCAGGCTCCCGCTGAGAGAACCCAGAGCATGAACAGGTTGAGTAGAAAACTTTAGAGGCACTGGAATGGTTCAGGAGCTGGCGGGAGGAGCCATGAAATAGCAAGGGGAAGGGAGAGGTAGGGAAAAAGCTAAGACAAGCAGGGAGGGCACAGTATTAACTCTCTTAGATGGCTAAGGATCCAGATGTGTCTCTGGTTCAGTGTCTGCTCTGCTCTTTAAACATACATTTGATTAAGAAGTGAAATTAGAACAGTTTTTTTGTCCACAGTGATCACAGGCAACAGATTCACTGTAAAATAAAGAAGAGAATTACTGTCAGTTTTATTCTGAGCTCACCCACAGTCAATGTGCTGTTGGGGAGAGACACCAATTGTGATAAATTGTGCCATCCGTCTATGTAGGTTGACCTAGCGATAATACATTTGGAGGCAAATTTTATTCTTCAATTCTGAGTATTGGGACCTGGTCCCAAGGTTGTGAGCACATACTGCTTCTATGTACACATATGTGCTGCTGTTTAGGCTGGAAAGAAAGGCGTTCAATTGTGTGTGCATGCATACACACTAGCAGAGAAGTGAGAGGGGGAAGATTTGAAGGTTGGGGTGAGGCATTTGAGGACATATAATGCTATTTGATGGTAAATAAGTACCTACTGGCTTGTCGCCCATGCCTGCTTCACAAGCATTTCAAAGGACACTTTCATTAAAAATAAAGCAGTTAAAATGTCAAGGTGCCTATTCCCTCTCTCTCTCTCTCTCTCTCTCTCTCTCTCTCTCTCTCTCATTCTTTCTTCTTTTTAACATTACAAAAGAAGTGAATTGTGGAATGCCTAAACTGCAGCTAAATAAAGGCCTTTTTTTTGGCATTCCTTGGAGAAATCAAATCCAAGACCAGTGGTGAAAGGTGATGGTACCGTCTCCACTACACAGACATTTCTTCTAATTATCAGCATGAATGCAATTACTTACAAGCATTAGGCTCCTATGATCATGTCCCTTAGAGCATTTCATCTTTAATGATTTTCCTTGATCGAAAGCCAGTTGGAAGCATTTGTTGCATAACATTGCTCAACCAGAAAGAAAAATACGTACTTCTCAGAAGAAAGATCTGTATGCTTTCTTTTCAATGGTACTTATATTCTGCCAGAATTTGATTAGGAGCCATCTTGGCACAAAGATTGTTAATGAGGGAGTCAAATAACTATATAGATTAAACAGTTTCTTGGAAAAAATACAATGTAGCAATGGTGTTTCTTTTCCAAGGATATTGAAGTTTAGAATTGTAACCACTTAAGGTGGATTGTTAAGTGCCTTAATTTTTGAGGGCAGATATGGGAGGGGTGGCTTACTGAGGGAGTCTATAGCCTTGAAGGGGGAGATGGTTTTAAGGAAGACATTTCTGGTTTAAGGCTTACATCAAAGTGTAGATTCCTCAAGTAGATTAGAATTCTGTTTGCTATTAGAGATGTGAGAGAGTACCTAGTCCCCCTCCTTGAGAAATACATAATTTACCCTGCTAAATCTGACTTGGTGATTAGGTGCTTGCTAATAGAGGCACAGTGGCTAGGTGTCAAGTTCTGTCCCAGCATTTTTTTAATCCTATTTTTTTCTTTTTTAATATTAATATGAGTACACTATAGCTGTCTTCAGACACACCAGAAGAGGGACATCAGATCCCATTACAGATGGTCGTGAGCCACCATGTGGTTGCTGGGAATTGAACTCAGGACCTCTGAATGAAGAGTTAGTGATCTTAACTGCTGAGCCTTCTCTCCAACCCCCCGTCCCAGCATTTTTAATGTTGTCATTTCTTTCTCTAGGAGTTAAAAAAAAATCACAAAACAATTTATTTTACATTGTTGAGAAACAATTTTGTGGTGCTGGCTTTCTGGATAACAGATGCTTACTTTTCTTATCCTTGAAGGTTTTTAATGGAATTGGTGATTGTTCACTGCATCTGGAATATAATTTTGCTTTTCTTTGAGAAGCAGCGTCATTATTACAGGGATTAATGATTTGACTGTGATTGCATCAAATCCACAGTTGCCTTCTAGAGTAATTGAGGTGAAGACTAGTGCAACTCAGTGACCATTCGGGTTTTTGTTCCTTGTTTTCATGTTTCTTAGGGTCATTTCACCATCTTCTTTTTACCACGGTGCTCACTCATCAAGGCTGCTGGTGCCCCTTTTGCTGAAGTGACTAGAAGTTTTTTTTTTTTAAAGATTTATTTATTTATTTTATGTATGTAAGTACACTGTAGCTGTCTTCAGACACACCAGAAGAGGGCGTCATATCCCATTACAGATGGTTGTGAGCCACCATGTGGGTGCTGGGAATTGAACTCTGGACCTTTGGAAGAGCAGTCAGTGCTCCTACCCACTGAGCCATCCCTTCAGCCCATGACTAGAAGGTTTACCTACAAATAAAATACAAAGTTTTGCAGCCATTATTCAGATAAGGACTTTATCCTTTGTGTTTGCTTGAAAACCAAATTTTATGTTATTGAACATAAAATGACACATTATTGATTAGTGATAATCTTGGGGATCTTTTGAAGATGTTACCTGATGAGTTTAAACAAATTAACTTGGCATTTGCACCATAGAAATTTGTAGAAGGATTTGTTTAAATCAAGAAGCACATATAAGGGCCTCTGGATTACCTCAACCACTCCTGGTTCCTGCCTCTGTAGCTCTCCTGTCTCCAGACTGTCTTTTGTCTCTAGACGTCTTGAAGTCAACGGTTCTTAAATGTCAATGATTTGCCTGGAGCCTTGTGAAGTTACAGATCAAATCCAAACCTTGAAGTTTTGGGTTTAGTAGGTCTGGAGTGGGTCCTGAGAAGCTGCAGTTTTACGGGGTTAGAGGAGATGCAACTGGTGCTGGACTCAGGGCCGAACTTTGGCTGAGGAAATTTTCCCTCTCCATAGTTACTGAAAGAATGAACCAAGAGGCATCTGTTGCCAGAGAACTTTGCCCAGAGATGCCTTGTGCTCTCAGGGCCTGCAGGGTAGGTCTGTGCCCAGTAGCTTCTCATACTGGAGAACAGGGTGGACTTTACCGTTATGAAGGTATCTTTTGATTTGGGAGTCCTAAAACCCCACATGTTAATTGTAATCTTTGGTAATGAATAGGTTCTATTCTTGCTTTTCTCATCTATAACATCTATATTTTTAAATTGGACTGTTAGGCCCTATCTCACTCTCAACGCCAACAAGGTTTAATTCTTCTCAGGTTAGTTCAGCTGGCCTCAGGTGGGGAAGCTAAGAGGTGGGGAACAGAAAGCAAGGATTCTGGCTGAGAAGCACCTAAAGAAATGTTCAACATCCTTAGTCATCAGGGAAATGCAAATCAAGACAACCCTGAGATTCCACCTCACACCAGTCAGAATGGCTAGGATAAAACCTCAGGTGACAGCAGATGCTGGAGAGGTTGTGGAGAAAGAGGAACACTCCTTCATTGCTGGTGTGATTGCAAGCTGGTACAACCACTCTGGAAATCAGTTTGGCGGTTACTCAGGAAATTGGACATAGTACTACCAGAGGGCCCAGCTATACCACTCCTGGGCATATACCCAGAAGATGCTCCAACATGTAGTAAGGACACATGCTCTACGATGTTCATAGCAGCTTTATTTATAATAGCCAGAAACTGGAAACAACCCAGATGTCCCTCAACAGAGGAATAGATACAGAAAATGTGGTACATCTACATAATGGAGTACTACTCAGCTATTAAAAACAATGAATTTATGAAATTCTTGGGAAAATGGATGGATCTGGAGAATATCATCCTGAGTGAGGTAACCCAATCACAAAAGAACACACACTTATTCTCTGATAATTGGATCGTAGCCCAGAAGATTGGAATACACAAAGTACAAACCACAAAGCATAAGAAACTCAAGAAGAAGGAAGACCAAAGTGTGGAATTGTTCCTTCTTAAAAGGGGGAACAAAATACCCATGGAAGGAGTTCTAGAGACTAACTATGGAGCAGAGACTAAAGGAAGGACAATTCAGAGAATGCTCCACCTGGGAATCCTTCCCATATTCAGTCATCAAATCCAGACACTATTGTGGATGCCAACAAGTGCTGGATGACTGTCGCCTGAGAGGCTCTGACAGTACCTGACTAATACAGAAATAGAGGCTCACAGCTGTCCGTTGGACTGAGTACAGGGTTCCCAATAAAGGAGCTAGAGAAAGGACCCAAGGAGCTGAAGGGTTTGCAGCCCCTTAGGACGAACAACAATATGAACTAACTAGTACCCTCAGAGCTCCCAGGGACTAAATCACCAACCAAAAAGTGTACATGGCGGGACTAATGGCTCCAGCAGCATATGTATAGCAGAGGATGTCTTAGCCGGTCATCAATGGGAAGAGAGGCCCTTGGCCCTGTGAAGGTTCTATGCCCCAGTGTTGAGGAATGCCAGGGCCAGTAAGCAGGAGTGGGTGGGGTGGTAAGCAGGGGGAGGGGGGAGGGCGTAGGGGTTTGTTTTAGTTTAGTTTAGTTTTGTTTTGTTTTGTTTTTTTTTTGTTTTGGTTTTGGAGGGGAACCTGGGAGAGGAGATATTGTAAATAAAGAAAACATCTAAAAAAAAGTCTAGAGATGATTTCTGCTACCTTTGAGATGACAATATAGCTAGCTGGAAGGCACACATTCATGAAACTTGCCATTCTTAAAGGTTTACATTATTACTGTATGTTAAAAAAATCCAACATGATCTTTTTCTTTTCTTCTGGCAGATAATCTTCAATAATCTAGTTTAGATAGGCCATTGGTCCAATGTCATGAAGCAATGTCCTTTGGGAACTGACAGAAACACTGCTGGTGTATGTTCAGTTTGTATTTAGGAATCAGTCTGTAGTGGCTTGAGTGGATGCTGAAGGGTGAGAGACCTGGTCATACTGTCATGTGTGATTCCAGCAGAGCTGCTGGTGACCATCTTGCTTGAAGAAATCTAATTCAGGGAAAGGTAGAGTCTTCCCCTGTTGCCCAAACATCTCCTGACTGCTCACTTTGCCTCTGTTCTCAGTCGGCATGCTAGCTCTCTCCATGGCTGTACCCCATCTTACCTATTGTCAGCCTTGCCCATCCTCATCCACTCTTTTACAGAAGAGTGACTTCTTAAAGTCTCAGATCTCAGAGCTCTCCTACCTGAAGCTGCCCGATGGAGGCAGGTGAGTTCAACTGAGTCCCTCACTCCTGCTTCCAGTTCTCCATGTCTTCCTCCTTCCTCATCTACCATCCTTTCTTCTTTTCTTATTATTGGCAGTCATACAGTCACCAAAGATTTCTGGTCACTTCAGTGCTTCAGCTCACTAAATGCGAGCTATGATTTCCATCTTGACCAAGATGCATGCCACTGTTTTCTGTGGTGTCCTGGGCCTTCATCTTCTCATCCCAGAGCCTTAGGTAAAAAAGGAGTCTCTCTCTCTCTCTCTCTCTCTCTCTCTCTCTCTCTCTCTCTCTCTCTCTCTCTCTCTCTCTCTCTCTCTCTCTCTCACACACACACACACACACACACTTTTTGTACATTTGTCCACTGATGGGTACAAAGGATTCTTCTATTACTTCACTATGGAAAATATAACTGTAACTGAAATGAAAATGAAAGTGTAACTGTGTACAGATTAAAACAAACAGCTAGGCAGGGTGGCACACACTTTTAATCCCAGCACTTTCGAGGCAGAAGCAGGTGAATCTCTGGGTTCGAGGCCAGCCTGGTCTACAAAGTGAGTTCTAGGACAGCCAGAACTACACAGAGAAACCCTGTCTTGAAAAACTAAAATAAGCAACAGGTTTTCTTGGAGTCATTTGCTGAATTGTGTTCCTGGTCATTTCATCTTGGGACATTCTGTTTTCCTTCATAAACTTGTTTTTGGTTGGCAATGGTTATTTGTTTGTCTTTCACTGAACTGTGAGCTCCCTGATACCGGGGACTGAATTCTTCAGGATTTTTTCTACCCTCACAGTCTCAATGGATGACTCTCCTTGTACACTGACTGTCATCTGGTAAGCCCACAGTAATTACTTTACTACTAAACAAACAATGGCTGGCGGCTGAAGCTCATGGGCCTTAGAAAGTGCTGTATGGCCTCAGAAGCTGGTGAACGTGTGGAAGATTTCACTGATAGTGACTGTTATGTGCCAGTTGCCTTCAGTTTACTTTCACAAAATTGAAAACTATATGGTACTTTCAAATTGTGCTTAGTGGATTCTCTGCTGTATTGGGTTTATTTATATTTAGAGCAGGTGGTCTGTTTCACGAAATTATATTCCTAACATTGATTGTACTTGCCTCGGTTGAAATAAGCATTGGGATTTCACTCTCATCCTTACAAATGCCTGTGACCCTGTGAGGAAGACAACTACCTCTGATGATCTTCCTATCCTAAGGGCCCCAGACTTAGAGCCATCCTGTCAGATTCTTTATAGTTAGCTGGACACTGGAGGGCAGCTCTCACCTGTAAACCCTTCTCTGTTAGGCAGTGGCTTCTCAGTCATGTTGGATGGCTGCTGCAAAAGGCAACTTTCTCTGAAGCATCAACCAACAAAAGATAATTATCCTAAAACATGTGTACTGGGCTATTTAATAAAATGCCTGCTGATGTGGGTGAGACTCGGTTTATGAACATGCTGTGTGTGGTACTCTGAGCAGAGTATGCTTCTGAAAGAGTAGCTGCCTCTCTTCCCATCTAACCCAGTATTGATTTGCCATCCTTGCTGCCTAGTGAATGGCCTGCCTAGTGGCCTCAGAACATGGGCTCCATGCCTGTTGGCAACCACGGCTGTCTGGGTGCCACTCAGTTTTATCCCTTTGATTGTTGAGCTGTTTTGCGTTATTGATAAATTACAGGTATGGTACTCAGAGGGAGGACGGGGCAGCTCAACGTGAATGGCAGTGCCCTTGGGCATGAAGCTCACTCACTTGGACTCATCTATTGAGACAATCCTATGTAGTGGAAGGTGTGTTTTAGAGGATTAGTTATTAATCACAAAACAGGATAGGCGTTACTTGACCGCTAATTATAACACTGGATGAGTACATAAAAATCATCATGATAAACAATATTGTCCCTGTAGGACCCTTCACATGAAATCAGTCCTGTCAGACAAATGGTTATTTACATAACACGGAATCTTTAAAAAAAAAAAAATCCAAAAAACCTAGCAACGACCAAATAAGCAAAAGTGTGTATAGAAGCTAATAAAAATTAGTACCTTAAAAAAATCACTGCACGCTATGTTTTCTGTAATTATACCAAGCCCTAGAGTTTTAACCATGTAACAGTAATTTTTTAGCATTTTTGCCGTTATTGTCCTTTTGATTTACTTAACTATGTCTAACTTGAACAAACAATGTTAAGTGGGGAAACAGATGCGATTAAATAGCCTGTAATTATGTTTTGAGTCAACTGCTACCATCACAGACTCCTCCTGCTACTCGGACCAGAAAAAAAGTGACCCTAACTGATTTCACCAACTGCTTTGCCAGGCCCTGATGCAGAATAGATGGCCTTATTAAGCAATCAAAAAATCAGCCGTTACAGAGGGACCGTAATCAAGAGTGTTTATACAGCTCACACACTAGCCCCACAATACACAATCAGGACCATGAATTCTGCTAATTGGGTACCTTCTGCGTCCAGAGGTGCCTGCAAAGGGAAACAAAAGGGACTTGGAAATTAGTGTTTGTAGCAATTAGCTTCTGTCTAAAGGCTTAACCTAGTTCAGGGAAACCATGATTCAAACAGGGATTATTATAGCAACTCTGGTTTTTAAATGTCTTTTTACCATTATCTGAGGCAGGATTCAGCTTGGCAAAAGTAATGGAAATTTGTCTTCTCTTTTCTATTTACTTAAAATGATTTTTGTTTTGGACTTTTCAAAAATCAAGCCCATTAAGCCATTTTCTGCTTTAAATTTCCTGGCATTCAGTTTTGTGTGTGTGTATGTTTTATACCTATGATCTTGTTCAAGACCAGTTGAAAGACTGTTAAATACATGCATTGTTGGGAAGCTCTGCTTACAGGAATAATATAGTGGAGTTTGTTGTGCCATTATTGTTCACAGAATGATCTGCAGTTTAGTGGGACCCACAGGGTAGAATTGTTAGGGGAAAAAAGACAGCAAGTGTTTTATTTAGAAACGTGTATAAATTCACCTTTTGAGTAACAGCATTGAACTGTCCAGGAAGAGAACGATGGGTAATCTGTGTGTATTTTGTCTTTGTAAACTAGCAGGGCATGCTCAGATGAGCCCCACTGAAAGCCCAGTGGATTTTATAAAATTGATTACAAAAAAATCCCCCTTGCCCTTTTCTTCCCTTTCAGCCTTTAGCATTTCTGACGTAATAATCAGACAGAGCTCTGGGCTAAGCTTCTGTAGTTAGAGACTCCCCGCTGTAGATGCTCAAATGGCAAATTAACAGTAGCATGATTCGAGGGACCTCTTGACCTCCCAGGGAAAGCATCAGCTGCGGGTCCTTGCTTTCCTGAAGCTCTCTGCACGGTTATAGAAGGATCCTAACAATGAAAAACACAGAAAAAAAAATCCCAGGGAGAGTAAAGGAAAAAAGACCAAAAAAATAAATAATCAGAGTTTTCTTTCTTTCTGAATTAAAGGCTACCGGAGCAAATGACAGTTTATCTTTCAAAATATATTAATAATCTGTCCTACTAATGACTTAAATGATGGTTAATCAATGTGTCAATAAGTGTAGTAAGATTTTTATTATTAATGCTAAATTTTACAGTATTGAAATTTACAGAAATCGTAGAAAGAATATTGGTACTTTGAAGACAATCAGAATGATGAATATGATAGTTTAGAGCCACTGTAACAACATTTTCCTTCTGACTGATTACATTACGTATTGCTATTAGTGAGCATCAGTGTGTAGTGCAATCAGTCAGGGGAAAATGAGTGAAATATGAACTAATGAGAGCTAATTGTATCATATAATAGCAAGGACACAGAATTCTATCAATTAAATTAGTTTGAGATGAAACAAATATGAATATAATAATGTTTATAATAATGAGGCAATTAGTGTAATGAAATAAATGTTAACAAAGACCAGGGTCTCTAGCCCCTCTCTGCCTGTCTACTGAGTCCTCCAAACTTTGAACTGTGTCGTATCCACTGAAACCTTTTCAGTATGTGTCAGGAAACACAGAAATACGGACTCCAGGTTTCCGCAGCTTCTTGATCTCACAACTTTAAGTGGTTCCTCAAGGTCTGCTGCATCTCTTTGCAAACATACCATTCTCTCTAATAAACAAACCATATCTTGTCCCATAGAATGCATGGGTTTTTTTTTCTTCATTCAGGTAGAAAATGAGCACTCTTGGGTGTATACATTGATTCCTGTCTTCTTGTTATCATGGATAATTGGTTGCTTAGAGCAAATGCCTCTCTTGTAAAACCCAACCAGATTTTCCACATCAGTTACTTCCTTGCTGTCTTTAAGCTTTTGATGTTCATGACACTCAATACTCTGATACAAAGAGTCCCAGCCAGGATGGCAAAGCTTTCAGATATATGGTCAGGAATACACTTTCCAGGAGATGCTGCTGAGATCTATCCTTAGCATAGCAAATTATTGGCATCAATGAAACAATTAGGAACCGTATTAGACCTGACTCTGAAAGCTAGTTGTGTGGCTGAGCAGCTGTGTGTATGTCATGGACGTTACTATAACAGTGTGTGTAGAAATCTACCCATTCAGCTTGGTCTCCCAAGGAGTGAGACATTTTTATTGTTGTTTTTATTTGAGAAAATCCTGTGTAGCCCAGGCTGTCCTGGAACTCACTCTGTAGACTAGGCTAGCCTTGAACTCACAGAGATAGATCCACCTGCCTCTGCTTCCCGAATGCTGGGATTAAAAGTGAGTGCCACCACCACCCCCTGGTGGGGTGAGACATTTATACAACTTACTGATCAATAATAATATGATAAGTGTTTATTATAAGTGTAGTGATAAGTATTTTCTGTGGTACATGCTTATTTTATTGTACCACGAGTATTAGTTGAAGATTTTAGTAATTTCTTCTTAATTATTTGGATAGTAGACTGGCTGCTTTATTTGACTTTAATCTGGGTCACGTTTATTAGTGTTTGTGGATGACACCTGGGCCATTAGAATAGAAGGTGCTCCATGCTGTGACAGTCCCTCAACTTTCTCATCTGACTGCCTCATTTTCATCATTCAGATCATGGGTGATTTTGCTTTTGTGTTTCATTGAACAGATATCAGGATGAGCTGCAAGTTAAAGCTTTACTTGTAAGAGGTTATGGATTATACTCAGCTGGCTTCTGAGGCCTACGTAGGGTTCATGCTTAGAGGAATGAAAACAGTCATGAATTAAAAAATGTCAGGAACCTTTTCTGGGCTGGGAGGATCCTGGAGTCTGGGTGACAGGAGGCTTGCTTGTTTTCAACATTATAAGGATGATTGAAACAAAATAGCAAAAACTTGGTCGTTTACATATTTTAATGAATGCTCTCCAAATTTGGGTCTCTTTGTCTGACTGTTTTTAAGGGTTTAACTATGACAAGTGTGGATGCTATCACACACTCTTATAAACATGGATGCTGGCTCTCCCAAATTACATTCGGTGTAAAGAGCATATATACAGCTGTGCATGCACAAGGTGGCCAATTACGCATCCTCAGTGTTCACCGGCACCAAATTGGAAAATATTTTCCAGAGATATCACATCCTGATGCAGTGTGTTTCTGTGGATATTTAAGATGACATCGCCTATCTCTAAAGGCCCTTGGGCTTGAATCTAATTTAATCTCTTAAAACCTTTTGTGAATGGTAAACAGTTGTATTCACACTCGGTGTCCTAGAACCTTGTTAGACTACAGAATGTAAAATTAATTCAAATAATCTGCTCATAGGAACTGCATGTTGTCCAGAGATTAACACATGATACAGGAGGTAGCATAGGCAACCAGCAAGAATTTTTTCACACATTGTATTTCTATTAAACTTCCTCTCTTTGCTTTTTTTTTTTTTTGTGACTGGGCTTGCTTGTTCTTGGCCTAAGGATGAATAATCCTGCAGTTTGGGAGGCCTATTAGCCTCTTCTCTTCCTGCTCATTTCTTTGCTCGCCAGCTCTTGATCTGGCACACTGGTGTGACAAACAGGCCTGCCTTTACCCCTGCTGATTCCAGGTGTAATTTGAGAAAATGTCTTATGATCGCTAAGGAAATCTTGAAGCATGTTCCCTCATTTGAACTGGTAAGGTATAGTGGATAAAGGATTTTTGACTTTTATAAATAAGTATTCTTGTTCTTAGATTGAAGTGTGTTCTATAGACCTATGCTTAGCCCCAAATTATTCTAAATACTGATATTTTCTGGTATAACTCAGGGTTGTAATATGGATTCGGTGTTACTCTTCAGCAAACTAGAATCTATATGTTTTTATTTTCATTGCTTTTTTTTAGCACAGAAATTGTTCTTTCTCTTAAATTTAAAAGGATATTGAAATATTTTTTTCCCAGAAAGGATTTTCATTTCAAAATATGAAACATTTTCTATTATTATTGTTAGTCTTAGGAAAATTGTGCCCAAATTAACAATTGTATGACAGACTGGAATTTTCCCCCAAAGAGTAAACATTAAGACAATTATTCCTAAGCATACTCAAGAAACTTATTTGGTAGGAGGGAAGGTTACTATCCACTTTGGTTAGGAGGGATGGGGGAAGGATTGTGGGAGGGGTAATGGGGGGCAGTGAGTGGGATGTAAAGTTAATAAGTAAAAAAAAACAATTTAAAAAGTGACAATTTCCTAGTATTTTGATCTAAAAGATGAATTAATTCATATAACATCCAAATCATGTTTCTCAATATGTATGTATGTGTGTGTGTGTGTGCGTGTGTGTGTGTATGTATGTATGTATGTATGTATGTATATAACCAGTTAGGCTTAAATAAAAATGATTGTGAATTAGGGACCTGGTTCCAGTTTTGACCTTTATGCCTCTGATGACTTAAAAGTATCCTATGTTCTCTTTATTCAAATGTACTTAGTTGGGTTGTTTGTATTTATCTTGTGTTACGTTGGTTGGTCAGAGTATGCTAGAATATGGGGTAATATCAGACAGGCCACCATGCCCAGTCGGCATTCATGTGGGACTCGGGGATCTGAACTGTTGTTCTCACTCTTGCTCAACAAGCCTTTGAATCAACAAGCCTTTGAATCACCAAGCCATCTTCAGCCCTTCACTCCAGAGTTGATGGAATTCGGTGATGTGGTCTTTGATGAAAGAAGTTTGATAGCCTCTGAATCCTACATCTATTTCTTATTATGTTTCGCTTCAACGACAATGTGCCACAGGTTAGAATCACCTGACTAGGGATCCTCACCTGAAGAACTTGTCCTGATTGCCTGGATTGACATAGAAAGACCCACTTCAGTTGTGGACAGCACCTTCAGGTAGCAATCCAGAAAAAAGTGTACTCTCCAGGTAAGTTTATTTCACCTTTTGGCCTGCTTGGCTTCCTCTTACCAGCAGAGCGGATTCACCCTGTTGCTGCTGTAGCTGACTGCATCACTGATCACAGAACCAGCATTTCTAAGGTTTTTTTTTGTTGTGGAAGAGATACTGTGGGCTTTCCAGGAAATTTCTGGGCTCCCACCATCAGACTGGGACCATTGAGGCATTCTGCTTTGTGGACTGAGTAACTACCAGTTGTCACCCCTCCCTGTGAGAGCTGTCATGGGACTCATCGGACTGAGTCAGCACCCAGCTTCCTGACTGTTGCGATTTGGATGCCATTTTAAAGCTCTTTCTCCCTTTCTCCCTCTTCCCATCTCTCTTGTTAGTATATATAGTCTATATACAGTTGTACATTAGTGGCTTATTTAAAGTGTGATATAAAGTTCTAGTTTTATGGTTCTCATTATTTCTATTGTGTGTATATTGGTAATGTTAGAGAAAAGGACTATTTGGTTTTTTTAAACAGAAAGGGGGATATGAAGCAGAATATTTTGGTTTCTTTAACAACTCAGTTGTATCACGCGATGTTTTTCTGGAAGCTGTCTTGTGAGAGGGCATGCCATGTTTTTGTTGAAAATAGACACTTGAGAGGGCGAGTGATGTTTAGAAAGAATATAAATGGAACCCCATTTATGGGGTGAGACACTTGCATTTCTATGCCTGCGACTCTTTGCTGGTCTTTGCTGGTCTTCACTGGTCCTCACTGGGTAGTATGCTGACTGATTCTGGCTATTTCCCACTGGCTCTTACCAATTCATCAGAGTTTCTTGTAGATCATGCCATTGCTACTGATTTGTGTTTGGTGTTTGCTTTGAATTGGATTGTTGGTTGGTATACTGACAATGAAGAGTGGAATCACCCTAAGGAACTACTTCTAACCTGGTCCACAATACCCTTTCCTATTATACATTTTTTCCCTACCTCTGGTTGTTGGGCTAGAAGGGAGGTTGAAGCATTGAAAAACCCTAAAATAGATTTTGAAAAATCTAAGCCTTCAATATGCTATATATTATTAGTATTATAATATACCATATTATTTATATATTTATACATATTAACATATATATATACATGTATATTATATATTATATATATAAAAGCTTTTATCATTTATCACTTTGGTTCTATTTCCGTAGAAAACCCAAATATCATTAAATTCTTTTTCAAAAGTTGTTTTCCCTCTTAGTATAATGCAAGGGGATTGAAATACGTGCCTTTCCACTCTCAATGCTTCAGCCAATGAGTAGAACAGTGCCTGTCCCCAGTACAGCAAGTACAGTAAGAAGGAATGCTCCTTCTTAGGAAGAAAAGAAAAGACAGCTTCTTTGGAAGCTCCTCAAAGGTTGTCTGAACATTTTCTTCATGTTATTCATTCCAGGGAAGAAATTTTAGGCCCAGGAGAATCCTCTTTGTGAGGTACTTCACAGCCGGGGTCAATGGTGGCAAAGAGAAAATCAAGACGAGGTGACCACTCCTCTTCCCTTATGATGTAAATTTATGCCTTGGCCCTGGTTTTGTCTTTGTCTTCTGGGCTTTTCACAAACACACTTTCCTCTCTGGATAGTTTCTAGTTGGTAATTTTGTGAGGCCTACCTCTCATTCAGCCATTTTGCTGACATACTCTACCATGAAGTTCTGAATGTGAACAAGTGGTTCTACATTTTCATTTTTCACTAAGATCTACAAATCATATGACTAGCTTTGCTCACAGTTGAACATAAAAGATGCTAAGTTGTCCAGCTAAGAAAGAAAAGTAGACTTTTTCTCCTAACACCTGGTGAGAAAACTCTATTCAATAGATACAGCAAGCCAGGTCCCTCTCAAGAGAACTTAGGTGAGAGAGTAGGTGCCTGAGGAGGGATGCTTAGCTTGAGGGGTTAGAGTGCTAACTTGAGGAGTTATAACCCAACTCCCTCTCCCTTTCCCTCTTTCCTGATGGTGTTGCTTATAAGTTAAGCTATTTATTCTTTATCCCAATATAACTGACAGTGAGGGAGTAGTCTTCTACTTCACTACATTGATTGGTGGGTCAGTTTCCGTTTCATAGTTGTCAAGTCATAATAAAGTTTTGTTTTATAGTTGTCAAGTCACCTGGGATAAAGGAGGAGAAAGGAAGTCTCAGCTAAGATCACGAATGCCAAAGCTTGGGAGTGGAGCTACATGCATTTCCACCCAGGTAACAACAGGATTTAAGAGCATCTTTTGATCAGAAGATGGCTGTAGAGGACCACTGGGCTGCAGCTGTCTTGCTGGCTTCCTGTCACTCACGGCTTCGCTACTCTCTGTCCAGGACAGGTGTCAGTAGTATGACTGTGGCCATGCCTCTTGCTGATAGTCTGCTCTGAGGCAGCTCTTCTGTATCCAGACACATCGACACGCTATGCAGAGTACTCTGAAGAACTCGAAGTATACCTCACCACTGACTAGAGAGCTAGTATTTGATCTCAAGCACATGGGCAGAGTCATGACTCCACAAAGAGGAGGGGCCAGCATCCTCCTTTTTCTCTTGTTTCCACACAGCTGGATAAGTATCTGGAAAATTAGCTAAAAGTGGTAGACTACAACTCCCCATTCCCCCCACCCAGGCCTTAAAAGCCAAGTCTGTTTCACACTAGCGAAGAAGTTGGGATGAGGTGAAGAGCTGGAAAAAGTCAGAAAGAAACATGAGAATGGAGCCTTCTAACAACCAAGGGTCTTGAGAACTTTTAAGAACCCAGTAGGAAAACCACGGGGAATGGGGCACATACGTTAAATGAGCACATAACCCACAGTTGAACAGAAAAGATGGGAAGTGCTTGACAAAGTGCTTCATAAGAGAACCCAGAGTTGGGGAAGCAGAAGGAAAGAGGGAAGAGAAGGGGCACAGCAGGAAAGGAAGATGGTTTTAGGCAGATGAGCCAGGAGGTGTGCTCGAGCCTCCTTGCTGTTCTTGTCCCCTGCATGTGTTGGTGATTTCTAGGACTAAATGTTTAAAAATGTCAGTATTAAATGTCTTTCAAATGACTTTATGGTAGTCTGTTGTTTGAGTATATTTGACTCTTATTTTATTTTTGTGTTTAATTTTTAAAGAACTACAATTTTTTATCGTTTGACATTCTATGTCTACCTTCTATCATTTATCTATTACTGTTGGTGTTGGTGTGTTTGTGTGTGATGTATGAAAGTATGTTGTATGCATGTGGATGTAGATGCGCCAAGGTGTGCAGGTGGAGGGCAGAGGGCACCTCTTTTGGAAGTTTGTTCTTTCTTTCTGTTTTCTGTGGGTTCTGGCTTGTTAGCTTTTTGAACACTGTCATCCACTGAGCCATCTGGTTAGCCCTACCCTCTTTAAAATAAATATTGGTGTTAAATGTATTTGCAGAGTCCAGACCTTATCTTTTCACGTTTCTTGGATTCTCGTTTTATAGTGTCAATGTTTACAAATATTTTAAATTGTTTTTAACTTTTCCTATTCTTACTTAACTATCTTTTTGCCTTTCTTAACTGTCTATATTCTTGGTTGTTTTTTCTATTTGTCATCCTTAACTTAATCCTTTAAAAATATTTCATTGTTCTCATTGCATTTTTATCATGCTAAAACTCATGAGAATCATTGTGAACAGAATTGAGTGGACAGTTTTGATAGCTGCTTGTAGAGTAGGATGTCCCAGATCTCTCCCTCCTCTTCTGCAGTCACCCTCAGCAGCACCCTTGTTCTGTTACTCTCTTAAGAGAATCTTCTAGAAATTATTTAGGCTAAAATGCTGCTAAGAGATCCCCCAGTTTCATTATGATTATGACACATTTGGTGTTGCTAAACTTCGTTTTTTTTCTTTTTGTTACTATTAAGTTTCCAGTTAGCTAGAAATCAAAGGGATATTTCACACACATACACACACACACACACACACACACACACACACCAT
>NW_022196912.1:70818330-70829253 GCF_008632895.1 Mastomys coucha
CAATACCATACCATAAGCACACACACACACACACACACACACATACACCATACCATACCATACCATATGCACACACACACACACACACACACCACACACACACCCCATACCATACCATATGCACACACATACACACACATACCACACATAGACCACACCACATACACACACACACACACGCCACACCACACATCACATGCACAGTCTTTGTTCTTGTTCATTCTTTTCCTCCTCAACTCTTCCCCGGCTTCTTGTTCATGTTCACCTTTCTGTCTCCAAATGACTCCCCTTCTGCATTTGTGACATATTCTCCTCCCTTGTTCCCCTCCCTGTTTTCAGACCTCTTTCTTCACTTTGATTGAACATGTAGCATTTGTCTTTCAGAGTCTAGCTTATTTTCACCAACACAGTGATTTCTAGTTTCATCCTCTTTCTTGTGAATGTCATAATTTCATTTTTCTTTACCGCTGAATGAAATTTTAGTGTATATATGCACCACAATTTCTTTACCCATTCATCTGTTGTTGCCTTGTTCTGTAGTTTGGCATTGCAAACAGTGGGCAATAAGCATAAGTGTGTAAATATCTCTGTGGTGCACCGACTTTGAACTCTGGGTGCATATTGAGAAGTGGTGTAGTACTTCTAGTTTTATTTTTCTTTAAAGATGTCCCATATTGATTTCCATAGCAACTGTACCAGTTTACATTCTAAACAGCAGTGATTAATTTCTGTTTATCCTTGGCAGCATTTGTTGACAGTGGTTTTCTTGAGGATAAATATTCTAACTGTAGTTACATGAAATTTCAATGCAGTTTTAATTTAGATTTTCCCCGCTAAGAATGAACATTTTTTTTTTAGACTTTATCAGTCATTTATATTTCTTTTTCTGAAAACTGTCTCTTCAGTTCATTGGTATATTTATTGACTGGGCGAAATTTGGGTGTTTAAATTTTTTAATTCTTCATAGATTCTGGACATCAGTTTCTTGTCAGATGTCAAGTTACAAACCTTTCCTCTATCCCACAGCCGTTCCTCTGCTTCTCTTTGCCATGCACAGGCCCTTTAATTTTGTACAGTTTTAATTTGACAATTCCTGGGGTTGCTTTCTTGGTGTTAAGTATTTTTGTTGGTTGGTTGGTTGGTTTTGAGACAAGGTCTCACTCTATAGCCCTTGCTGTTCTGGAGATCACTCTAGACCAGCCTGGCCTTGAACTCAACAGAGATCTGCCTGCTTCTGCCTCCCCATTGCTAGAAATAAAAGTGTGCGGCACTATACCTGGCTGTTAAATATGTAGCTCTGTTACCCACAATTGGGCAGCACTTGTCTACAGGTAGTAATGGCTTCCTATGGTTTGAACTCAAACATCTGGTCTGGGGTTTGTGAAATCAAGTCTGGATTGTTTTTGCTATAATCAGCCTTTCCTACTTGCTATTGTAGAAATACAGGTATAAGTTTTCAAAATTATTAAACAGTATCTTCGAAATAAGTGTTTGTAATTATACTGTTCTAACATTCTCTTCAGGACACTTTAAAGAGACCTACACTGGGAGGCTCTGAAAATTGTTTTTGTTTTGCGTCTTTTCAACTACCTATTTCTTACAATTTTTGGTCTGTATCCCAGATAAGTGACTCCATGCTCTTTTAAACCTTCTTTGAAACAAGTATGATTTTTCTATTTTTTTGAAATGTTCCCATTAAGAATCCTAAAAGACAGTCTCTAAAACTTCAACAAAGCAAGTAATTAGGTGCAAAACAGTCATGAAAAGGAAATGTGATTAGAATGCTTTCTTTTGTAGAGACACTCCCATGGTTAAAAACTTCAAAAAAAAATGTTTAAATCCATTCCCAGCAAAAATCAAATATTGTATATGTGTGTATTAGGCTGATTCATTCCTGGGACTTGGTTAGTAGAGTGGCTAATGATTCAGTTTCTTGGGGACAAAGTCATGTTAACTAAGCTCTTGAGAATTGTTGAGGTAGACTATGTAAAGGCAAAGTAAAGGAAACTCTGTCTACATAGAAGTGCTTCAAAAGGTTTAGAGTCAGAAAGTGCCCTGACGACTCAGGAACCAGGTCAGGGCCATTGACATGATATGTATGTTCAGAGGAGAATCTGATGGGACTACAGCCACAATCAGAAAGTCTTTCCATAGACCCTTATGCCATCTTTTCCCTTGGGCAACCTGTCTGATGTTAATGCTTGTATGCCAAATCCTGAGCAATAGCTAACCATGACCAAGGAGCAGGACTTAGTTGAAGGGCCATGGGGAAATTAGGTACTTTTTTTTTTATGTTGTATATTTTAGTTTTGTTTGAGAAACTTTCAAATACATTTAAATATGCATGAGCTACCAGGGACTGGAGAGATAACTCAGTGATCAAGGGCACTAGCTGCTCTTCCAGAAGACCTGGGTTTGATTCCCAGTACCACCTACATAGTGCTTACAATCATCTCTAACTCTATTCTCAGGAGGTGCAGTGCCCTCCTCTGTCTTCCTTGGGCACTGCACACATGTAGCACATGGACATACATGCAGGTAAGACAAGCATATGTAGAATAAAATATAGGAGAGAAAATTAGTAAGTTTTCTTCCAGCTAGTACATTTCACCTATGTTCTGTTTTCCCAAGGGTGTAAGATCTCACAACTCTCTTACCTAGTGTTATAAATGATAGCCTGTACATTCTCTGTCATGTTTAAAATTAGCAAGATGAATTATGAGGAAATATTTGAAAAGCATTTCTCGCTTGTTATGGGGTTTTTAAAAGGGTCAAAATGTAGTTATTTAGTTTGCATTCTTTTCATACAAAAATAAGTAAACTAGTAAAACCTGGGTTCAGTTTTTAAATAACACAGTTTTTGGTTTAACATTTTAGTGACTATAGTACCCTGGGTGTATTATCATTTGTAGAATAGACATTTTCTGCATTCATTATTTCTACAATACAAGCTAGAACCTCCCTCCTCCCCCCCAGAATGAGGAGCCAAAGAAGTAGTGTATTTTATTTAGTATGATAATCCTCTTCAAGCCCCCTCTTCCTGCTTTTGATCTAGGGGAAAGCAAGCTGGGAGCCTAATGAGACCAGAAGATTCGATGTACTAAAAAATAAAAGAAAAAAGAAAAAGAAAAAAGAAAATAAAGAAATAAAGAAAAGAAGAAATTGTATTCCGGCCAACCAGGTTTTGAAGTGAAAGTTAATTAAGAGCAATATACAAATAATCCCTGCAAATGGTGACATTTAAACACTGCATGTTGAATAGTCTGAAGCAGTTATGTAAATTACCCAGAATAAGACTCTGACACATGCAGGCTTAGCTTTTAATACCCTTTGGTAATGTTTTCATTAGGCATAACGTTTGCTGGGGGACCGAGTATTTGGAGGTAATCTGATAACAGAGACAGTTCTAAGACATGGGGAGCCACAGAAGCAGAGGTTCCTCAGGTAGAAACCTGTAAGGGCCAACAATAATAAGAGGAGGGCAAGACCTCTCTGTGTGGAGGTGTGGGACCTGCCAGCAGTATACAGAATGGCTGAGGAGAAGCAGGGGCTGCAGCTGTTTAATGGGGGCATTGTCTCAGTGATGCGAGGGTCTTTAAACCCGCATCACTGTTATAAGTTGCAGGACTGTGACAGATTCTAGTTCTTGATTTTGGTATGACAAGCAGCTCTTACTCCATAGCCAGGGAAACAAATACAGAATACTTAAATAGCCGAGACCATGCGATTGTCCAGTGGCGGAATAGGGAGCAGGTGCCTTGCTTTCTGGTTGTAACTTACGTAAGGTAAACTCTAAGTTTGGCGGCTGGGCCTTCTGGCACTGCTGCCTCTCGGAGCAATTCTGTGTACACAGAACTCAGTTCTATCCTGGAGTTCCTCCTGCCCCTCTCTTTAGTTGTGCTGGTCTTGGCCTGTTCACATTCCATCTTTTTTTTTTCTTCTTCTTTCTCCGGCATCAGTGGCTTTGGTGACTTCCTATATCGGTCTTATGACTCTGCTCCTGTATCTGACTTACTATTACACATCTATTCTTAAGATGATCTGCTCTGTCTTTCTCTTTTCTGTGTGTCCTTCTGTGTCTCTCTGTCTCTCTCTTCCTTTCTTTTTCTCTCTCCCCCATGTGTGTGTGTGCATGTGTTGAGACCATCTCAAAAAATGATGAAACCTCCTGTATGTTGTTAGTTTTTGGATAATGGGGAGGGAAATTGGGCTAATCTATTTTATATAGCTCAAATTTTGATTTTTAGACTCCTTGAAGTTTGGGAATATACCCCCCCCCATTTTCCCTGTCAACAAAACTTAATCAAGAATACATTCTTTGCTAGCAATATTGAAAATAGATGATTCTAAGTTATGGCTTGGAAATAAACTCCCTTTATTTCATTTTAATCTGTAGTGTTCTTTGCCTTCATTTCCCCCAAATTCTCAGTGTATTTTCCATTCTGAAAAACTTTATACACTAATTAAGCTATTTGAAGTGACAATATTGACGGTCTACTGAGAGATGGTTAAAGGGTTGATATGTGATACTAGTCTAGGTTCCTGACCATAATCTGCTATGTTCAGAACATGCTCATCACAGGAAATTTAATTGTTTTTGGATTAAAGCATTAATTTAATGGGGCTGTTTTATTATCTGGACCTTGCTTGGGAAGTCCACGGGTGGTGCTTTTGTTTTGCTTTTAGCTTTCCTTTGATTTTTCTCTGTGCAAGCATCTGGCTTGCACAACTGCTCAAAATTAATTTTAGACTGAAAGCAAAAGCACAGGTTATAGGAGTGACTTGTAGCGGAATCAAAGTAACATTTAGCAGCAGGATAATCAGGGTTCAAGATCCCCAGGGAGCTGGGACTTTGTCTCATGTTGAATAGAGTCTGTTTAGAACCTGGGATCTGCAAATTCATCTTATAAATAAACTTGTTGAAACCCTAACTGAAAACAGAAGAAAAAAATCAAAGTAGGAGAAATATTTAAATTAATAGAGCCAGGAAAAAAATAAACTTCAAATCTCACATTAAATTAACCTTGGCTTTATGTTGTTGACATGACAAGCCATTATACTTAACACAATTAAGGTTCATGAGTTTGATGAGCAGACCATCTCTTGAAACAATATTTTCACAGTACATTAAGCATAAGGGTTTAGGATAACAGCGTATTAACCTGGAGAGAGCCTGTCATTAGAATTCTCGTGGTTTTATATGGTGAGCTGAGCTGGTTAAAATGGAAGAATCTGTTCATGTAGACAGACTGGCTCTCAGGCTGTGAATGGATGTGTTCTCAAGCTGTTTAAAATCAGTTGTTTCCAATTCCTTCATACCATTTTATTAATGGTAATAGTGGTTTCTCATTGACTTCTAATGCTATTCTGCCATACTCATAGGTCTCACTTGACCATCAGAGAAGCTTCCTCCTGGAGCACTGGGTAGAAATAAATACAGAGAGCTACCATTGAACAATGTGCAGAGGGTGAGAGACCTTGGAAAATTCAGCTCTAAAAGGGATGTCTCCCTCAATCTCCTACCCCCTCAGAGCTCAGGGAACCCTACAGAAGAGGAAGTGGAAAGACTGTAAGAGCCAGAGGAGATGGAGGACCCCAAAGAAACGAAGCCTTCTAAACATGGCAGCACCAATGCAGGTGTGAGTTCCCAGAGACTGCCTGCGTGAGCCTGGCTCAGATGCTCTCCGGGTACTGAGAGGACTGGACACAAGTTCCCATCCCTAACCCAGAAGCCGTCTCCAATTGATAACCATTCACAAATGAAAAAGTTCTTCTCTCCATGGAAGTCTCCCTGGGAAAACAGTGCGCATTTAAGGGCAGGCCTAAGCCTGGTAGTGGATGGACAACATAAAACAAACTCAATGGTGTCTTTGGAGCTTCTTTGTCTCATAATGATTCATTAAAGCTTTAAAAACACTTTATAGCTCATGTGTATATGTATTATGGCCTCCGGTTTTGTGTTTCTATGTGTGTGAACATGTGTGTCTCTGCGTGTACATGTGTACATGCTTTTGCCTTGACTCTTTTTCTTCTGTTTTTTTTTTTTTTTTTTTTTTTTTTTTTTTTTTTTGCTGTTGTTATTGCTGTTGTTGGTGGTTCGTTTTGCCCTGTTACAATTTGCTTGCTTTTGTTATATTATTTTAGTATTATTCTTTAGACGCCTGTCTATTTTCTAACTAGAGACAGAAGGTTGTGGAATTGGATGGCAGAGGAGGTGGTAGGATTCTTGGAGGAGGAGCTGGGGGGGGGGGGGGGGGGAGAGAAACCATAATCAGAATATATCATATAAAATCTATTTTCAGTAAAAAATAGAAAATAATACCATTTTGTAGACTCAGAAGCACAGAGAAATGTTTCCAAGCTCTTATAGCTGGGACCCATGCAGTTTGCTTCCAGAATTTGTGTTCTCCATTCCTGTAGGAGAGGTGCTAGCATTAAACAATATTGGGTTCTGTTTAGAAGATTTACTAGTGCGTTACAGTCTATTCTTCCTCCCCCCGAAACAGTTCATGTTAAGGCATCATTTTATGTGTCAGGAATTCAAGAACAGCTCATCTGGCAGGTATTACACTTGCGGTCAACAGTGATGCACATGAGGTGGGAGGAGTCATGTTTTGCCTGGCTCAAATAGCTAGCAGTTTGGTATGGGATGTTACCTGAGAGTTCACCTGGGATTATGGGCCAGGGTAGCGGTTGTTCTCCATAGGGTCTGCGTTGTCAGGATTATTAAGGCTTCCTCACAGGATGATGGATAGCTGGTTTTTAGGGACGAATGTTCCAAGTGTCAGTAAGTGTTAGGGTGTGGACCTAGAAAAGGAGCACAATTAATTCTTGATGTACTGTATTTGCCATCAGAATGGTAGAGATCGCCTGGATTGAAGAAGGGATCTAGTTAATGGAAGGGTCTACCTCATGCCTCCTGAATAAACCAGACAAGCCTATTAACATGTGACCTCCATTAGTGTCTCTTACACTCATCTTTAACTTCTTTTCCTTAGACCAGGCTGGCCTTGAACTCAGAGACCTGCCTCCCAAGTGCTGGGATTAAAGATGTGAGTCCACATGCCCAGCTTAGTTTAGGAGTCTCTCAGAGAAGGATGTATTATTTTTAAGTCTAAAACATCTAGGACAGAGTTAGGAGTCATTAAGCATTTGTCAACTTCCATTTTAACTTTTGTTCTAAGGCAACCATAAATTCCCACAAACAATAAAGAATTGACTACAGTCCAGAAGAATAGGGTGGGTAAGTGATTTGACAGTACAAATACTCTACTTTTATACATAATCTCTTCACCTCCGAAGTTACATAGCAGTGTTTTCTTGTCTATTATTAAATTCTATGTCGGTGGACTCAAGGAGCACAAGCTTTGTCTAGCGCATCCCTTAAACTGCATCCCCATGATGTACTCCAGATATATTTGAGAGAGTGAAACTTGATAAGAAAATGATGTGAACATATCTAAAATAATATATAAGCAATCTAATTTACTGGTAGATGCTTGCCTCTTGAGACTCTAAGGTATTGATGCCTAATAAAACAGAAATCAGTACTGGGGTATGCATTTTAATATATACTTCCTATTTTAATTGCTTAAGAACATTTGTAAACCAGGAGCATGTATCAATATATTCTTACAAAGAAATTAAAAATATGTGACATTAATATACAGTATAGTAAGGATGTATATCAAAGGCAATTTGTTTCTATTTTGAAAGGTAAACTCTGTTTGTTTTTTTTTTCCTGGTGAGAACGTGTTTTAATTTAATTCCTGCTGTTAGGTGTTTCCTATTTAGTTAAAATTAATACTAATACCAGACACTCAGCCTAAAGTACTATCTTGACTTGGAGATTCTCTTATTTTTTCTTCCTCAGAAATGATAAAAAACAAGTGAATGAAAACAAACCAAAAGAGAGCCATTTAACTCAAACATTAACCTTCTCAGCACTAGGCAAAAGCCTGGGCTGCCACCTGTGATCTGTGTCTGGATGACTGTGTTGTTGAGTTGTAACAAGTCTGGCTTGTTACAGAAATTTTTGTCTGAGAGTTCTAAGATTATTTGATATTACTCTAAGTACAGAAATATAGTTTATTAACATACCAAAGGACTGCTATGGACTTACATCTAGCAGGAACCACTTAAATATTTGATTTACAGAATAGATCTATGATGTTAATTCAGGAAGATCCTGGACACCTGCCTGTCCACAGCTGCCCCAGTCACCAGGACAATCTAGGGTATACATGCTGCAGTCTAGCAAGACCCTAGAACCTTTACCCACTCGCACTGTTGCCAACTTTCAGGCCTCGCCTTGGCTGCACAACTTGTGCACCAGCCTAGCATGGTGAGTGCCAAACCAGGCAGCATCGCTTACACATCAGCCTAACCAGACCCAGCTGTTCGCTTACACACCAGCCTAACCAGACCCAGCTGTTTGTCCCACTTGCACACTTTCATGATTACCACAGAACTGGAATTACCTGCCTTCCTCCAATCCAAAACCAACACTGAGTATTTAAGAGATTTACCTACCAATTCCTCAGACCTAATCTGAGATCAACCAAACTTTGGAAACAACAAATCAAAACCAAACTTGAACTCAAGAGAGATGGTCTAGCATCTCACATCAGAAACAATAGTAACAAAAGAAGCCTACAAGCCCAGGTCACGTAATAATGAGAATTTCCTAAATGAACCCACAGGATACAGAATTTAAAAGAACACTCACAAAAATGATCAACGATTTTGAGAAGTTTAGAGAAGACACCAATAAATACCTTACTGAACTTAGGCTAGGAATAATCCCTTGAGTCAAATCCAAGAAAACAAACAAACAAAGCAAATAAACAGGAGAATGAAATGACAAAAGTCAGAATCTGAAATCGTATTTAATAAAGAGATAGAATACTGAAAGTAAGCAAGCTGAAACGACGATGGATTGAGACACTAATAATGTAAGTTGAAAACCCAGGAGAAAGCCTCACAAGCAGAATGGGTCAAAGAGAAGACAGAATATCAGGACTTGAGCCACTCAAACAAAGAAAAGAAAAAGAATTAGAAAACACATGAAAGGTGTATGTAGGAAATTTGGGACATGAAAAGACCAAACTTCTGAACTACGGGCACAGATAAAGAAGAATCCCAGGACAATGGTGTAGACCATATCTTCAACAACATCATAGAAAACTTTCCCAAATGATGTGGAGAAAGAATTACCTATACCGATACAAAAAGCACATTGATCTAAACAGACTGATGAGGAATGAAACTCCCTATGGCATATTGTAGCTAAATCACTAAATACACAGAGCAAAAAGAAGATATTGAAAACATCAAGGGAAGAATCGTGAGACCTATGTAAAGGAAACCTATCAGAGTCACAAATGACCTCCCAATGAAAGCTTCAACAGCCAGAAGAGCATGGAGCAATGTACTCCAAGCTCACAAAGACCATGGATGCCAATGCAAATTTCTTTACCTTGCAACAACTGTCTGCTACATTTCCAATGGAAAGAAAGGCTTTCCATGATATAAACAGGCTAACAGGATTCACGTCCACCAAAACAGTTCCACAAAAAGTACTGGAAGCAATACCCCAGGCTGAAAAGAGGAATAAACACCCAAGAGCTTATAGAAAGAAAATAAACGAAGTTATAAATACTTTCTAAATACCTATCCTTATACCCACGTAAGCATAGCCCTTCCCCACCCCATCAAAGAGGCTTCTATTTGCAACATATGGAGACTATTACAGAAATCCACAACTGGTTAAAATGTAGAGAATAAGGGACTATCGAGGGCCTAACCCAATGGATACATATGCAAAGCTGTAGGGAGAATTTGGATTTCTTTGAAAATCTAGTTATGTGATTTTTTTAAATAGTCAAGACTTTATTAAAGTTTGGGGGCTGGGAAGATGAGATGGCTCAGTGGTTTTAATACTGGTTACTCTTCCATAGCACATTGGTTCAATAGTACCCACATGGCAGCTGCAGGGTTATCTTCATCTGCGTGAATGGCGCCCACAGGAGGTGATTTTTTTTTAAAGCCTGGGTATGGGGCTGCTTCATTTGTCCACAGCCATTAACTATGATTGACTTGTGCTCTAGGAGGGACTTCTTTTTTGCCAGCGGCAGATAGTTGAATTCTGAGGACTCTGGAGAGGGTATGAATGGGAGAGCCCTGAGAGGGCCTGTGGTGGCTGCTGCTCTTCCTACTGTTGTCCCTGATGCTGCTGGTTCCTGCTGTTGCATTTGCTGGATTCCTGTATATTCTGATGACAAAGATTGGACTTGCCCCTAAGAACTGGACACCCATAGTCAGCAGGAAGTAGCCCAAAGAAACCTACTTTCCCTTTCTCTCTAACCTTCTTTCTCTCCTACCTAGTGTTAGAGTGTTGGAAAGGATTGGGGAGGAATAAAAGTTAGAAGGGTAGTAGGCAATAGAACCCAACAAAATAGCCCCCAAACAAGGCCAACATAGAGTGATCATATACCTGAGGGTCAAATACAATCACCGTAGAAGAGGTGATTGGAAGAATGAGAGTCCCAGGATGGGTGTAGGCACTTCCTCATGACCTGACTTTGATTACCCGAAACTCACATGACAGGAGAAAACTGACTTACAGAAGTTGTTCTTTGATCTCCTTCTGTGTGTGGCCTATGTGCGCCAACCCACAATAAATGAATGTAACTTTTTTGTGTGTGAGTAGCATAGTCTGCATGTTAGGAAAATTGACGTATTTGAAATGAGTTTTCATAAAGATGATCATAATGATAAAAATCCATACACTGGTGTCCACATTAGGGAATGAAAATAAAGCAAAGAGTGGCAGATCTGAGTGTTTTTTCTTCATGTTCCCCATAGTCCCCACCCAGCTCCTGTCAGAATGCTCCAAGACTGAAATGAGCAATAATGAACTAG
>NW_022196912.1:70829263-70879438 GCF_008632895.1 Mastomys coucha
ACCCTCAGTTCCAACTTCATCAAGGCCAATTGCTAATGACATCTCTCTCAGAAATGAAGAACACCTTCATCCCAGCCATTTCAATAGGGGTGGGTTGCATCTCATAAGCACACACACAGAATTATGAAAATGAGCATGTGTGGAGGTTTAATAGCTAATTTTCCAAGTTGATTATCTTGGCCAGTTCATTGGGAGGCTCTTGCTTCTTTGCTAATTTAATTTGTTTCATCCTTTTTATTGTCTCCTTTAAATAGCAATTAGGGAAGATAGCACTCCATCCTGCCTCCTACTTGCCCTTTTGCTAAATCATGATTCCACCCCGTGCCAGATAGTTACGGGTATATGAGGAGATGGCACTGGTGAAAGACAAAGTGGGCGAACCACTTGACTCAAGCCTGAGTAAGCCAAGAGAAAGTTGCCAATGGTCAAAGTGGTGAGAGAGAGAGAGAGAGAGAGAGAGAGAGAGAGAGAGAGAGAGAGAGAGAGAGAGAGAGAGAGAGAGAGAGAGACTGTGTGTGTTGAATACTTTGCAACAACTCATTTATTCACATATTCAGAATCATGAATTGCCTATTTTGAAGTGAAAATGCACTTATATCATGCCAACTGGCATGCTGCAGTTATTTAAAAGCTAGTTATAAACCAAGTAAAAACTTAGAGCCTTTCTGCTTTGTACTTCCTCCTTTAAAATAATATGTTTGTATATGTAGCAAGCTGCTATTAAGTGCTATAATGACTTTTAGTGTATTGTCACTAAAAGGCATTCCCCAAGTGCTTGTTTTGTGCTGCCTTATCTTAGGTAAGCCAAAGGGAGCCTACTCAACATGTAGCACTTTACTAATAAATTTGCAGGCTGCACTTAAAACACTGTATGTTCTGGTAAGGGTTGTAGAAGAGGTCTCAATTCAATACATACTGATTTTTATAAACAACAAATGTAGGAAGAGTAGACCCTGCTCTTAGGCAGCTATGGTGTGGATGAAACCGACCATGAAATAGGATTCACTGAACAGAGTTCATGTACTGAGAGCTTTGAAGACAAAGATGGTCCATGAACTTAGGTTAGAAGCTCCTTGAGGTGGTGGACCTCCTTAGAAATGGTGGTTGACACACTGTGGGTGTCAGCCATGAAGATTCTATAGCTGTTGATCTTTATAGCTCTGAAAAATCCACAAAGGTTGTCCTTTTCCTCTATATTGTACCTTAATCTTGTGTCACATGCTGCACATTAATGAAAATGAAGTGCAGATATGTCAGCTTTGCAGGGAGGCAAGTTATTAAGGAGAAAGTAGACATTCTTAGATTTTTGAAGTAGTACTTATTTTCAGATATGTCCAAAAAATAAAAATAAAATTCTATGAGAATTTAGAACCATAAATTTCCTCCCGTCCTGTTTTCTTCTGTGTATGAAAAAATTCTTTCTGTTATCTCAGTTATAATAGCAATGTGCAGCAGCAGAAGAGGTTCTTCATCCACTAGGAAGGTAAACGAATTTAGGAATATATTGGATAATCCCAACAGCAGCTCCTGTCTCCATGCTTTGGTTGTTCAGAAAAGACAAGTTGTCTTCATAGCTCTGAGGACTGTCATAAGACCTTCTGATTATTCTTGTAAATGGGCTGTATTTTCTTAAAGGGGATATTTGTTTACTAGGTAGACTGCCCTAGTATATACTAGAAAATAGAAGGTTCTCAATGTTTGTCAAATGAATGGGTGTGTATTGAGAAATCTGGAAGGCTACTCAGAGGCTCAGAGAATAGAAATTCCTCCTTCCCTGGCTTTGTGATGTGTTGGCAATAGGGAAATAAATGGTTTTCAGTTAAGTGGGAAGAGAGGACTGTGTCCTCAGGGGGAGTATGTAGATGGGGTATTAAAGAAAAAAGGCCAGGAGTTTGGGGGGAGTTTATTAACTTTGGAAGTAGAATTCCAGCAGTATCCAAGAAGCATTCTCTGGGAGAGCAGTCATGGAAAATGACATCCCAGGAAGAAGCGTGATGCTATTTGGAATGAATGAGAGAGGAGGGCCATCTTTCACCAACTTGGGAAGATCTGTATGTAATGTGTAAATTGGCCTTAAGCTTTCATGGTGACGTGGTTTCCATTCTTCAGAGTCAGGGATGTGTGAACTTGTCAGCTTACTCTATCTCATAGTCACCCAGAAAGGCATGGCTTCCATAGAGGTGTTCAATACAGATTTATTGATAGCATAAATTCAGTAGGAGGAGGCACAGGGGCAAGAAACATGGGAGATAGGACTGTGTGCTCATTGCTTCTAATTGCTAGGTCTGCTGTAGGTTGCCAAAGTCTTTTTGTCAAATTAGTTCAAATCAACACAGTGATTTCCCCACTATGGATGATGGATTCAACTTGTTATAATTACTTCAAAGGGCAGAACTGAGGGCACACTGTAGAAGTTAAGGGGAAATTGATTTTGCTTAGAATTTTATGATAACTAAAGCTGTTCAGTGCCACAAAAATACAGATTTTAAAATGGAATTGTGATTCATAATATGGGAATTAAGTGAATAAAAACAGGATGACCACAACTCATGGATGCTCACATAAGGATCTTCCACTGAGAAAGAGTTTGGTCCCTTCTACCAAACTCTTAGTATTATCTCCGGTGTTGTTCTAAGGAAAAATTTAAAATACAGGCAGTATAGCACAAGCAAGCCAGAAAAGGAGACACAGACACAGTACTAAGAAGGGCAATAGATAAAAAGATCTCCATGTACCTTTTTGTTAATATTTGTATATATTTTTCATATATTTAATGTATTTATTTATATAGTTTAAATATTAATTTAAATATAATAAATTGCATAAAATAATTATATAAATAAATTATATTTTATATATTTATTGAGAAAATAAGACATGTTAATATTTTAGTATTAAAACATCAATATGAAACATATTAATATAAAAATATTAATATTAACACGATAATTAACATGGTAATTAAACATAACATCATAATTTAATATCAAAATATTAACATATCTTTGCATTAATATTTTTGTTTAAGATGCCAGAAAAATATTCCAGACTGTTTTCATTTACCACGTACCGGGCAGCAGGAGCACATTTGAGGAAGAGAGAACTAGGAGAGGGTCTCCGTTCAGTAGCTGGCTCTTTAACAGGCCCTCAGAGATTGGTCAGACTGAGGCAGGCGAAGGGGATGTCCTTTCAGTGAGGCAGCAGGAGTACCTGGGCAGGGGAGGCTGCTGGGAAGCTGCTCTGTGGCGGGTGTTTGGCGGAGGCACCGTGATTGGACTCACTCAGGATCTCAGTGTGCGCTTTTCACAGAGATGATGGGAACAATCAATGGCCATTTCAGGGACGGCACACTCACTTAAATCCCTCTTCTCTGAAATTCTGCAGTATTCTGAGTTCTATTGGCTTGTGAGCTAAGAGACCTGGGAGTCCCAGCTGGTTTTCTAACTAGCTGTTTGGTCATGATGCTCCACTTAACTTCCCAAGGCTTATTTTCCTCAACTACAAAATCCAAGGGGGTTTGGTTAAAACATGCTTCTTAAATTTCAATGTGCAAATGGGACAGCATGGCGATGCAGCTTTGAGTCCCAGTGTCTGAGGCAGGGCTAGAGGTTCTGGATTGCTGAGAAGTTTCCAGCAATCCTGGTGCTGCTACCAGCAAACCTTACTTTGAGTTACAAGTGGTTAGATGGCATAGGTACTTCCACAGCATGACCACTGCACAAACGGATAAGTTACTCATGCCTTTTCTATGCTGTTTGTAGCCATTTGCTTTCTGGTGTATATGATTAAGGAGAGTCAGGCTCCGAGCTTAGCCTAGATAGGGAATCAAGACATTACACAAACGTTCACCTTTGGGAAATACTGTGCTTCACCTAGATACATACTCAGTTTAATTGCGCATTCTTACGTCTTAGGCATGTAATGTAGGCTCAGCGAGCCTAATGAGACTCAAGGACAAACCTTACCATACTTTGATAGATCTCTCATCTTTTGTTCCAGTGTTGAAGGCTGCTCAAATGGTTGGGTTGCTTTAGGGGGAGACAGTTAGACTTCCTTGCCACCACATACTTAGCAGATGGAGGGAGGTCTTTGTGCCTACACTCACTTCATGAGTCTTTCTAAAGTCTTCGAATATACCAAGGAACCCTGTGAACCCAGCAGTCACCTCTGCAGGAGACCAGCAATACAGTCACTGCTTGTCCGAGGCTGATGAGAGCTTACTGTTCCTGTGACCAACACACTTTAATGTTATCATTTATTTTCTGATAGAGCACAGATGAAGATTTTGAGGTCTCCAAATTGTAGGAGAAGGCAACTTATTTTATGCACTCTAAAACATTGTTATGCCCAAGGAGCTAATCAAGTGCAATGTACATACATGACAATTTATAGTGGAAAACATGGCCCTTGAGGTTTGTGGTCTGCAGCTAATGTAAGACAAGCTTGTTTAAAAAAAAGAAGAGGAAATAGGTGCCAAGTTCTTTCCATCAATATAATCTTAACAGGCCAATAATTTAAAAAAAATTTCTTCACAAATTTGGTGTAAAAATCTACTAATTCATTCCAACAATTGCTTGAATAAAGTATCGCAATAATGCCAGCTTTGTTCTGAAACAGGAATAGACATGCCCAAGCTATATTTAAGTGAATACTTCATAGCTTACTCAGATTGGGAAAATCTTATTAGAGTCACTAGACATATTAAACAAGTGCATTTGACAAAATTTTCCACTTGGCTGGACTCACTGCCTAGCTAGCTCACTGGGATCCAGCTATCTCTGTTCCACAATGACTAACATGAATGTTAGGGATTTGAACCCAGGCCCTCATATTACACAGCAGTTCAAACCCAGATCTTAATACTTGTACAGTGAATACTCTTATCTACTGACCTATCTTCTAAGCCCATAACCAAGTCTGAAATCCATATGTATTTTAATATGAAAAACATACATTTTAATTTTTTTTGCAAATTTTAATATGAATACTGGATTTATATAATTTCCCCTCTCCCTTTCCATACTTTCTTCCATCCAACTCCTCCTGCACTTCTCTGTTCTTTACAAAATTCATTGCCTCTTATTTTTTAATTATTATTGTTGCATATATATGGTGGGCTGGATTGTATACATATCAATAGTTGGATGGCTTAGACTCCTTCTTTGCATTACTATATACATTATTGTGTTTTTCATAGTTGCTTGTAGTTATTCTCTTTCTAGTTTATAAGATTAAGGAGAGATGCTGCCTACCCCACCCCACCCCACATCCATACTTTCCATGTTTTTAGGGTACAACCTGGTGAGTACCCCCATACTTGTTTTCATCTCTTGCTGCATGTAGCCTGGGCTCCATAGCCAGTGCTACCTAGCAGGCCACCCTTGTCTTGTAGTAGCTGACCTCAAAGCTTCCACAGAGCTCTAAATCCCATGCACCAGCCTAGTGTTACCACTTCATCCTGTATTAACATCTAGATTTCTGCCCAGGCCTATCTTACCTGCACTCACCCACAGGATCCTTTATGCTCCCTCCACCACACTACTCCATATCTGGACTTCCCACCTCCTCCTCCAGAGTCTAGCCTGGTGAGTGCCTCTGACTTCTCTATCCATGCCTTTTCCATAGTCTACCAGAATTAGCCTGGATTCCACAGCCCGTGAACCAGACTAGTCTTGCCTTCCCTGACTTTACTACAGAGGAGCTCTAGGTTTGGGCCAGTATCCTCTCTACCTATCTGCTATACTACAAGATTCTCCCATGTCATATACAGCTCTTACACTCTGATCTTTCTACCCCTACACTCCCAGCTTAGCATAAGAAGCAAATCCTGTATACCACCCCACTCCCTTCTGCCAACCTGACTGCATTTTATCCAAAACAATTCTAACATTTAGACCGCATCCATCCCCATGGTCTCTCTTCTCCCCAAAGCAGCTCCCTCTGTAACAAATTTAAAACTAACAAAGGTGGTCCACATGTCCAGATCTCAGCACTGGAATACCAACAATATGAAAGGCCAAGCCAGTATCTTCTCTCTAAAACCTACTAGTCTACAGGATTGTTTATCAATGAGAATTATCTAGACAGACTCTAGGTCACAGAAATTTAAAAAAGAAAAACAAACAGCAAACAAACAAAAAACCACAAACCTTCTCAAAGAATTCAAGGCATTTAAGAAGACACAAAGAAACAACTCAATGAAATCAGCTCAGGAAGAGAGCTTAAGGAGAATAAATACAAATATAAGAATGGTGAACATGACAAAGACAAAGTCCCAGGACTTGAGAGAGAACTGAATAAAGAGACAGAAATATTGAAGAAGATTCAAGCTCAAGTAAAGATGGAATTAAAAATCCCAATAGCCCATCTAGAAACTCAAATGAGAGTCATATGCATAGAATGAATCAAGCAGAAGATAGAATATCAGATCTCAGTGATAAAATAGAGGATCTACATCAAATAAGTAAGGAACATTAAACAGCAACAGCAACCACACAGTGAAGGATCACACAGGAAATACATGGGGATGAAGAATCTCAAGTTAGCCATCAGTGGCATAGCCCAGATCTTCAAGAGATCATAGCAGAAAACTTCCCCAAACTAAGGAAAGACCATACATATAAATATAAGAAGCACATGGAACACCAGACAGACAAGACCAGAAAAGAAAGCTCCAATGGTATATTATAGTTAAAACATTAAGCATATATAACAAAACATACTGAAGTCTACAAGGGAAAAACATGCAAGTCACATATAAATGGAAACCCACCAGAATAACAGCTGATTTCTTGGTAGAAATGTGAAAAGCTATAAGAGCCTGGAGCAATGTATTATTCCAAGTCCTAATAGGACAGCTAACCTAAAATAATGTGCCACCAAAACTATGTGCTGTGATTGAAGGAGAAAGAAAATTTTTCCATGACATGAACAATCTAAAATTATATCCAATAAAACAAACTTAAGAAAAAATGCAGGAAACATTTGAAGAGAAAAATGAGCATACAAGAGAGACTGTTGAACTCAAAACACAAAGCTACAGTTATTAAGACAAAAAATAACACCAAGAACGCACCACCACCAAAAATCAACAACAGGATGTCTACAACTAACACAAACATTTCAATAATAACTTTAAATATTGATTACATCAATTCTCTAATCAAATGACACATGTTGACTGAATACAGCAAGAAACAAAAATCCAACCTACTGCCTAGTAACACATCTTAATTTTAATGATAGGCAAGCACCCTAGAGTAAAGGACACACAATCAGATGGCACCAGGAGTCAGGCAGGCATCACTATCCTAATATCTGACAAAATAGACTTTTAACTAAAACTAAGCAGAAGAGATCAATAGGGGGACTTCATTTGAATCAAAGGGACAGGCAGCTAAGGAGACATTACCTCCCTAAACAAATATTCATCAAATTCAGGGGCACCTAGTATCATAAAAAATCTACTATTGGAATTAAAGACACAAATTAATATCAATCAATTAATAGTAGGTGATTTCAGTACCCCGCTTTCTCCAATAGAAAGGTCATATGGATAAAAAATTGTAAAAACAATAGAGTTAATTGACACCATCTATCAAATGGACTTGACAGACAGCTAGAGAATATTTTATCCAAAAGCCAACATTCTACTCAGCAAGTATATGGACGCTTTTTAAAAATAGACCACATTCTACAATACAATACAAATCTTTACCAAATCAAAGAGATTGAAATTATTTCGTGTATCCTATCTAATCACAATGTAATAAAACTTATAATTGACAGCAAAAAACCCTGTAGTAAATATGCAAACTCATGGAGATTGAACAACCCATCACAAAATGAATGAACGGGTTAAATGAAGAAACCAAGAAAGATATATAAAATTTTTCTGAAACTAAAATGAAAATGAAAACATAATACAACAACCCCCCCGGGGACATTGAAAATAGTCCTGTGAGGACCACGTTCACATTAAAAAAATCATAATGGAACAAGTGAATAGCCTAAAGATGCGATTTAAAAAGTGGGAAAGCCAAGAAGAAACCAAACCTAAACACGGTTAATGGGAAGAAATAATAAAAATTAGAGTAGGAATTACTGAAATGTCATTAAAGAAAACAACAAAAGACACACGAAATCTCAGATATCGTTCTTTGAGAGAGTAAACAAAGTTGACAAATCCTTGGGCCAACTAACCAAAAGAAAGAAAGAAGGAAAAAGAGGACCCAAATTAGGAGAGTCAGAAATGAACAGGGAAACAGTACAGCAGATAGAAATTCAATGTATTAGAAGGGAATATTCTAAAAACTTGTACTCCATTAATCTGGAAAATATAAAAGAAATGGATGATTCTTAGATCCAGCTGTTATAGAAAATATTTAATCTCAACCAGAGGTTTCTACCCTGCCTCGATCATTCAGTTCCCAAATAAAAGACACACAACCTTTATATTTATGATAAGCCTTTAGTCACCACTTGAGTTGGGCAGATATCTACCCTCTAAGCTATTAAGTCTACTTCCCCATCAGTAACCCCCGAGTTATAACATGCCACATCTGGGCAGCTTTAACTCCAATTGACCAGTTCCCATGGTCATGTTTTCAAGATTCTATGGAGAAGATCCCTTGATGTCTTCACCTTTCTCTATCCCCTCTCTCTCCTCGTGGTCCTCCTCAGATTCCAAGCCCAGGACCCAAACTCCAGGACCCAATCTCTCTGCTGCAACCATATTCCTGAGACTTCCTGGGTGTGTTTTCCCTGTCATAGATAAAAGACATTACCACACAGCAGAAGTCCTGCTCTTAAAATCTTTCTGACACCTCTTCCACAAAGTTCCCTGAGCCTTGGGTATAAATAGTGTGCTGTTGATGTACCAAATGGGGATGGGTAAAATATGGTCATACTTTTTGCATTTTGATCAGTTATAGCATCTGTCTGCTGAAAGACAAGTTTCTTTGATGAGAAGGGATAGCTACATTTGTCTGTGGGTATAAGGACACATATTTAGAATGCAATTAGAGGTTATACTAGTTTAGGAAAATGGTGATAATAGATTCTCCACTAGAATTCATGGGCTTACTGTAAGTCCTTATTTAACTTGTTTAGACAAAAGGAGTCTCTAGTAGAAAGATCTTTGGGTAGCTGACACTGATTGAGAAGAGGGTAGGCTTCATAAGCCTACAGTAAGACAGGGAGAGACATGGAGAATATAGCTTTAGGTGTCAGGCTGCATGTCTGCCTCACAGCTGGGGTGCCCAAGCATCACCCTGCCGCCTACAAGCCACTCAGGGGAGGCAGAACACAGTCTGAAATAGGAGTCCTATGGTTTTCAGTCTCCTGTTTACCAAGACACTGCTGGGCTACCACTGGGAGTTGAGAACGGGGTCCAAGTCTATCTGCCAGGTGGGAAGGGGATGGCTGAGTCTGGGATGGGGCAGAACCTGGCTTGGTTCCTAGTGAGTATGGAGGAGGAAGAGGGAAGGCATTCTGCTGGAGATTTAGGCATAGTTCTTTACATCAAACACCTTCCCCCAATTCCCACCCCCTCCATGATCCTCAATGAAAGATAATGTCCTTGCTTTTCTAAACTGTTTTATTTGATGGTGGATATAAATGCATACACCTTACTAAGGGTGAACCAGGTGTTAAGTGTCTTTTGCTTTTGTGGGAAGGAATGGCCAGGAAGGAGAGCTCATTTGCTAAGCACTCAGGGACTATCTAGATATCTCATTAACATGGAGACTTCTATGTGATTGATTGTCATAGTCCTCTCAGTGGGGTATCATGGTTAAGTGTTCCAGTTTGGTAGGGAACTGTTCCCACCACTATTGATCTCGATTCTGAGATTCTCAGGGGTTTGAGCCTGCTCAACTTTACCAGTTCTTCTCTCTGGTGCCATGACCCACTTGCCCCATACCTAGGGATGTGTGAGACACTCTAGCTTGACAGAGTTTTGTTTCTCTTTTGAGTTTCTAACTCTCCTGGCACAGACTCTTCTCTGACTGCAGATCAGCCCACTCCCTTTGGAAAGTAACAGGATAGAGGATGTCATGTATTGAAATGGGCCATCTTATAGCTTCTTCAACCAGAGAGATAGACTATTCCAGAACCATTCAATGAGTGAGAAGGAATTCTGATTGGCTATATCAGGCTGATGCTGTCCTTAGACCCATGAACTATGAGTAGAAAAGTATGATTATAAAAGAAATGTTGGCAGGGTGGTGATGGTGCACGCCTTTAATCCCAGTACTTGGGAGGCAGAGGCGGCAGATTTCTGAGTTTGAGGACAGCCTGGTCTACAGAATGAGTTCCAGGACAGCCAGGACTACACAAGAGAAACCCTGTCTCAAAACAAACAAACAAACAAAACAACAACAAAAAGAAAAGAAAACAAAAGAAAAGAAAAGAAAGGAAAAGAAATGTCAGCTCCCAATGGGTTTGGAGGCTGGGCAAGAGCTACTGATGTGTTGGTCAGAGAGTTTGGAGTAGAGTCCTTGCTTTGATATTCCCTGTCCCCCAGTATGGTTAGAATTCTGTAGAGGCTATTCTAGTCCCAGTCAATAAGCTGTAGTTACACTGCTCTTTCTGCTCCTTAGATAATGAATTTGCCAGTGTCTCCTGGACTCCACACTGTCTCATCCTGAGTGGTGGTCAGTATGCTTCTGTAATTTATTAGTTAGCCTAAGTTACAGAAGGAAATGGAAAGCACAGCCTGAGAGATACTGTGCACTATGTGTAGAAGATCTGAGAGTGTCGTCAGACATGTCTCTCTCCTCTCTGCCCCCAGTAGCCTCAACTACACACAAGTAGACCATAAGACACATAGGAGGCAGGACAATAACGTACGTGTCTTAAATCCGGGGAATCTCTGAACACAGTTATTACACAGAGTGAATAACAAATACCTGTAGGCTTGATCTAAGTTTAACCTGTGTATTAAAAATGTCAGAGATGTAGCTGGGACTAATTGTGACTTTAAATGCCCGCAAATCAGAGCATTTTACATCTATTACATGTGTTGCTATTGTTTCTAAGTGAAAATAATAGAGCCAAGTCCCATTTGTCACCACAGAATGTATCTTTGAGAAGACTATTATACATTTACAGCAATTTTAATTAAATGCCACCAACAAATGAGTCTGTCTCTCACTTAAGACGCTGTTTTTATGATTCCAGCGCATTGTCTTTTACAAGCAGATACTAATGAGTCCCATGAAGGCAATGGGCGCTAGGAATAGAAGCGGATTTGGAACAAGTGTATTCATTAGTCTTACTTGTCTTCTGATGATAGATAAGTTGAATCTTCAGCTGGACACAGGTCCAGATCCAAACTTCTTTAAAACAGAGGCTCTAATGTACCAGAAAACTTTATCCTAAGTAGATTATGTTATCACTCGCTGTAGAAAGGAATTTACTTTTTGCAGATTCCATTAAGATCCTCGTGGATCACTTTTCAGTTTTCATACATGGGTATCTTTTAATTAGTTTTTCCTCTTTTATAGCAACACATAGTAAAACATTTAAACAATCCAGAGGTGAATGTTAAATTTTAATAATAAGATTAGATTTCTCACAATCCTGTTCTTCAGGAATACTGCTCATGATTTGATACATATTTGCTTATTTTATTTAACAAGCACTTGCACAGCAATTCTATATACTATATACTAAGCATTTCCCCAGACACGTTACAATTGTACTTCATCCAGTGCTCCTGACCTCTGTGTAAGGAGGTGTTATTATTCCTCTATTCACAGAGGAGGCAGTGCTCAAAAACTTTCATCAGTTGCACAGAGACACACATTTCTAGTGGCAATTGTTGAGATTCAGACACAGGCCATCTGACTTCGGACACCTTGCTGTGAATCACACCAACAGCAAGACACTCTTTCAGATATCTCTTTATACAGCATGCTTCTGAGTTGACTTGCCTTCTGTACTCAGCTTGTCCTCACATAGCTTAACATGGCTCAAAGCATTGGGTCCATTGGGAAGTCCAGTATGCCTCTTGATATTTAGGACTCTCCTAGTGGCATTGTCTTTCAGGACACTCATCTTTGGAAAAATCAAAGTAACTAGTAACTAGTGCAGTAACTAGTCCATGCACCTGCTATATGCACTCTTTATTTTTTTAGAACTTTTTTCTTAGATTTTATTTTTTCACTTAATGTATATGGGTATATTATTGCTGTCTTCAGACACACCAGAAGAGGGCATCGGATCCTGTTATAGATGGTTGTGAGCCACCATGTGGTTGCTGGGAATTGAACTCAGGACCTCTGGAAGAGCAGTCAGTGTTCTTAACCACTGAGCCATCTCTCCAGCCCCACTATCGGCATTGTCTCTTGAGACTTTATTTCCTTTCCTCCTGAGTATCACTAAAGTGCTCATGCATGGAGAATTTTTAAAATATTTGGGGATGTGTGACTTATAAATTAGAAAATAAATGAGCATGCCTGCTTTTAAGAAAATATTTATTGTTTGGGTGTTTTGTCTGCATGTGTGTTTGTATACTACCAATGTGCCTGGTGCCCACAGACGTCAGAAGAGGCCATTGGATTCCCTGGAACTGGAATTACAAATGGCTGTGAGCGACAATGTGGGTTCTGGAATCAAACCCAGGTCCTCTGGGACAGTAACCAGTGCTTCTAACCTCTGAGCCATCTCACCAGCCCCAAATACTTAATATATTTGTATACATGTGTATGTATTTATATGTATATATGCATGTATATGTATGTATGTATATATGGTACTTTATTTTATTTTATTTATTGTATGTGAGTGTTTTGTCTGTATGTGTGTCACACATGTGTCTGTTGCTCTCAGAGGTCAGAAGAGGGCATCAGATCCTCTGGAATCAGAGTTACAAGTAGTTGTGAGCCACCATGTGGGTGCTAAGACAGCAGGTGCTTTCAACTGCTGAGGCAGCTCTCCAGCTCTATGCAATGTTTAAAGTGATTCTTCTTCAAGCAGGAGGGAAAAACACGGGAAGTTTAAAATAAATCTCTTAGGGCATGTCTGTCCGCTGATATTATGTTTCCTGCGGATTGTTTTCAGTTGGGTTTTTCTCTTGATTGCATAGCCTAGGTGTGATATACGTTAGACCTTTACATCTTCATGAAGTGTCTTAAATGCCTCATCTCCCTTCCCTTATTATGAAGGACAATTCCGTCCAGCTTCTAAACTGATCACTTCAAGTTTTGCCCAGTCAGATTAGCACATTTTATGCTGGAAATCTGTTGTTTCCCCAGTGCCCCTCCATGTGGAGGGCAGTGGCAGTAATCTTGTTCTCCAAAGGACATTTTTGTTGTTGAAACAGATAAATATCCACCCCAAATTTCAAAAATGCCAAGGTGAAGAAAGTCTTCAACTCTCCTATTGGCAACTATCTTCTTATCTGGACAACACAGGATGGAGGAATCCAAGACTGCACAGTGTTTTTAGTGTACACATAGCATGTCATAGTCCTTATTCTCTTGTTGTAATGAAAAGCACCTGAAGGCCCAGATTGGAGTTCAAGTTTGGAGTTTCACCTCCCCGGCCACACATCTGCACATCTCTACAGTCTCTAGTCTACACATGCACTTGTGTGCATGGGGGTTGACCGAGCTGTCCGTTGTATAATTGTGATTTCAAAAGCTTAGTAATACCAGGATGTTCATCAATATGGGAACAGATAAATTGTAGTAAAGTTGTTCAAAGAAATATTATCATGACAGCTTTTATCAAGTCACCTGGGTAAAGCTAGAGCTATGTTTGCTGTAATTCTCTTTTTGTAGGCTTCTGGATTAGAACTAGCCACAGGAGGAGTGAGAGACTCTGTCTCTGTCTGTCTGTCTGTCTCTGTTTCTATGTCTGTGTCTGTGTCTGTGTCTGTCTGTCTGTCTGTCTGTCTGTCTGTCTCTGTCTCTCTGTCTCTCTGTCTCTCTGTCTCTCTGTCTCTCTGTCTCTCTGTCTCTCTCTCTCTCTCTCTCTCTCTCTCTCTGTGTGTGTGTGTGTGTGTGTAGTGCAGTGTGTAAAGTAACTTGTTCTGAGAAAACCTTTGTTAGCACTGACTGTCCTTTTTTCCATGCGGTTGGAGCCATTAGGACGGGAACACTTGCATTCTTTCCTCCTCATCTCCCCAGTTCTTGTACGGAGGAATGCTGCCTTCATAATGGCAGGCAGTTTTCCAGAATTTTGTGGACACTTGTTTGCTTCACATCAGTGATAAACATGGCTCCAGCTTTATGTCCATAGCAGTTGCCTGCGGCTACTCACTGGCCAAGGTCCAGTTTGCTGAGGTTGACAGTGGAGCAGAAACACTGTTTTCTTTAGGGGGTTGGTGTCTTGTGTCAGCTCTCCCAAGGTCACGGGTATAGGGTGGTGGTGGATTGACAGAGCTTGAGCCTTTGGTGATGTATACAGTCTCCTGGGAGCGCCTTGTGCCTGGTGATATGGCTGTGACCCAGAAACTACCAGATCTTTCTGAGGTTGGATGGTATGTTGGCAGAGGAGGGAAGAGAAGTTTCCTGTTTTCTTCAAGTTGTGGGCTTTGTGGTGACTCCAGGTTGAGAGATGACTGGTTTTGCTGTCAGGGCTTGCTCCTTCTCAAGCCGTTTTCAGCTCTCCCCGCTGTCTGGTGTATCACTGCAGACACACAGAGGAAGTGCTTCACCCAGACTCTCCCCCAGCTTCTGCTGTGTTCCCACCTTGCACCTCTTGTCTAGGCTTCTCAGATTTGACTAGTGACTCCTGGAGATGTCAACCCTCTCTTTCAGATCTTTATTTCCATATATCCTCTAACGCTTGTATGAAGTTTCTTTTCTCTCTCTCTCTCTCTCTCTCTCTCTCTCTCTCTCTCTCTCTCTCTCTCTTTTGTGTGTGTATTACAATACGAGATGCTTTTCTTTTGCTGAGTGAACTCTGGGTAAACAGCTTTTAAAATGACCAGGAAGCTCCATAGACAAATATAAACTGATCTCTCAGGTATAAGTAAAAGGAGCAAGATGTTAAACTGATCGGAAACACTACAGATAAAGGTAGAGGCTCCTTTGATCAATACCACCATCTCTTTGTCTCTGTTTCTTTTCCTTAGGAGTAAATTCTGTTATTATCTCTGAATCAATCCTTATGGTGTGGGGAAGAGTCCTTGCAAATTTTAACTGCTATGGTGGTTCTTTTATTGACACATAAGTAACAGGCAATAAAATGGATTATAAATATGCACCATGATGAGTGTGATAATTGCATACACGTGTGCAACTGTCACCACTCCCTAAGACACAGAACATTCCCATCATTTCCTTGGTAGAGTTCTATAGTTGACCACGCTGTCCCCTTCTGAAACCATGGCCATATTCTGTCTCTACAGATTAACTTTATATCTCTCTAGCTCTTATCTTTGTACAAAATATATTTTAGGGCTAAGGACAGAAGATGAAAAAACTTGTGCATATTTATTATTTGAACACATACCATTTGTTTTTCTTAAATAAGCAGTGCAATCATGTAGAACACATGCCTCAATGTGACTTCCTTTACTCAGCAAAAGACTTATGAAGCTTGTCTGTGATTTATACACCAATTGTTTATTTTTTGATGGTCAAGTAGTATTTTTGTGGGGGTATACCACCATCCATCTACTTTCCTGTAGATGGATATTTGAGTGGTTTCCAACTGGGGCATGTTATTCTACAGATCTGTGAAAATGACGAGCAAGGGATCATTTGAGATTATAATTACAGTACAGGTTGAGTATCCTATATCTGAAATGATTGGGACTTGAGTTTCAGATTTTGGAATATTTTGGATTTTAGAATTTATGCATGGACTTTATGCATCCCTAGTTTAAAAAAATCTAAAATTAAAAAAACAATTTTTATGTGTGTAAGTATGATGTGTGTCCAGTGTAAGCACAGATAGTGTGTGCCACAGCCCATGTGTGGAGGTCAGAGGGTATTGGTCTTCCCCTTCCACCATGTTTGAGATGGCTCTTTGCTCTTGACTACTGCATGCACCAGCTTAGTTGGCTTGCAAACTCCTAGGGATCCTCCATCTTTGCCTCCCTCATAATTTCAGGAGAGCTGGAATTACAGTTGTCTTTGGTACTGCACCAGCTTTCCCATGGACCTGTACTCAGGTCCTCATACTTACATAGCAAGTGCTATTCATTCCCCTGTCCTGCTCTAAGCCATTACCCAGGCCCTGAAATCTGAAACATTATAAGACTCACATGATGCTCAAATATTTCTAACTTTGGAGCACATCAGGTTTGGGGTTCTTGGATCAAGGATGCCTAGACTTTAATATTGTATTATGCAAAGTTTGAATTTAATGTTCCCAGGGAACTTAACTTTATTACACAAAGAATCACAAATTGCACAAGAACTTGATTTAGACTTCCCATACCAACTCTATCTGCAAGAAAGAAGACAGATGAATTTGCTCTTAAGTTGCAGGTGAAGAATCCTGCTGAGTTTTCAAGGACACCCAGACTCACAAAATGAGTTACTTGGTGAAGCCACTAGCAGGAACCTGGTGAGACAACTTCAGACAGCCAGATAAAGGGCCATACTCTTCAAAACTGTGAGCCATCTGGACCCCTCAAGGAAGACAGACAAATTCTAGATACAATTTTTGAAAGCATGGGAAGGACATTCAGACAACTCTAAGCCTTTCCCAGAATTCTTAGGACTTCTGTGAGGTGACAAAGACGCTCTTCTAGAATTATGGGTGCTGAAATATCCCTGCATCTCATGAACCTAGAGTCAAAGACGGCCCCTTCTGTTTGGTGGTTGGACATAAATGAAGTTTTTATTTATTTATTTAACTATAGCTGGGTCATAAAAACTGTGACTTAGAGTGTTCTATGCTCATGGGAATTCCTATTTGAAACTTTCGTTTAAAAGATTTTTTAGGGTTCCTCCCTGTTACAGAGACAGCCGCATCTTCCCGTTGTTCAGTGCCAGCCTCGTCCCATAGACAGGATGGTGAATGTGGAAGTGAATGGATTTGGTGGTATTGGGTACCTGGTTACCAGGCCTGCCTTCTCATCTGGCAAAGTTGAGATTGTTGCCATCAATTACTCCTTCATTGACCTCAACTACATGTTGTAGAATGACTCTACCCATTGCAAGTTCAATGGCAGTCAAGGATGAGAATGGGAAGCTTGTCATTAACAGGAAGCGCATCACCATCTTCCAGGAGTGAGATCCCACTAACATCAAATGGGGTGATGCTGGTGCTAAGAATGTTGTGGAGTCTACTGGCATCTTCGCCACCATAGAGAAGGCTGGGGCCCACGTGAAAGCCTTCATTTGCCTCCCACCCCTTCTGCCAATGCTCCCATGTTTGTGATGGGTGTGAACCATGAGAAATTCGACAACTCACACAAGATTGTCAGCAATGCATCTTGCACCATCAACTGCTTAGCTCCCCTGGCCAAGGTCATCCATGAAAAATTTGGCATTGTGGAAGGGCTCATGACCACTGTCCATGCCATCACTGCCACTCAGAAGACTGTGGATGGCTCCTCTGGAAAGTTGTGGCATGATGGCCACGAGGCTGCCCAGATCATCATCCCTGCATCCACTGGTGCTCCCAAGGCTGTGGGCAAAGTCATCCCAGAGCCGAAAGGGAAGCTCACTGGCATGATCTTCCTTGTCCTCCCTCCCTGCCATCTCCCAAATGTATCTGTCATGGATCTGGCATCCTACCTGGAGAAACCTTCCAAGTATGATGACCTCAAGAAGGTGGTGAAGTAGGAATCTGAGGGCCCACTAAAGGGCATCCTGGGCTTCACTGAGGACCAGGTTGTCTCCTGCAACTTTAACAGTAACTCCCACTCCTCCACCTTTGATGCTGGGGCTGGCATTGCTCTCAATGACAACTTTGTAAAGCTCATTTCCTGGTATGACAATGAATACAGCTACAGCAACAGGGTGGTGGACCTCATGGCCTACATGGTCTCCAAGGAGTAAGAAACCCTGGACACCCACCCCAGCAAGGACACTGAGAGCAAGAGAGAGGCCCTCAGTTGCTGAGGAGTCCCTACTCCAACTCTGCCCCCAACAATGAGCATCTCCCTCACAGTTTCCATCCCAGACCTCTATAAATGGGAGGGGCCTAGGAATCTCTACTCTCTCGAATACTATCAAAAACTTCACTGCATGCACAAAGAAGATTTTTTAGAGTGAATTATTTCTCTTATATTGCATCTACTGTTAATTAGCAGGGGGTGGCATAATGAATGAATGAAGAACATATAATTACATTTCTTAGGATGGTATAATAACATTTTAAAGATGTTTTTGTAGTAGCTTTTCTCTGATTCCTTCTCTGTGAGATAATTCTTAGTGTGTTAAGTTCAATTAATTTGCTAATGAAGACTAACATGTGCTTTTCAATAATAGAGGTCCTATTGTTGAACTATCCCATGAGGGTGGCTAAAAGTTATATGAAATTAGTTCTTAGGCTACCTATTCAATCAAATGCTATTGATGAATTTTACAGTTTGATCCTAAATATCAATATTAATGAAGTCATTGAAAAACAATGACATTTGCTACTGGTAAAGAAGTCCCACTGAATACAACTGATTTATTTTAAAATTAATTAATTATTAATTTGGCACTTGGATATTTTTACTGTAAAAAGGCACCACCTCAATTGCAGAATATACATAATGTAGAGTAATAGATAGTATGTTAACCAACAGTAGAGTTAACCAGGTTCTTTTTATTTAATTAGAACATCTTTTGAGAATTTCATATATGAGTAGTGTATTTACTTCATTTCTCCTCATTTCTCTCCTTCCTCCAATTCCTCCTATGTCTTACCCATTTTCTTTTCTTTGGCCAACAACTCAATTAGATGTAATCTAAATCCTGCCAGTACTGGGGAGCTTCATTTGGTGACCAGAGATGGCCAGTTGGGCCAGTGTCCCTTCCATTATTTTGGTGATCTCATTTGGATTTCTTTCATATACACACATATACTCTAGGAAGCTACTATTGTATTAGGTTTCCACAGTACCCCTCAATACCCCTCAAGTTTAGCTTTCTCTCCCCAAATTCCCTTCCCTATCATCTTCACCCTCCCCTTCTCCACTTGATCCTCCCATCCAGTCTCCTTCCACCCATTCATAACTATCAGTTTTGCTTCCCTTTCCTGGATAGATATCTTTTAGTCCCCCACTCTATACCGCACCTCCATATTCTATATATCATAGCTTTGCTATTGTCTTAACAGTTCATATCTACACATAAGTGAATACATATTGTATTTGTTTTTCTAGATCTTGGTTACCTTTCTGAGGATGAGTTTTTCTAGGTTGTTTCCAATGACTGTCTGCCTATTATGAACAGAGCAGACATGAACATGGCTCTCTGTGAACAGGTGTCTCTGTGGTAGGATGAAGTGTCCTATGGGTATATGCCCAAGAGTGCTGTAGCTGGATCTTGAGGTAGAGCAACTCCTATCATCCTGAGCAGTTGCTAATTTCCATAGTAGCTGTATGAGTTCACACTCTCACCAGCAATGGATAAGCAATTCCTTTTACGCCACACCTTCACCAACATGAGTTGGCATTTGAATGCAGGTCTTTTTTTTTTTTTTTTTAAAAAAAGCAACTGTTCAAAGAAACTAATCCTTTGAAATATACACTGGCTTCAAAATTTAGCTTCTATAATGATTTATTATTCTCAGTCTAGCATTGAACAATTTACTATTGTTGTGACCTATTTACTTACCATTAAATTAGGACTTGTTATTTACTGAACATGACTGACTTTGTCATTTTTTTCTTTAAGTGAAACTTAGGTATAACAGGAGAAAAAAAATCAACTTAGTTTCATCCTGATGCTCCAACATACATAACTCTCTCCCTTTCATCAGAAGCAGCTTCATATTATAGATCTGCCTTTTCTCCTCAGTGCTGACTCTTATTTTAAAGTTTGTGTTATTGAAAAAAATGTGTGGATCTTAATGTAAACCATTCTCAATTAGGAATATTCATTAAAATAGATAAATTTGAGTAGGTCAGTTTTCTTAAAAGATTGCCTTTTCATCCTAATGTAATACAATAATGTCTGTTTGACATTATTGTACTACAAACCTTTTTGTATGTCTTTAGTCACCTGTGAGCTCTTCATTGTTTATTATTATTGCTATTTCCAAAGTCTAAATGATTATACCAAGCTCAGAAAAAGTTTTGTATAGAATCTGATATTCCTGAGGTTACTATATTTTTTCAATCAAACCAAGTTTCAACTTCAGTAAAGAACTCAACTGAAGCTTTGGATTTCCCTTTGCAAGAAATCATTCCATCAGATTGATACTCCATATAAAAACATTTTAAGAGTTTATTCAGTCTTGTTGCTTCACATCCTGTACAGAATGATGGCCTTCCTATAGTGGAGGTCTGCTGACAAGCAGGCTGCCGTATGATTCTCCAGGCATGGTTTTCACTGGACCTCTCTCTACCAATCATGCAGTTATGCATAGGATAAGACACAGAGGGCATTGCCTATGGGACACTTTTCTGTGGAGAATCTCCACATCTCTGGCATCATATGAAACACACAGACTAACTCACCACACATCCCAGAACTGTACCCGATCTAATCTAACACCACCAGACACTGTTGCTTTGCCATTATCTCCCTCAGTAGTATTAAACAACTCATGGGTAAAGCAGCAAGATATTGTTAGCATCCCCAACAAATCTGCTCTAGCTTGAGTGTTGGAGTTCCTACAGAAGTCCCCTGCAAGGTTTAAATCTTATTCCCTGACCTTTTGTGACACGATTATGTCATGAGAATAGTGCTTTCAGAGATGCCATTATACAACTCGCCCAAGGGAACTCACTCATCTATTTCTCTGCGTGAAGGTCCAGAGAGAAGGTGCCGTTTAAGAACCAGGAGATTATGGAACCTTTGTTTTTTTTTTACTCCCTGAGCCTCTAGAATGACAAGAAACAATTTGTGTTGTTTATAAATTGCCTGGCTTGTGGGGCTTTACAATCCCATGTGGACTAAGACGACGTCTAACATTTTGGTGATTTAATTGTAGACCAAAGGAACCATTCAGGGTGCATAATCATGGGAATGTCTTTTCTCATCAGTAATACCCATTGTACAGATTTTCAGGTATCATAGAATGGCGATTAAAGATTAGGTTCTGGAAGCAGACTACATTGCTCCTTCCACTCATTTGCTTTGGTAGATGAGATACATTCATTAACCTCCTTTTGTTTTACTCTCTCTCTAAATAGTAATGGTTTCTACATTCTACAGTTGTTATAACCTTTAAATGAACTATTATGTGTAAAGTAGAGAGTATAGTGTCTGATGCATAAGAAAAACTTACCATTGCTGTTTTAAGTTCTTAACCTCTAGGATCTTGACATTCAGGTTGTTTGTGGCTAACAGATTCAGAAAACCTGAGGATTCCATTCATATCTGGCCTGAAAGCTTTGTGGGAAATTTTGAATCATAGAACGATGCTAGAGATATGACTCTAGAACGTTCTCAAGTGGAAGATGAGTACGTGTGAGAAGTGGAGTTGCATAATCAATCTAGCCCTTTGAAGGATTTTGGCTCAAGGTTTAAGTGTAAACATATTGAGTCAACAGTCTTGGCAACATTTGGAACTAACACAAACTTCTGTTACTTCTGCAGGAAATGTAGAAAATTCAGCGGAAGATCCCAAGGTTGACAAAAATCTTGAATTCAGTCACTTGTAGTTATAGTAAATTTCAGTAGTTGAAATGTGAAAAAAGTTCCTACTTTGGCTAAATCCTATGGTCCTTAACTACATGAAGGGTTCCTGTGACATTTACTGAGTTCCTAGTCATTAAAGCTGCCTCCAGTGCAGTCTGCATTTATTTGGCTTGCTCTTTTTTTTTTTTTCTTTTTGTGAAGCCAACATGGCCATCCAACTTTCCTTTGACCCACAAATGCTGTGTGATTTAGGGAGCTATCTCAAAGAAGAACCCTCAGAGTTCATCATCTCTGAAAGCTCAGATCTGGGGGAAGGCAAACATGACTCTGAGCCTATCTCTCCAGAGACTTGCAATGGTGTGCCAAAGTCAGGGATGTGAGGTGAGGAGGTCGACTTACAATACAGAGAATAAAGGAGTGTATAACCTGCAGACAATTATAAAAACCTTAAAGCCATGTACAAACAATTCTAAAGGAGGGCCAGGGAAAGAACATGAGCACTCTGACCCCATCTGATCCCAGCATTCCTATAACCTCAATGATAGGATGCCCAGCTGGCCATGTGACAAGACAGTTGTCAATCCAACCCCCAGCTACTCAACTCAGAGTAGCTTTATGAGAGAAACCATTTGGGGTGACTTTCAGAAGGGTCTTGCTACTCCTGCCTCCAGCTTTCAGCTAACAATCACAACACATAACCGTCCAGTTGAGCTTTGTCAAACAGGCCTGTCTGTGGCTGTGGAAGGAACCGTTTTAGACTAGAGTTTTAGGAATAATGTGTTAGGTGGCAATTCATAAGCACGTAAGAGAGTGTCTGAGAAAGGGAAAGCCTTGTGGATCCCTGCCTGTCCTCCTCTTTCTAAGGATGAACTAGTGACCAAGTACCCTTTGCTGTGTGGGGTAGCTAGAGATCAGCTTATCATGATATTAAACAGAAGGCAGAAATACTTGATTTCACCACTAGATGGAAATTATATCTTTGTGATGTTGCTAAGCAACAAGAGATCAGAAACCCATAAGGAGTGTCCATAGAATACAGTGTTAAGTTGTCCTACTAAGTTCCTGCTGCATTCCCTTTAAAAGCCTATCTGAAGAAGTAATAGCCACAGTGTGAGTGTGCTTGGTAGGGTGTGTGTATGTGTGTGTGTGTGTGTGTATACACACACGTGTGCGCGCATGTGCGCACGTGCATGTGTGTAGGGTCACGAAGGAATAACGCTTACTTACTCTCTGCAATAATAAACAGATGAAGCAGCCAATACAATCCAAAAAAGCCCAGTCATTATTTGTGACTTAGAAGAATAGTTATCATTAGAAATAAATTCAAATATTGAGGACTTTGTCTCCTCTTATCTCCACACCCTTTGAATAAGGCATTTGTAAGTGCTGAAATTATTCCCCTTGGAATATTTCAAAGCTACAAGTGTTTATTAAAAGAGCCAAGTATCTAAGCTTTAAAAGAATATTATGTCATCAATGAATTCAGGATCTGTTTTTTTTTCTTCTTGAGAAATTCAGCTGGGCAGTGGGGACCTTATAAACATTTCCTTTGCTGATTGAGAACAAGGCCCAAGGAAACAGGAATCTCTCGTAGGGATTTGTAAATAGCTAGTATGAAAACATGAATGGTCAGAATAAGGGATGCACCTTTTAACTGCTCTTTACCAGTAGTCATTTCCCATCCAAGTTCTAACCTGGTCCTATTCTGCTTGGCTTCCAAATTCAGAGATCAGCATGTTCAGGCTGGTATGGTTGTAGACACCAGCAATCATTTTCATTATTTCTTCTGGGTAAGTTTTCATCTCTCCGTTTTCTCTGATCATCAGTTTTGTTTTGTTTTAATAAATTTAAGAGCAAAAGGAGAAAAAAAAAGCTAAGCCTAATTGAAGATAGCCAGGAACCAAATGCATGTATTTATTTCCAACATGTTTTAAGCAAGACCTGTATGACCTGCCCCCACCCGGACTCAGATGCATTACTGGGACACCTGGGGAGTTCACCGATCTTTGCTGAGATACGGGTATCCAGCAAGATGGCCATACTTGATGTGGGCCAGAGCCTGTGCCCAACCTGCCAGCGTTGCTGTGGTGAGCACTTGTCTGTGCAGTGCTGTCTAAAGCTGCTCCACCAAATCCCACCTAAGTGGTCAGAGTACAAATGAGCCTGCCGGTGGGTAGTCCTACCTCATTCACGAGCTCTTTCAGAACAATTTCCATTACTTTTTTTTTTTTAAATACTGTTTTTGGCAAACACTTGATACTTGAAATAAAAAATGCATGAGTCACCTACTGGGATAGGCTCAGTGTGTGGTTCATTGAATTTAGCTAAATCGTGAGCCATCCATCAATAGTCCTCTTGGTGAACACACTTATAATAATTTCGCACATTACAAACAAAAATAGGTATGATTTTCAAGATTCTTGAAGCTATTTCCCTTAGGGATTCTTTGGATTGTGTTTAGTGCGTTTTGTTTTGCTAGGCGTCGGCCTTGTTTACAGACAGATCCAACACTTGTCTCTCATGTGGTGAAGGAACTTCGCTTTGGAGACATCCTGGAGTCCTGAGTTAGGATTAAGAATTAAGGGCGGTTGTTTGTTCTTGACAGATCACTGACTTTTTAGATTAACTTTGGCATCTGAAAATGATGCCCCTCCTCTTGGGAGAGCCTCTGATAGAAGTGGAGTGATAGAATGATTTTTGGTCTATAGTCTGAGGGAGAGAGCAGGGAAGAACCGGAGGGGGCTGGGGTAGAGGGTGGCGGTTAAGTGTCTGCCCACCACCGCCCCCTGTTGGATGGTACTTTCCATTGTCCAAAGCCAGTGAGTGCTAGCCATAGGGAGTTATGTGACCAAAGAAAAGAAGACGGTATTGGTCTTATATCAATTTTGAAAAATTAGTTGGCTAGATTAAACAAAAAGAGACTTATCAAAGAAGCAGAACAAAAGATTTCTGAGCTGAGAAGTCCCCACCCTTCCTCCAGTGGCTGCCAGAAGTAAAAACAACCCCAAGGTGGTGGGCGTGGTCGTGGTGGTGGTTGCTGTCCCAATTTGTTTCCTCTTTCTTTAGTGGAAAAAAAAAAAACCCAAACCCAAACAAACAAAAGCAAAATTCACACAGGACTTCTGTTTTTTTTTTTTTTTTTTTTTTTTAATAAAAGCAGGATGCTTTTATATGGGTATAAGTTATAAAATCAAAGTTCTTCACTATGCCTAGTGGCCTTGGGTCTATAGGGTGCACGAGGGTGGTCCAGCAAACTGGCTGGGGCATTTTCTTTGTTGTGGCACAGACCTTACCTTTATTCACTTTCTCCAGAGTCGCTAAACGTTCAGGAAAATTGTGTGACTCTGGGGATCTCATTCCTCTCGTGCATGAATGAAGCATTTAAAATAGGTGATAGCCCACAGCGATTTGGTTTCCAAGACACACTCAAGTTGCCCTTTCTCCCAAGATGCTAGTGTTAGGGAAAAGTAAAGACCAGGCACACCGAGAAATGAAGCGTTCAGTCGCGAAAGCAGTGGGTACTAATTCAAGTGTTTGGTTGGTTAGTGTCTCCTAGGTGCTCAGGTCTCAGACGCACGCTAAGTGTGCCGCATGAGTCCCCGGGGCCAGCAGATGGCGCACTTGCACAGCCCACATATTTTTCAGGATTTCCCAAGACAAACAGCATTTATTACCATCCAGAAATAACATCAATGGTGGTTTGAACAGATTGTAACATTTCCCAGGCTACTGAAATTATGGCGGACTGTGAGCTGTGGTATTTGCTAATATATAAAATTATTAGAACGATCACAAATCTCTAATACTTTCTGGTGCTAGTTGTCTCTTTTAACTAGGCATCAACAAGCTATTTGTAAATGAGATTAGGTTTTCAGGTTAGGGAGAATGTGAATTGGCGAAGGTCATATAATTTAGACCGATTGTCTTTTAACATTGTTACTGCCGTTGCTTTTCCTGTTTCTAATGTCCACCTCTCTTTGTGGCATGTACAATGTCCGTTCATTGGTGCGTTGACTAGGGACCAGACAGGAGGCACCCATACCCTCTCACCCTGTATGTTTTACAGGGTCACCAGAACCCCTGGCCTCCTATAGCTTATGTTAGAGTGCTCCATTGTGATAACACCTCTTATTTGCATTGAATGAGACATTGTTCTTAGTGTTTATCAACTTTATTTACCGAATCCTCCTTATAACCTGTAAAAGGAGGCTGAAAACTAGTATCTTACGAAGAATATAAACAAATGGATAATTGTGTTTTTCTAGATTCTTAAATACATGTTTTTTTTTTTAAATTAGTTTTTGGCTTGGATATTTAAGCCTTTTACTTTTACTTGTGTGTTGTGTGTGTGTGTATGTGTGTGTGTACATGTATGGGTGTCAGATCTTCTGAAGTTGTAGATACAGGCAGTCTTAGCCATGGTAAGTTGCGACTATTGAGAAGGGAACTTGGGTCCTCTGAAGTGCAGCAAATGCTTTTAACCACCGAGCATTCTTTTGAGCTCCAAGTCTTAACGTTGAAATGGTGGCAACTTAGAAGCTTTAATTTTAGCACGTCGGCTTGGCCAGTGTCACTTTTGTTGGCTTAGCGGAATTCTGAGGAATTCTTTCTACAATCTCATGTTTTGAAGAAAAAGTTCATCAGAGGTTGAAAAGAAGTGTGTCAGAAAGGAGAAAGGTTGGCAGATCCAAGACTCATGTATGTATAATACCTTCCTCAGATCCTCCTGCGAGGGTTAGCCACAAAGGGTTGGGGGTGCTGGAGAGTTTTGCTCTGACATGTATTTATTTCAAAACCACACATAGGGAATGCTGCATGGCAAGATGGTGGTGAGCACTATTTACGTATGAGGGGACAGTAAGAGACAGGCAGATTTTTGACCAGTTTCTGGCTTCCGGTCCATGCTCCTGACCACTGCTTTCCACATACCCTAGGTAGTAGATATGCTGGCAGAGTGGAAGCTACTTAACCAAGGTCAGAGACCAACTTGGGCACTTAGGTGTTGATTCATTTCTAAGAGAAATACTTACATATAAATAATTTCTAAAATTAAAAAAAGAAAATACCTAAATGAGATATTAACCTGGATAAAGGAGGGTAGAAACTATTAAAAAAAAAACCAAGAAACTTCAAAGTGACCCTCAAATGTTTTCTTTTTTTGAGCATAGTAACCTACCCTATTGCCCTCACTTTTCTCTTCTCCACTTTTTGTCTAAACAAAAGAGCAGACATGAGTTTTACTATTTTGGGTCTGATTCGTATATTTCTTTACTTTTTATTTCTCTATTTTGTCATTTCTTTTCAACATGATGACTCCCACTTCCATCCATTTCTCACGAGCTTATTCTTCTGCATGAATAAACCCCACATGCATCTCACATTTTCTTTACCTGTGTATTGGTACCCAGGCTGAGGCTTCGGACTGTGAACAGCACTGGGATAAACACAGGCATGCAGAGGTCTCTGTTGTATCCAGGAATGGTATAGCTGGACCCTGTAGTCACAGCTAGCTGTAAATTTCCCTAAAATACTTTCTGTATGCATGCATGTGTGCATGCTTGCATCTGGGGTGTGAGGTGCATTCGTGTGTGTGATCACATGGAAGCCTGAGGTGTGTCATTCCTCAGGCATTGTCCAGCTGGGTTTTTGAGACAGGGTCACTCATTAGCCTAGAACTCTCCAAGTAGGCTAAACTGGTGGGCCAGCAAGCCTTATGGCTCTGCCTGGCTCTGCCTGCCCAGTGCCAAGGTTACATGGTCATTATGTCCACCTTCTTAATGTGGGTTCTAGGGATCAAAATAAGACTCTCATCCTTACACGCAAGCATTTTACAAGCTGAACTTTCTCCCCAGCATTCCCTACTATCTTCAAATGCATGCTAAGGCTAATGACACTGAGGAGAGATACAGGAAAAATCATTATTTTCACTGAAGGTGTAGCAAATGGAGATGGCAGCCGATTGCTGCCATGTTTTTGTGAATGCACACTATCTTCCTCTTTTGATAATTTTACTGTGTATCCCTGCAGTGTTCCTGGGAGACAGATTCCAATTTCAAGGTTGTATAAGAATCAACTTGGGTCTTGTTGAATCCAGATTCTGATTTCATAGGTCTGGGAATGGTGCTTGATAGTCTGTGTTTCTCAGTGCCCGCTGCTGCCATAGCCTTGTCACAGAGTTGTAAGGACAGAGGGGATACCAACCACTATGTCACAGAGTTGAAAGGATAGAGGGGGACACCAACCTTTATATTCTGCACATCCTTCTCCCTCCCCCTCCTCCACAGTAGTGGTTGTCAGTGTGATTCAGACCTGGCTGAACAAGATTCTCAGTTTTTCCACTTACCTGACACATATATACAGGCAATGAAGCCAATTTATTGAGAGATACATAGAAGAGGAAAGATATACATGCAACACACACACACACACACACACACACACACATGCTGAGAGTGTGTGTATGTATGTGTGTGTGAGAGAGAGAGAGCGAGAGAGAGTGAGAGAGAGCAAGAGAGAGAGCGAGAGAGAGAGAGAGAGAGAGAGAGAGAGAGAGAGAGAGAGAGAGAGAGAGAGAGAGAGAGAGAGAGAGAGAGAGATTGAGATTCTGTTGCTGTCTTTTTTGAGTCCTGAAGGCAAGGGTCTCCTAAAACATCTCAGTGCCCTCCTCTGACTCATTTTGTTAGAAAGATGGCCCCTGCCTTGCGGTGTTTTGGGGAGGACATGGGTGATGGGGGTATGCTTTCAAAGGTTGTGCCTGGTCCCTGGTTCTTCCTCTTTTCTTTCTGTCTACCATGAGGTGAAGAATCTCCTGCTGCCATGATGCCCAGGGCCAAGTACAAGGGCACTGAGACCTCTGAAACCAGGAGCCCAAAAACATCTTTCCTTCTTTAGGTTGTTTTCCCAATGCTTTTTGTCACTAACAGATACAAAAGGCTCTGCCAGACAGAGAAGTGATTTAGATTCAAGGTGAATGTGGCAGGAGGGTGGTTGCCACCCTTGAGGAAAAGAACTAGGAAGAGATATTGAGGCTGTCAGAACAAGGTCTGGGAAGATCTGTAAGAGCAATAGTAAGATATTTAACTGTTGTGATGTGGTTGCCGACCAGTTACAACACAAACGAGCCATTCTGACACTCTGGATAGTAGTTCAACACAAGCTTTGATCACCTGCCATTATAGTCATCATAAGATGTGTAATATTTGGGGATGCTGCTGTATGTTTTAATAATTATAGTTATTATAACATTTATAATATCATAATAATGTATTTCTAGCATTTCTTCCTTCTCTTTTCTCCCTTCAAACCTTCCCACACACCCCTTGCTTTCTTTCAGATTCATGTCCTCTTTTTTCATTACTTGCTATTGGTTACTGCCAAGGTGCGTGTGCCACTACTACACACTTATGGTCACTGTGTGATAGCTGATATGGTTTCTAGGTCTCACAGCTGGGTGTGATTGTTGGTTGCTTCCCTTTTGGGAGCTTGCATTGTGCCTTCTGGTACCATGAAAACTAGTCCTCATGGAGGAAACAGTTAGGCCAGTTCCAGCTCAGGGGCCTCTAACCCCTCTTTCTGAAGTGAATGGTGCATTCTGGAGCTGAGTTTTTTAAGTTATAGGTTTGCAAAAGATTTTTTTTTTCATTTAAATGCATTGAACTTAATTTGAAAACAAGCAAGGATGTCACTGAGAAATTGATATCAGGAGAACTAAAGTTTGTTTTTTTTAATAAAACTTTATTAGTGTATATTTATTGTACGTAGATAGTTATGGGCTTCATAAAGATATTTTCATACAAGTATTCCATACACTTTAACCATATTAACCTACTCCCTTTCGCGTCTTACATTCCTTCGCCATGACTTCTTGCTTCTACTTTTATGTTCTGTATACATCTGGTTTTGTGTACTTATATATCACCTAAGATCCGCAAATGACAGGGAATGTGATATTTGTCTTTTTGAATCTAAACTTTTCACCTAACACAATAATCCTCAGTTGGACTCATTTTCACTCATGTTTATAAATACAAGGCATCTCTTATTGTTTTATAAAGTTCAGACTTATTTCCCATCAATATTTTTATTTAAGGTATATTCACTGTCACGGCAGATGATAGTCTTCACGTTTTTTTAGAATAATCATCAAAGCTTTCTCCTTTAAAATTAATGTTATTATACCTAGAATTCATTTAAATAAAATTGTCCCACATTATTCTGAATGTGGTAAGTGGGTAATTGATTGATATTACAAAAATGAAAGTCTTCAAAATGTAGATGAAGTCAAGAGTAACATTACAATTTGGTTTTATTAAACATCATAAGAATCTGAAAGAAACCTAACAAGAGTCAATTTCTAGGAGTTAGAATGACCATGAACTCTGTACTTAAAATATACCGCTAACCTATGTAGGAACTGAAGAATTTTCTGTTGATTATGGACTGGCAGGCAAAGGGGAGCAATGGCAGTGGGAAAGGTACACGTTCCATGCTTCTTTTGGTGACTCAGTTAATGTACAGAAACACCGCTCTGGAAATCCAGAGATCTTGGTTTTAGTTCAACAATTCCTTGTGTTCAGCTTTGCACTCCATCCTCAACCTTGAAACGTAAGACTGAAAAGTTTTATATAGACAGCATTTTGTAGCGCTTACCATAGGCAAGTTCTCTAGATGGGGGGCTGTTTATTGTTCTGAAAGAAAACACTGGCAAGCTTTTGAGACAAAGATTCTTCAGGAAAGAGCAAATCACCTTGATATGAGAAAGGAACACTTTAGAGCAATCTAGAACTATTCTAGACCAGGATATTGGGTGGTTCAGTTTTGGGACTATGGAAATATTGCTAAGAGTCTCTGAGGGATTTCAAGACTTGTAAATGAACAATACTCCACACATATGTGCTTCTCTGTTCTAATCTATATACATCCTATTTTAATGAATAAGTAACAGTTCTTTAGAGTGAAATGAATCCATGGTAGCTTTCTCTTAATATAATATCTAAAATGTAAAGTGCTATAAATTCTGTTAGTCTTCTCCTTTAAAAAATAAGCATGTTAAAGAAAGAGATTAAGATAAATTTAAATTTAAGTCCAGGTAACTTAAACTTAAAGGAGTAAAAATTGAAATTCAGCAGCAAATGTGGTTTGGGTTTTATAAAAAAAACCTCCACAGATTGATCAGCGGGTGCTCTTTCTGTATCCTTAGGACTGTGAAGAATTACCTAGAGGCAAGACGAGAGCTCATTAATTAAATACTTCTGCACTGGACACTCAGCATGCCTGACAGTCCTCTCATTATGTGCCCCAGGGAGGAATACTAGTTGTCACGAGCCAATGTAGAATAATTTTCTTGCTACTATAACTGCATGAGAAAATGCTCTGCAGCACTTTCTCATGTCTATTAGGTAAGTCATTTGAGGGGAAAATGGCTTGGCACTGACGAGAAAGTCAAAACATTTCATGAAAAGATATTAAAATGATTTTTATGACAAGAAAAACCTTCATTCAAATGTAAACATCTTTCTCTAGCACCCTAGGGACACCTCTACTTCTGTTATCTCTTTCCTTGGGTATGTTTTTCTTGTTTGTTAACATAGAGGATGTTTTATGTGCCCTGATATACTATAACTGAATTAAAGAGTGAACAATTCAGTTGTTTTTAGTAACTACTATAAGCTGAGAAATTGATCGATCCTTTGGCTTTTTTATTGGGTGAGATCTCTGGGTATTGTGGGCAAATCCTACCTGTTTATATTCCAATTAAATATTAATAAATGAAAAAAGTTAATTCTCTAAAGCTTTGATGAAATAGCTAGCTGGTTGAAGAATTTCAAAGCTCAATGATTTAATTTATTTAGACTCCGATGCTTAAAAACATGGCATGCAAATTTGTAAGAAAAAAGTCTTAATGCTTTACCTGCCAACCTGTGGTTCCCACATTCCTACTGCTCACCACATCCCTTTGCCCACCTGTGACTCCCACCACATTTCTTTACCCATCTGTGATCCCCACCACAACCCTTTGCACACCTGTGACTTCTAGCATGACTCCCATGTCTGCCTGTGACTGGCCCCCACACCTTATCTTCCCTAGTGTTTTTCTAAGCCTAGAAATATAGGGCAGCTAATAGAACCATCAATCACTGGAGTTAAAACTCAATGAGGAGGCATTTTAAGGTCCATGGTATATAGTTCCCCTAAAGATCTCCAGGAGGGATCAATGCCAGTTGCCTCCTGTTCCACATCAGTGTAACTTTTATTGCTTTTTGCTCATTCTGTATCTCAGGTTTTCTACTCCCTCACTCTAGTGTTCTGGGAATGACTCTCAACCTGATTACCTGTACCCATGACCCTGTAATAGGCACATAAAATGATTCTGTATATTAGGAAACTTCTTTGTATATTTCATTTAGTCACTATGCCAATAGAGAGAAGCAAATTATTCTTTTAACAAATTAAAAAGAACATGTTGAACATATTCTCTGTCTGATCACATTAGGGCAATGACAGGCCTGTGATTGGATAGGAATGGAGAGGTGGAGCTAGAGTTTGAGGAGGAGAAAGGTCAGAGAGCAGGAGGAGAATCTGGATCATGGAGGCAGATGGTGATGATGAGTCAGACCCCACGTGGTTATACAACCAAGCAAAGACTTTTACAAAATACATTAATTGGGTTAAAATATTGTCTTTATTGTTTGATTCTGAAATTATTGCATTGGCATCTTGTAAATTGTGATATTATTATATAAACCTGATTGGAAAATAAAGCCTTAAGAGTCATGCATTACCTGGTACTAGCCGGTAGATGAATGATTGTGGGGGTGTGTAAAGCATTGCATGTGAGCGAGATGTTGGTGCTAGCTGGGAGAAAATAGCAAGAGCCTGCCTGGACTTAGTGCTGTGGCCAGACGGCACAATACTGGACCGACACTAGAACGTGTTCCAGTGGGGAAAAGGAGTTTGCAAAGTTGCCAAAAGTTGCAAAGTTTGCAAAAGGATTCATTTTTTAAATAATTCCTGAAACAAGAATACAGGTGATTTAATGCTCGTTATCATAAGAACTACTGCTAAACTCTGATAAAAATGAATTCTTACTTGAGCAGTTAAGGTGCTCTCAAGAAGACCTTTTTGCTCTATATAAACAAGACAGGAGTTTTCAATCAGAGCTGATGGCAGGTCTAATGGAAGGTTAACTGAAACAGTGCCTGCAGACCATGAGCAGCAGCCTTCGGGTTGAGGAACACGCGCCTGCCAGGGCATGGAGTTCCCCATGGTTTACAACCAGCTGTTAGCAGAATGCAGAAGCCTAAACTCTCTGTCCACAGTTGCTGCTGCTGCCGGCAGGTCCTTGCTGTTGTCTTTGCTGAGACTGTAATTGCTGTCACTGTCTCTACCAACAGTAGAAAGTGTTTCTTGCATTCTCCAGATTTCTAGTCTTCTACCAGTGGATTCCTCTGGAAGAACCTACTAGAAACTGGCTGGCAAGTGTCTAGTGAGAGTAATCAGGGATCTAGCACAGGTTTGTGAGTGAAATCACAGAACAAAATGAGTGTCTATAAAACTCAACCCAATTCATGTATTGACTCTTTACCATGTTTTTCTTTCAGTGTCAGGAACAAGACAAAGATGTCAGTTACCATAACTCTTACTTTTTAGAAGTTTTCTTTTTTAAAAAATGAAAATAGATTCTTCTCTCATCCAGTACATTCCAACCACAGTTTTCCCTCTCACCCTTCCTCCCAGATTCCCCCGCAACCCCAGCCCCACATCCATCCCACCTCTGCTTCCTCTTCAGAAAAAACTCTAAGAGAGGAGAGCCAAACAGGACAAAACAAGACACAAGAAAAAGTGAAATCCCTCTTATTGAGGCTGGACAAAGCAACTCAGTAGGAGTCCCAAGAACAGGCAAAAGGCTTAGAGACACCCCAGCTCCCTTTGTTAGGATTCCCACAAGAACACTAACCTAACAACCATAACATATGAACAGAGGACCTGGTTCAGATTCATGCAGGTCCTGTGTTTGTTGCTTCAGTCTCTGTGAGCCCATCTGAGCCCTGCATAGTTGACTCAGTAGGTTGTGTTCTGATGTCTTCTATCCCCTGACTACTGTAGTCTTTCCTCCCACCTCTTCCAAGAGGTTGCCCAATCTCTAAGGGGAGGAACCTGATAGAGACCTCCAATTTATATATCTCTCTGCATAATGCCTGGCTAATTATCAAAATCTATTCTTTTTCATGAGAAGGTCCATGCATTCTCATCTATAGGTTTTCTATTTACTTAACTGTGGTGGGTTTGGCCTAACTGTTTGCAGGAGTGACACTGAGGGACCCTGACTTCCCCACGTCCCGCCCCCATTGGTTTTGATTGGTAAATAGAGATGCCGGCAGCCAATGGCTGGGCAGGACATTTAGAGGTCGCGACTTTAGAATTCCTGGGCTTGGCCCCCTGAGGAGGAAGAACATGATATGATATACCACATCCAGAGAGTGTGGAGGAGGGGAGAGATGTCTTGCCTGAAGAGAGTACCGGATGGAGAGGCATAGCCGCCCTGGGAAGGAGCTGGGAGAGCATGGCCCAGTGCATGGACCACTTGGGCGGTCCTCTGGGTCCAGAGCAGCCAAGACAAAACACAGAGTTTAGTAAGTAGTAACTATCCAGAAGAGATAGTGGAGGTTAGGCAGTGGTTCAGTTATTGAGCTGCTTAAGGTGTATTAAAATATAACCATTGGGGCGGGTAATGAACCCCCAGACAAGATTTATTAGTTAATTATTTTTACATCTAACTTCTTTGGGTCTGTGAATTGTGGCTTGATTATCATTTATTAAATAGGTGATACCCACTTATAAGTGAATGCATACCATATTTGTCTTCCTGGGCCTGGATTACCTCACTTAGGACTTTTTTTTCTAGATGCATCCATATGTCTGCAAATTTCATGATGTCCTTTTTTCCAACAACTGAGTAATACTCCATTGTATGACTCAGCCAGGAAGCCTAGGCTAACAGCCCAAAACTTAACTCTTATTTTTAAAAACTGTTACTGAGAACTCATTCATGTACTATTTAATTACGCATTTGTTCCTAGTTACTGTAGTTTTAGAGGGCTTTAATCATCTGAAGAAAAAACCCTGGCTTTCTAGCTCTCACCCCAGAATTCATACCCATATCTCTCCCTTCATCTTTACCCTGAGAGAAATTATGAGTCTATTTTCTCTCTATATATATTTCTTCATCCTGAAAATCCATATGAATATAATCATGTAATACTGGATCTTTAGTAATTAGTGTCTTTTATGGTATTTGAAGCTTATACATGTTGTAATCTGCCTTTGTTATCTAAGGTAAACGATATTAAATGTATAGACTTATTTAGTATTTTCCTTTTTATTGTAACTGCTATAATACAAAATGGCTTGAATACTGGGGAAAGACAAAATTATTGTATCTGATAATCTGACTTGTCTACCTTAAAAAGTCGAAAGGCACAATAATGCTTAAAGAGTGTTATGTGGAAATTTACCTGTGTACCAACCAGTAAATATTGTGAAATGTTGTTCATTTAAAATATTAATAAAAAGCTTTTATACTTCTGAGCATTAGTAAGATGCAATGTACAACATATATAAACACATATATGGATACACACTATGTAGATATACAGATATATACAGACACATTTATAGACACTTATACACACACACACACACATACACACTAAAACAAATATTTTGTTTTTGTTCCAAGAATAGAATATCTAATCTCAGTAAAATGTTAAATTTAGAAATAATTTTAGAAAATTAGTAAATAATGAAAATAAAGTTTTAAATTATCATTGAATGAGAAACCTGGATAGTGATCTGGAACCTTATAACTGTCAAAGTTTTAGACAGTAAAACACATTTTAAATTACCTTAAGTTATTAGGTAGTCTTCAAAGTTCCCAGGACAACTGAAAGAAAGTAACTGTCAATCTAAAACTCTATACCCAGCATATATATCACTCAAAGATAATGTGAACTGAAGATAATCTCTGGCAAACACTGAGAAGATTGTTCACCGACAGACTTATATTGAAATAAAGCAATAAAAAGAAGCAAAACTGAAAGGATCCCAAGAAGAAACAAAAATACAGGAGAACCATGGACCTCAGTAAAGAAAAATCGGTAGACAAATAGCAATATAAAACAAAGTGATACTGGCTTATGAAGTATAATTTATATGTACAGTTAAATGTATTAAAATAATTATTTAAAAAGTGATGGCAAGGTAAATAGAACTAAAGTATTCTAAGGAACTAAAATATAGAAAATCTAGATAATGGTAAAGGAGGTTATGGCATGCAAACCCGAAACAAAATCAGTCTATTCTGATGGCAACCAAAGTAACTTTAAGCCAAGAAGTATTACCATAAATGAGAAACAGGAGAGATTTAAAATTGACAAGGGGCCTGGGGTTGTGTTGGCTAATGTGGTATCAATTAAGTCCTGGGGCATGCCTGAGAGGGGGTGTATTGATAAGGTTAAATGAGGCTGATGTGAGGGAGATCCACTTTGGAATGTGAGTGGCATCATCCTGTGAGTGGTGCCTCTGAACACCAAGATTTGTTACTCTCTGTTTCTTGACTGTAGATGCAATGTTGCTCATTGCATCAGCTCTTGCCAATACGAGTTCCCTGCCATGATGGATTGTACCCTCGAACTGTGAGCCAAGATACATTCTTTCTTCCTTAAATTACATTTGTCAGTGTATTTTGTTACAGCAACAGGGAATAATTAACACAAGGGTTAAAAGACTCAGAAGATAAAAATAAATTAGGTTCATGTAGTGGAATTTTCCCCTAATACATAAAGATTACAAGAAATCAGTCACTGAGGGAGGAGGCCGGACTTCCGGGTCAGGGAGAGGAAGAGGGAATGCAGGAGAAAGAAACTTGCTTTTTGGACTGTGGAAGCAAGGCAGATGCAATGTAGAAGGCCGGAGGCTGTTAGTGTGAATGGCAGAATCCGCTACTGGATGATTTCTAACATAGAACACTTTATAAAATTAGGATGCTAGGTTCTGCACCCAGCGATTGTGTTATCTGTTGATTCTAAACTAAGATTGTATGGTGTTTTCCTTCACGTGCCAACTCAACTGGGTTCCAAAAACAGATAACTGTGGCAGAGCATGGGTTTGCAAGAAGTGCGCCCAAGCTAGCTGCAGGAATTTAGAAGTGTGGGGAGAGCTTGGCAGGAGCCAGCCCCAGAATGGAGAGAGCTCAGAGTTAGAGAACCAGCCTTGGTTGGACAGACTCTGGCTAAAGGGAATAATGTTTGGATTATTATTTTTAAAAGTCTAGAGATAGGCCTGTGGTAGTGGTGCACACCTTTAGTCTCAGCATTGGGGAGGTAGAGGCACATGAATATATGAGATCAAGGCCAGCCTAGTCTACAGAGTGAATTCCAGAAAGCCTGGGCTACACAGAGAACCCAATCTTGAAACAACAACTAGGACAACAGCAAAAGAAAACCAAGAAACAAACAAAAAGTCTAGAGATAGAGGAAACTTCTTCAATTTGAAAGTCTATTGTTGAGATTTGGTCTGTTGCTATGTATTGTAATGCTAAATACTGGCCCTGTTTGCCCCCAGGGATGAGGAGATTCTCTTGTAGAACCAAGTGATGCAATGTAACATTGCCCCCTAGTTACTCCTGATGGGTGAATAAAAATGCCTATAGCTGAGTAGAAGAGAGATAGCAGTTTTTGGTTCCTAGGCTTAGGGTCAGAGGACCACCATGAGGGGAAGAGTAAGAAGGTGGAGAGAGGAGAAGATGCCATGGGGTAGGTGAGTCATGAAAACATGGCCACGAGGGCTAGCCAATTGGAGTTAAGAGTGGCCCAGATGTAGCGTTGCAAGTTATAACTCAGCATTATTGGCAGGGAAGAAGACATAATAGCATTGAGGGTATAACTGCCCATCTTTAGTACTTTAATGAGTTATTATAAACATAAAAGTTTTGTATCTTTTATCAGGGAACTGAATGATGAAAGGTGGGGTAAATCCTCCTCCCTGATTGAGATTAATATTTGAAACAATTTGTGTCTTCAAAAAAATTACAGTAAGGGAGATGGTTGTGAGTAAAGTGGTTACCACATAGGCACATGGATCTGAATTCTATCCCCAGAGACCACATAAAAATTTGTGATATTAAGGTGTGTGTTTGTAATCTCAGTGCTGGGGAAGCAGAGACAGGCAGTTCCCCATGGCTCACTGACCAGCCAACTAGCCTACTTGGTGAATTTGAAGCCAGTGAGAGTCTGTCTCATAAAATGTAGGTGGATAGCTGTGGTAAAAAACACTTAGGGTTATCCCCTGGGCTCCACATATGTGCAAACACATGTATATGGGTACTGGTATATATGTGTACCTGTGCACGTGCATACACAAACACATGTCTCTGACAAAATTATACTTAATAGGTGAGATAGTTAATGGTTTCTCTTTAATATTAGACTTAAGACTGATGTTTCCTACATACAATGTATTCTGACTACTGATTCCTAAATTTGTCTCACTTCCATCCCTACAATACTCCTTTTACATTTTCCCCAGTATCTTTCCTGGATTTGTGGCCTTTGGTTTTATTTTGTGACACATTTTGCTTAACCAGGGTCAGCTTTGTGACCATCAGATTTGAGCTGTTCATTGGATCCAGGTTGGTTCATCAGTAGGTACACAACTAAAGGCAATGATTCCCATCTCCACGAATCTCTCAGTAATAAATCATCAGTGAGGGGTGGCTCCCCTCCCCATGTCCCTCCTCCAACCACGCCTGTTGATAGGCATGGTCTTTGTTTAAAAATTCTATTTCTTTTAGTTTTAAAATTATAATATGATTAAATTGTTCTCTCCTACTCTTTTCTCCCTCCAATTGATCCCATATGTCCCTACTTGGTCTCTTTCAGATTCATAGCCTCTTTCCCATTAAGTTTTGTTTTATATACATATATGTTCTTAAATACATAAATTAAACTTAGTCTGTGTAATGTTACTTCTGTACATGTTTTCAGGGATAAGCATTTGGTATTGGATAACCAATTCCAAATTCCTAGGAAGACTATTTTTCCTGCTCTTATCATTCCTTAGTTGCCCTTTGAGTAGGATTGAGGACTTGTGAGTTTTTCCTTGTCTATTTTAGCATACCTGTTGTGTTGTCCTTGTTCCATTCATGTTTAGGCAGTCATGTAGGTGAGACTTTATGGGTGTACCTTCTGACATTACTAGCAAAATACTTGATCCTCTGGCTATTGCAATATTTCCTCCCCCTCTTCCACAATGTTCTCTGAACATTAGGTGCAGGAGTTTCTTTATGGATGTATCCTCTAGAACTGGGCTTTACAACTCTGCATTTTGATTGGTTGTGGTTTTCTGTAGTGGTCTCTGTGTGTCTCAAAGAGAAGTTTCTTTGATGAGGGGTGAAGACTACACTTACCTTTGGATATGAGGACAAATATTTAAGTTGTTAGGGATTATGCTGGTTTAGTAAAATTGTGGTTGTAGATTCTCCTCCAAGATCCATGACTTTACTAGCTCTAGGAAATCAACTAGGTTTTGTGTGCCAGGCATGTTTTCTGTCTTGTTGAGCAAGTCCTAAGTGCAATTAGAGAACTGTTAGTTCTTGCCAAGGTATGTGAGTCACTGTTGTACCTTTAGGGTTATTGTGCCCTGCTGGTAATTGTTGTATTTCATAGATGTTATAGCTGGATAGGACTGTGGTGGCTTACCTCCTTTAGTAGCTTGTATAGTGTCTTCTGGTACCATGAAAACTAGTCCTCAGGAAGAAGAATGTAGAGGAATTTTAATCCAGCAACATGGCTGTCTCATCACATCCAAAGACCTTCTAGGTCTGTGGGATCCAGCTGGAATGTAGACATGCCCTTGGTATCTACCTCTGGCTGGAATCCTTTGGTACACACCTTTAATCTCAAACAGTGATGCCAAATTGAGGGGAAGACAAAGTGAAGAATCAGAGAAAGAATTGACAAAATGGGTCAGAGTTAAGATACACCCAACTCTCAGGAGAAAAGCTATTTAAGAACAATGCAGCAAGAGGCAGTCAGTCAATTCTGTTCAGTCAGTTGAATTCAGAGGAATGGAGTTGAGTCAATCAGTTGGGAGTAAGTGCAGTGAGTTCAGTGCTGTGGAGTTGAGTTTGTTTGTGAATTCATGTAGTATAGTGTCATGGAGGCAATTGAAGCCAGAGGATAAGGAGTCAGAAGATTAGAATAGATTGCCAGAGTTAGTTTGAGGCCAAGCAGAATAATTTAGTCAGAAGCTGAGAGAAGTCAGAATGAATCAGTCGGCTTGGAGAAGAATTTGAGCCAGAACAGCTGAGTTGTATCAGCCAGCCAGAGTTCAGAAAGAATGAGCTTATTCAGCAGTGAGGCTCCAAGATAGAAATTACATCAGGTGAATAAAAGTTACTTTTACAGAAGAATTTCAGATCAGTTCAGTCTCAGAGTCCTTATAAGACCATGAGTCTGAAGCACGTGGTTTCTTCTACCTCTGGGTGGCAATGAAAGGTAATAACAGTAGCCTATGATAGTCTCTTGGACAACCCAGTTTAACCACTTAAAAAAGGACTTCTCATGTATGGTGTTGAGGTTTTTATTAAATGGTCTTTAACTCTTAGAGGGACCATTGTCAGCCCAGGTGAGAAAGTTTCATTTAAATAATATATGTTTATATACAGACTTATGTGTATTATAGCTTTTAAAGGTAAATGGTTAATAGTATGGTTTCTTATGATTTTTCAGATATCCTTATGTTAATTTTACTCTCCTCCTTCTTTCTTCTCTATTTACCTCCTTCTCCCTTCCTAGAAAGCTTCCTTCCTGCCTCCATTTCCATGATCAGCTAACTGTACCTTGCTCTTCTTATCTTTATTGCTATACAACTCCCTACACAAGCAGTGGTGCCTGAAGGACAATCTCCATTTTGCTTTCAGACTCCATTTTTTGATTAACTTGCCCTCAAAATGAACTCAGCTACTCGAAAAACCTCAACTTGTTCTAGGAGCCATGTCACTGGCTACAATCACAATTTTCCTGAGCAAACAGCCACTTTACCCCTAGCAACAACCAATCAATTCTTAAGGAGAAAGTACCTGATGTCTCAAATTAGATTGATTAAGCTAGCAACCATTGTTTATACCAAGCTGAAATCATTATAAGCCCATAGAAGTGCCCCCAAACAAATGTTAACTAATCATGTAACTGCCAAGTTGGGAAGTCCTTTACCCTGCTACAACAACTGTGATAAATAGGCAAGGCTTGTACCAGCTTAGGACCTTCCACACTATCCACTGTTCTGAAGAGGTTGAGGGGGGGAGTCCAAGTTCAAGCGTGAATAAAGACTCTTTGTGTTTGGATATGAGTTGGTAGTTTTTGGTGATCTGTGGGGACCTCGCAGTCTGGGCATAACAGTACCTCTTTATTTTCCTGTTTTCTGTTGTTATCCAGGGATATGACCTCATATCTGAAGATTTGGAGCTAGGATCCTCAGAAGAGAGAGAACATTAGATGTTTGTCCTCATTATTACCTCAGTCTGGATTACTCCCTTCAATATATTTTTTAGTTCCATACATTTACCTGAAAAGTTCATGATTTTGGTTTTCTTTTTAGCTTAATTGTATTCCATTGTATATGTGCTCCACATTTTTATTATCTATTTATCAGTTGAAGGGCACTTAGGTTGTTTGCATTTTCTAACTGTTATGAGCACAGAGCTGCAATAATATGACTGAGAAAGCGTCTGAGGAATGTGATGTTGAATTCTTTGAGCATACACCAAGTAGTAGTATAGCTGGGTCAGATGGTAGTTGTAGTGTCATGTTTTTGAGAAATCACCATATTGGTTTCCATAGTGGCTGTACCAATTTACAATTGCAACAGTGAGTTAGGGTTCCTTTTACACACACACACACACACACACACACACACACACATACACACACCTTCCAGGTATTTTGTTCATCTTTGCCATTCTGACTGGGATAATTTTTTTCTCTTCTATAATTACTAGGGAATAGGAACATTCTTGTGCAACCTAGTGCAGACAAAACTGAACATGTGAAGTGACATTTCATTTACAGGTATTGAAAAGCTAAATAGTTTAAAGATACAATTTCTGGCGAGGCGGTGAGATGATTCAGTGGATGAGAGCAACACATGATCTACAAGCACAAAGAGCTGAGTTCAAATTCCCAGCACTCATGTGAAAAGCTAGGCATGGTTGTAGTACCTATATCTCAAGCATTGTGAGGCAGAAATAAGCAGATTCTGAGAGCACTCTGGCTACCCAGACTAGACAAAATGCCTAGCTTGCAGTTCCAGGAAAACGTCTATCTCTGGGCAATAGGTAGAGAGTGATAAATGAAGACACCTGAACTCCTGCTCTAACTTCTCATGTAAATACATGGACGAAACACTTCCATACCTATTACACATACAGAAGCACAAATACTTGCACACTCATATATAGGTACACATGAACACAAACACACACACACACACACACACCCCTATAAATTCTCCCATATTTACTGAATACATTCCCAGATGACATTGCTGTAAAAACAGAGCAAATTTAAGTTACAGTATTAAATACAGAGCTGTGCCATCCAAGGAAATCTTGTTGAGTACTAGGATGCAGTCAGCTGTTTACAATCCTCAGCTGCAGGGAGCTGCCTTGCTTAGAGTCACATCTTTCTAGGGGAATCTACACTCAGAGAGAATGATCAAAAGCTTATGGCTGTTTTGGCCCCAACTGAGATGATTCCATCAGTATTCAAAGCCAGGACCTGGGAGGGGACTGATTGAGGAATGAGTACAAAAGCCTCATATTAGACCATTACTTTTTTTTTCACTTTGGCAACATTTATCTACAATAATTATTTTGTGTGACTTTTCTATATTTATGTTTTAGTTTATGATAAATACCTCGTATCGTCTGCAATGTCAATTCAAGGTGGATTATAAGTTTAAATGCCTAAGTTAAAAGCTTCTGACAGTGTAAAAGTAGAGCCTCCTAGAAAACAAACAAACAGGAATGGAGAGATGGCTCAGTGGTTAAGAGCACTGACTGTTTTTCCGAAGATCTTGAATTCAAATCCCAGCAACCACATGATGCCTCACAACCCTCCGTAACAAGATCTGATGCCCTCTTCTGGAATGTCTGAAGACAGCTACAGTGTACTTAAATATAATAAATAAATAATCTTTAAAAAAAGAAAACAAACAAACAAATAGATTACCTTCATGTTCTTAGATGAATATTTGAATAGGACTGGAAATGCATTGACTCTAAATGGCTGTGTTGAAATTAAAGACTTGCTTGGTCAAAGACAATATGAATAGAATTAAAAAACCAAGCCAGAAACTGGCAGATGTTTGCAAAATACATATATATTGCATATATATGTGTGTATGTGTGTGTATGTGTGTATAATTCATCCAAACTTATAAAACATGAACAACTTAACAGAAAAAATGGACCACACTCTTGACTAGGCACATTATAGAACAGAACATCATGAGGTCATCCACATATATTAAGATAGGCAATGTCTTCAGCTTCATAGGAAGAGAAACCAAAACCACATTGACATACCATGTTGATAAAATATTTTTATATCTAAATATTTGCCAAAGGAGATGATGGGCTATATGAATGAGGGTTTATATATGATGTTCACTGCAAAATATGTTCTGAAGATTGAAAACAATCATGTCATACTATTTAAAACAATACAATTTTGGTTGGCTTCCAAATAAAAACCAAAGTGGAGACAAAACATGTCTCTGATAATAATGACTGTTGGTTTAAAGAACTGATGAAGCATATTCCAGAGTGGGTGCTAAACCTTACCTTTCCATAGCATATATGGATTGCTTACTCACAAATGTGTACATTTCTTTCCCTTTTGATGGGCTGTGGTCCTTAAACAAGAGGCAAGGGCTGGTGAGATGGCTCAGTGGGTACGAGCACCGATTGCTCTTCTGAAGGACCTGAGTTCAAATCCCAGCAACCACATGGTGGCTCATAACCACCCGTAATGAGATCTGACGCCCTCTTCTGGTGCGTCTGAAGACAGCTACAGTGTACTTGTAATAAATAAATCTTAAAAAAAAAAAAAAAAAGAAAAGAACATGAGGCAAGCTTTTTACCTCTGAGCCACATTCCCCAACCTAGACTCATATTATAAGGAAGAAGGGTAATGATCAGGAATCATTTATGATATGACTTCACAATTGGAAAAAGTTTGGAGGACCTCACTGCAGAGGGAGAACTTTTTTGCTGTGGCCCCTGTTGTTTCTGGAATTCTTTCCTCTCTAATTTTTAGGGGTTTTGCCATGCTGATCTGGCTTAGAGTTTGTGCTGAGTGATTTTGAACAATTTACATGTTTCTGGGCCTTATTGTCTTCACCTAAAAAGTAGATATAATATCTGCTAAACATTAATGTCTTATGCAGAGTTTGCAAAGGTCTGACTATGAGCTAGAGCTTAGTTAAGTCAGTACCTTTCTTTTCAACCATAATAGGAATCTTCAGTTTAAATATGTGGAATGTATTGTTTTCTGGTTGCCTTACGAATGGATGGCTAATTTTATTTTCCTGTTTCTAAATCTGGTCATATACTGTTCAATTTTTTTTGAAGGTAAATAATTCCTTCTTTTCTTTTTCAGGTGAGATTAATCTTCAAACCAGTAGGCTTTGCATAAAGTAAATTAATATCCATAATGTAGATGGGTCTCATCCAAATCAATAAAAGACCCCAATCTTTAAAATGGTAGTCTTTCCTCAGAAAGGTGGGTGCTCTGTCAGGAGGCTGGCTGATTCAGATTGCAGTTCTTTGGATTCCTAGCCTACTGACTGGCCCTTCTCAGAATGTGAACTCTCCAGGTTCCATGATAGGTCAATCCAGTTCCTTAAAACAAACCCCTCTGTGTACATACCCTCTAGTTCCCAAGAGTAGCCTGTGAAAACAACCCAAATGTTCACAAGATCAAAAGAGTTAGGAGGTGGAACTTAGTGGTAAGGGGTGGGTGTGACAACCTCCACTCTTATTCATATCTGGTGTCTGGCACCCAATATGGTTTATTGTTATTTTTGGAGTAGATAACTACATGCACAATGAACTAACTCTACAGAGGGAAGTTTAAAGAAAAGGGATTTAATTGTAGAATTATTTCAAAAATGAGAGTATTTATTTTTAAATTTTCTTTTTGATTTGTTATTAAATATTTACAGGGAAAGCATATGGGTTTATGGAGCTTCTATAATAAATAACAATAATCAGAAGTTGAAGCTTTGCTCATTAGTTAGAATGTGAGAAGAGAATGAATGTTCTCTACACTTGGCACTAAAAATAGGCCATGCACATTAGAGAAGCAGTTCTATTTAGGCATCAGCCATGGTCTCTTGATGTTTCTCCAAAACAAATAAGATTATCTGTCATCTATCTATCTATCTATCTATCTATTGTCTTTTTTTGAGGCAAACTCTCACTGTGTAGCTTTAAATATCTAGTATTTACTATGTATATCAGACTGTCCTTGAACTCATAGAGATTTTCCTGCTCTGCCTCCCAGGTGCTGGGATTAAAGGAGTGCATCACCATGCCTATCCTCTATAAATCATTTTTTTTTCAGGAATGGAGAACCAATGGGGAAAGGGAATGAAAAGCTTTACTCCCCAAAACCCTACAGAAGAGGAGAAGCTAGAAGGGTTGAAGATACCAGGAGTGCACAGTCCATAGAATCATCTAAACAGGGCTTATAGAAGCTCATGGCACCCACAGAGCCACAGAACTCATGGGTCTGAGCTAGGCCCTCTGCATACATTCTGTGATTGTTTAGCTTGGTGGGTTTTTTTTTTTTTTTTTTTTTTTTTGCAGGGGGAGTGACTCCTGACAGTGGGAGTCTGGGGCAGGTATCTTTGACTCTTTTGCAAACTCATGGGACCCTCTTCATCCTACTGGATTGCATAGCCCAGCCTTGATATGAGGTGGTGCCTGGTCTTATTAGACTTTGTTATGGGATATTCAAGTAATACTATTGGGAGGACTATTCTTTCCTGAAGGGAAATAGAGGAACAATGAATCTGGGGGAGAAGGGAGGTGAGGGGGACTTGGAGGAGTGGAGGGTGAGGAGGCTGAAAGTTGTGATGTATTATCTGAGAGAATAAAAAAGTATAAATACATACACACATACACATAAACACACACACACAAGTTTAAAGTCTTTTACAAAGGATCAAGGTGATCAGACCACATACTATAAGGAATAAACGTGAGATTTAAAGACTTTTTATTATTTCAAAATTGTGTGTGTGTGTGTGTGTGTGTGTGTGTGTGTGTGTGTGTGCATGTGAGGGCAGATGCCTGCAGAGTAGAGAAGATATCAGATGCCTTGTCAATGGAGTTTACAGGAGGTACTGGGAAACCAAATCAGGTTTTCTTCAAGGCAATTAGCCATCTCTCTAGCTCCAAAGTGTGATTTGCAAGATAGGAACCTGGCCAGGAGAGCAAGCTGAAACTCTGTGCCTCTAAAGAGGAGGTCGTGAGAAGTACAAACTTCCAGTCACAAGGCCATCCAGAAGAAACTGGCTATGAAATAGTGTAAAAATTATGCTTCTCCCTCTCTGCTGCCATAAGCCCCTTTTGTCTAACTCAAGTCATCCTTGGTTGTGACGGGACTGGGGAGATAATGATGCCTTCACATGGGGGTGCTTTGAGTGTTCTCAGCAGCAGCTCTCAATATTTCAAATAAATGCTGCTCTTATTCCAGAGACCGCAGACTTTTCTTTGGAGAAACAGATGAGAGAGAAAGAGAATCAGACTTTCTAAACAACAGCCAGCAGATGAATGCTGTGTTCTAAGAATCATCGATTGGGTCTAAGGCTAAATCTATGACCAAGACAAAGTTCCTGTGCTCCTGAAATGTTGATTCCAAGCCGGACAGTGGTGGCACATGCCTTTAATCCCAGCACTTTGGAAGCAGAGGCAGGCAGATTTCTGAGTTCGAGGCCAGCCTGGTCTACAGGGTGAGTTCCCAGACAGCCAGGGCTACACAGAGAAACCTTGTCTTGAAAAACAAAAAAACAAAAAACAAAAAACAAACAAACAAACAAACAAACAAAAAAACCCAAAAAAACCTGTTGAATCCATTGGAGGAGAAACAGGCAACGTCCATATCAGAAATATAGAGTGATTTTAGATAATAACAAGTGCTTAGACCTCAGGGGGCTTTGGGCGCCAAGATGAAGAGCTTGGATGTTATCTGAATCACCATAGGAAGCCATTGGAAGAGTTGAAGCAGGACAGTGATATGATATGGTTTATGTATTCCATGTATTCTTGACCCTGTCACTTAAAACTTGGTTAGTAATTTTGAGCCTAGTAGTGCCATCAGAGAGGCTCCAATTACTAGCTCTAAATCAAATTGACCAGAAGTGCTGTCATCCTTAGTAAAAAAGTTGAAGTCAACATAGCAGGCACTGACCTAATTTAAAAATGAACAAAGGATTTTAACAGACACTTCATAAAAAGATATATGAATGGGCAATAAGCATATAAAGAGCTGCTCAACATTGTTAGTCAAGACAATGCAAATTAAATCACATGAAGTGCTACTACACCCACTAGAATGGCTAAAACTGAAGACGTTGTGTTGAGTATTGGTGAAAATGTGAAGTAATTGGACACTCATGTACTGCTGATGGCAAAGCACTAACTTGGTAGTTTCTTTAAAAGATTGAACAGTTATTTTGTGATTCAGCAGTCTCCCCCTAAGCATCTGCCTAAAAGAGGTGGAAGCATGTACCCACACAAAAACTTCTACATAGTCCAAAACTGTTACCTCAGATGTGAAAGAGGTGGAAGGATAAGCACATTCTCATGTACTCGTTCACTGAAGTTATCATCAACAACACCAAAGAATCAGCAATTGCCACGACCAGCATGGAGGAAGTGATTTTTTTTTCTTAACAAGATAGATACATAAAGAAGACACAAGGTGAGAGCCCACGTCTATAGAAACCAACGAGCAACAATTCACAGTGCCAGACCCAGGGCTTGTGATGGTGGAGCTATGACAGGTTTGCAGAAACTCTGTGGGATGATGAGAAGGTTCTGTATCTTGACTGTGGTGATTAACTACATGGACACACATCTATCTAAAGTCACCAAAATGCATGCTTCTTAATGTTTGTGTTTTACTGTGCATATGATCAAAAGCAAAGCAGGAAATATGTTGTGTGTTATCATTAGGGAATCCTTAATTCTCAGAGAACCCTGTCATCAGTCAGGCTTTGGATCAGAGAACAGCTGCAGACTTGGGCTTGGTTAACACAAGACACATGCTCTTGCATCTCTGCATCCCTTCCTACTTCCCCCTCATTCCCTAGGGCCTCCTTTGTCTTCCTCTACAAGCTTTGAACATTACCACACAGGATTTCCTGCCTTAGCTGTATAGTCACATCATTAAGGTTGTATTAGGCTGAGTCAGAATGGAGCCAGTTGGTGTAAACAGCATTTCATTGAGGAATGTTGGTGAATGTTGGCTATTTCATCTTCTTCTTCTTCTTTTTTTTTTTTAATAGAATCACTTTGTGTGTGATCATTTTGAAAGTCTTCCAGGACTAACCTATTCTTTTTTGTTTTGTTTTGCTTTGGTCATTGTACAAATGTATGGGGTACAGCATAAACATTCAGTACATGTACGCCTTATGTATTGATCACTTCAGGGGATACAGCATTTATTACCTCCTCAAACATAGCTTCTCAAACATAGCTTCTCTCATTCACTCTTATTTTTGGTTTAGTTTTTGTGTTTTTCTGGAGCCATATATATATATATATACATATATATATTCTATAAATGTAAGAAATGGATGATAAATGGAGAGAATTATAATATATATGTTATATATATACACACACGCACATACCTCACATAGGACTTAGAACACCATAGATGCCAACATCTGTGCTACTTTCAGGAAATGAATCAGTCTTTTCTCTATCAGCACCCCAATTTGGGGTTTGCCTAAAATTGGGTCTACCACTTTAGTAAGTGGCTGAGTTAAATATTTTGACTCTAATTTTCTCACTTGTCACAATGATCCAACTGGCAGCAGAGTGGTGGGTTACCAAGAAGGCAATTAATTATCCTCCTGTCTCCTTGTGTATTAAAATTTGTCCCCTCTCCCTAAAGAGAGGTGATGTTATGGCTTACAACTACTATACTCTTGCAGAGCTCTCCATACCAATTATGAGGGTTCGGTGTTATGACATTCTTTGATAAGATGTTATGACACTCTGTGATAGAAAGCCGTTGTCCTATTGAAGCAGAAACTCCATCAGAAGCTCTGAGAATCAAGGGTGTGCTCTTGATGCCGTGGTTGGGAGGGGACTCTCTGCTCCCTGTTCCAACGAAAGGCCTCCCACATAGGACTTTCCACGTAACCCAGATTATTTCCTGCCTTTATTTTCTATCTCCCACTTTTATTTAGTGCTCAATGGTAGGAGCTTATGATATAGCATTTCTTAACTTACTATTGAACTCTGTAACACATTTTTGCAAACGGCAAAATTAAATTGGGTGCATCAGTGGCAAAGAGTTGATGGTGCTATTTCTTTTATTATTTGTTTGCTTTGAACTGGATATGAGGTCTTGTGATACCCAGGCTGGTCTTAAACTCCCAGGTTCAAATGATCTTTCTACCTTTGCCTGAAAGGTGCTGGAGATACAGTTTTCATATCCAGCTGGTTACCTTTAAATTCAAATTGTGATTTTTGTTGTAGAAAGGTGAGGCCAGTTGGTTTAAATGAAGCCTTAACACTTATTGGAATCATAAATTTATGATTTCCTTATAGGGAGGCTTATTTTGTGGTCTCATGCCAAACTGTTCTACCTGGAAAGTGACAAGTTTTATCGCAGATCTGAAGCCAAGTTGGTAATTACTTACCAGATAATAACCTTTCTAGATTGGTTGTCTTTCAATGTCAGGGCCAAGAATTGTATGAATTACCAATTTAATCAGTTTGACTCTTTCTTTCTAACTTTTCTTCTTCAGCTTTGAATAGATCAACTCATGTAGCAAATAATAGAGGAAACAACAGTAGTTGGCGATTTCGAAAGAGGGCTTTTCTTCCCCTGGGCTACCTGATCAAGAGATTGAAGTTGAGCATATGGGATGGCTCTTTTAGACGGCTTTTTATGGTAATATGTACAAATAACTCGGCTACCTAATGCCCTGTGTATCTGGACAATCCCTGACTCTGATGTCTGTTCTCATCATCTTTGTTGGTACCTCTGACTTTGAACAGAATCTACTTAGATGAGGAATTATAAGTGATAGTCTAAGTGATAGTCTTCAAGAGAGGATAGCATTTTTTATGGTAGTAGTAGTAGTGGTGTCCACCTGCTGT